>NW_008825226.1:53326-54560 GCF_000699105.1 Pygoscelis adeliae
CCCGCTTCCCAACCACCTTTAAGGCCGACTATTCCTCTCCCAGTGACTTGGCATTTCGGCGTTTCCCCTTCGCAAGCCACAGGAAGTTTGGGCCAGACTGGCTTCGCTTTGACTCGGCGACAGCAGGTTAAAAATTATTCCTGGGCGCACCTCTAGCCACAGAGCGAGCGAGCCGCTTCTCCAGTTAGCTATTAAATGGGAAAAGAGGCTAGATTATCCAGTTGTTCTGTCTTAAGCACATTGGGATTCAGGAAACAAACATCTAATGATAAACTAACTGACCCGAGGCAAATTCTTGCCTGATGAAAAACCTATTTTTGTGCTTCGTACCTTTGTTACTCAAAAACTCCCGTTGCGAGATCTTGCACCTGATCCGTTCACAGACAAGCGTGATCTCGGGCAGACATCTGCCAACGCCTCCCGCACCTGACAAGCCTTCCTCGCTCCTCTTCCTCGCTCCTCGGGGTACGTGATGCCGGAGGGCCAAGCCGTCTGAGCCACGCGATGCCAACACGCGGCTCCCAGAGCCACCCAGCCTCAGCCAGGCACATTTTTATTTTATTTTTCCCTTTTTGCCCAACCTCCCAGTTAAGCACGCTTTCACGAGGCCCGTCTGAAAGCCACGGCACAGCCAACAGCACCAACCCCGTCTGATCTGACTCAGTTTTAACCGGCCGCCTTTGGAGAAGGCAGAAGAGGTTTTAGTCAAATGAGTAATCACAGCCTTAACTTCCTTCCCCAAAGCCGACAGGTTAAATATTCCTCCCTACCGTCGCAGAGACGGCTCGGGGCGCTAACCCGAGGCAGCTCAGCTCGCTCTTGCTTCCCCGGCAGACGCGGCGGAAGCACCGACAGGGTCCACAGACCGAAGCGGGACGCCGAGCAGACGTCCGTCTCCCTTCAAGAGGGGACGCATCTCGCCCCGAGATAGCTGGTGCTCCTTTAACCAGGGCCTCGGAGGAAGATGAGTCACTGCCCAGCTCATGTGGGAGGAGAGCACGCCACAAAACGCTGCAAAGCCAGGGCTGGCTTCTCGTGAAAGCCAGTTTCTGAAGAAACTTTTAATGCTGAAGGCTCCAGCCCCAGGCTCAAATAAGGCAGGGAGGTGGCGGGGGGGGGAGGAAGGAGAAGCTCACCCCAGAGAACAGGCACTTCTACCTGCCCCACGCCAGCCCGCCGGGTCCCTTTGGGTGCTCCGTCCCGGCCCAGGGGCGCCCTCCTTGGGCTAGGGAAA
>NW_008825226.1:54601-55796 GCF_000699105.1 Pygoscelis adeliae
TGAAAAAGCCCCCCCCCCCACTTCTTCCTCGTGTAGGAGGCGCAGGAAGGTCCCCGGTACCTTTGTTTTCTTTGCTCTGGGAACTCGCAGCTGAAAGATCCCGGCGGTCACATCCGACACGGCCAACGGGGTGGCTCAGAGACGGCCTAAAAGTCACTGGGGAATTACAGACGGGTGTAATTACTGCCGTGCTGGGGGCGCAGCCCGGCACTTGAAATCTCTCCCTCCCGCCTCAAAAAACACTTAATTGGGAGATTAAGTTTACGATGCATTTTAAAGCTGATCATTAATCAGGCACTTATGGGAATCCGAAACCAGCCTGTCGATAAGAAAGAGGCTGGAAACCCTAAAACACCACTTAAGCTCCCCAACAGCACCCAGGTAATTCACCAGCTTCAGAGGCCCCTGGAAAGGGTTTGGGGAGCCCCAGAGAGGGACACACAGGGACAGGGCATGGGGAGAGGGGACAGCGGCGACTTCCCATGATGGGGGATGGAGGGTGAAGCTCAGGGCTACGGAGGTGAAAGGGGGGTTAACACCAACATGGGGTACACGATTGGGTCCAGTTGCTCCCCATCCTCATGCTGACCCCAAGGAGAATCGTCAACCAGCCCAGAAAGGGTTAAGTCAGCCAGGACTTAGGGAGGGGGGAAGGAAAGCACCCCCCAACACAGTGACCCCCAACACAGTCACATTCACCCGCCAGGACACCCCCCAGCTCCAAGCTGAACCCTCATTTCTGGGCCTAGCAAGGGGCGGTCAGACCAGAGACTGGGCAGCACTGGGGGGGGGGACCCTGACACCCCCAAAACCAGAAGCCACCCCCACAACTCACGGAGAGGCTGAGAGGGACAGGGACCTCACCCCCCAACCCTAAGGGGACCCCAGTTTTGGCAGGGGAAGCCCTTAACATCCCTGACAGCCCCCAGCTGAGGGGAGACACTGGGTATCAGGGGGTCTCACATGGGACCCCCAACCTAGGGGGGAACCACAGAGTATTGGGGGGCCAAAACATCCATAGGATCCCCAAACCGGGATGGGGAACACGAGGAGCCCCGTGCCCACGTGGGACCCTAAACCAGGGAGCACACAGAGCACCAGGGGAGGCCCAATACCCCCACGGGACCCCCAAACCTCGGGGGTACCACAGTGCGCACCCCCCCCACCCCCCCCAGGACCCTCCAACCGGCAGGGA
>NW_008825226.1:56864-58203 GCF_000699105.1 Pygoscelis adeliae
CGGTGGTTCAAAGGCTGCTTCCCTTCCGGACCTCTCCGGAACGAGCCACCGCCGTACTCTGAACGCTCGCCGCATGCATCAGCAGGCGAACAAACTCCGTCTGGCTTATGCAGCTGCAGTATTTGCTGGACTTACCTCCCTCCTCTCCCATTTTTGGGAGGATACCCAAGAGATCTGCCACCGCACACTGCAAAACCTCTGTCTGATTACAGGCTTGAGAGAGTTCTCGTCTTTTTCTGATGCTCAGATCAGATTAAGGGCAGAGGGAGAGCTGATTCACCCTCTGCCTCCCGACTAGAGACAGCAGCATCTGCGAGGGCCTCGGCACAGCTCCAAGGGCTGGAGACGCGTACGACCGAGGGCGGGCAGATTCTCGGCAGAGTCGTGGCTGTTTGCAGCCTCCAGGCTGCTCCGGGCGGCCCCGCAGCCGCCCTCGGCGTGCCGCAGAGCCCAGGGCTTCGCGTCCCGAGCACGAAGCGAGCCTGTTGCGAAGCCCTCGCAGAGGTCTTGGGGCCAAGGGCCCGCAGGACACCCGGGTTCGGCTGCTCCTGCCCGGGGCCCGGCGACCTTGACCACCCAAAAGCCCATTGCCGGTGACGTGAGTCAAACTCGGAGCGCGGGGGTTTGGGCCGAGCCGGTTCAGCCGGTGTCGCAGCCCCAACCCAAAGCTCCTCCATCGCCCGGGCACGTTACACCCCGAGTCTGAAAAACTCGGGACATTTGGCAGTTTTTCCCTTTCCATCCTCAAAAACCCATCCGGGGTGTGGCCATCAGCAATGCTGAATAAAAGCGCAAGAAATGCTTCGAGAAAGCCCCTGCGTGACGCTCCCAGGGTTGATTAAGTGTCCCCTAAACCCAAAATCCCCGGAGAAAATGAGCCCCCAACGCACACGAGCGAGGCAGACGGCAATCACCGCCCCTCAGCTGCAATCACCGAGTTCAACAGCTCTAATTTGCGTGGGGAAAGCGTTTCGCTAACCTTTTTCAAATGGATTTAATGAGGCTACCGAGATAAAACAACGTCTGGGAAGAAATGGGAGTTCATTAAAGACAATTTAGTGGCGCAGAACTTTTTCGGGAGGGCGGGGAGCGGGCTGGGGTGGTTTTGCATGGGCAAGGCTGCGCATACCCGTCCCGCCGCCGCCGATTTCCACCATCGCAGCCCTTTAAATGTTAAAATACGTCCCAAGCCTTCGCGCGGCGGACGCCCCGCTGACCTCGCCTCGCCGGGACCGGTGCGACACGCTCCTCAACCCCGTAAAAAACTGTCCTCTTGCCAAACCCACCTTCTCCCACAGCCGCGGCCGGGTTTGTGCCCCGAGCTACGGGGGAGGCTCGC
>NW_008825226.1:62149-63123 GCF_000699105.1 Pygoscelis adeliae
GCACATGGCCGGGCGCGAGCTTGCACGTGCACACACAGCCTCGCACAAGCACACACGGCCTCGCACGAGCTTGCATGAGCATGCACGAGCACACACGGCAGCGCACGAGCTTGCACGTGCATGCACAAGCCCACACAGCCTCACACGCGCTTGTGCGAGCACACACGGCCTTGCATAAGCACACACGGTCTCGCACAAGCTTGCATGAGCATGCACGAGCACGCACGGCCTCGCACAAGCACACACGGCCTCACACGAGCTTGCACGTGCACGCACAAGCACACACGGCCTCGCACGAGCTTGCACATGCATGCACGAGCACACACAGCCTCGCATGAGCACACACAGCCTCGCACGAGCACACACATGCACACACAAACACACACGGCCTTGCACGAGCACACACGGCCTGGCGCAAGCTTGCACACGCACACAGGGCCTTGCACAAGCACACAGGGCCTCACACGAGCTTGCACGTGCGTGCACAAGCACACACGGCCTCGCATGAGCTTGCACGCGCACACAGGGCCTTGCACAAGCACATACGGCCTCGCACAAGCTTGCATGAGCACGCACGAGCGCACACGGCAGCGCACGAGCTTGCACGTGCATGCACAAGCCCACACAGCCTCACACGCGCTTGTGCGAGCACACACGGCCTTGCATAAGCACACACGGTCTCGCACAAGCTTGCATGAGCATGCACGAGCACGCACGGCCTCGCACAAGCACACACGGCCTCACACGAGCTTGCACGTGCACGCACAAGCACACACGGCCTCGCACGAGCTTGCACATGCATGCACGAGCACACACAGCCTCGCATGAGCACACACAGCCTCGCACGAGCACACACATGCACACACAAACACACACGGCCTTGCACGAGCACACACGGCCTGGCGCAAGCTTGCACACGCACACAGGGCCTTGCACAAGCACACAGGGCCTCACACGAGCTTGCACGTGCGTGC
>NW_008825226.1:64132-66523 GCF_000699105.1 Pygoscelis adeliae
GTTTTCCGCTAGGGGGTGCGGGCCGGGGCCCCCCGGGGGGGGGGAGGTTGTTCCCTGCATGCCTGTAGCTCCGGGTAGGGTTTCCTCGTTGGCCAGAAGCAGGTTGAAAACCCGTTTAATGACCAGGACTCCTCTCGCTGCCTCTGTCGTAGGTTAGGCGGCTTTTCCTACAGCAGCTGCCATGGGTTCTGTGCTTTCCCTCTCCGTTAATACCGCTGCCTCCGGGCAGAGGAAGAAGGCTGAGGACGACGACGACGACTTGCTCGATAGCCGAGACCGCGTGGAAGACATTGCCAAGTTCCCGTATGTTGAGTTCACGGGTCAGGACAGCGTCACCTGTCCCACTTGCCAAGGCACTGGCTGCATTCCCACAGGTGGCTGCTCCTCTCGGGCTTAAACACAAAAAGAAAACGTTGCTTATTTACGTGAGCGACCTTGCGCGCGCGTGGAATCGGTTAACGTCTTCCTTTTGCTTTCCAGAGCAGGTAAATGAGTTGGTGGCTCTGATACCCTACAGCGACCAACGGCTTCGTCCACAGAGAACGTAAGCGTGTAGTAAGAGAGTCGTTGCATCTTTGCAAAGAGCAAACAGGGCTCTTTTGTCGTTTACTGCTGCAACTAAATGCTTCAGCCCATCTGCAGCCTCTCCTTCATCTAGTGGATTGTTTTTGTCCAAGTATGCCAACAGCTACAATTTAAAGTGTAATTTTAAATACTTCCTGTGAAATCCCACTGTGGGGTGAACGTGGAAACAATGATCCTACTCGCACGCTTCGTCCCCGCGCCCTTTACTGAAGCTTTCAGAAAGCAACTGCCTTTACCAGCGGCAAAAATACTAGATTGTGAAAACACTATGGGGGCCAAAATGATTCTCTGGTTACTCATTACCAAAAAATAAGCTGTTTGAAGGGCGGCGGTTTTGAGCAATTTCAGATATCGAAAAGGTTGGAGCAGCGCTTCTGTGTCCCTTCCAGGGAAGAACAAATACGTGTCGTTTGCTGGCTGGGTTGGGTTTCAGAGACGAAGTCTCTTGCAGCTGCTGGGTTAGGGCAAGGGAGGTGACCCCTTTCCCTGCCTCTTCCAGGAAGCTGTATGTCCTGCTGTCGGTGCTGCTCTGCCTGCTGATATCGGGGCTGGTGGTTTTCTTCCTGTTCCCACACTCCGTCCTGGTGGATGACGACGGTATTAAAGTGGTTCGGGTTTGGTTCGACAAGAAGAACTCCGTTGTCGTTCTTGCCATCACGGTAAAGTTTCCGCGCGTCTGTGTTCCTGAGGGAATAAATTCTGCGCTGAGCTGCCAGGAAGGTCACTGCTACTCACGTCTCCCCCCCCACACACTCACTCTTTCTCCATCCAGGCCACCTTACGGATCAGGAACTCCAACTTCTACTCGGTGACGGTGACCAGCCTGACTAGTCAGGTGCAGTACATGAACACTGTGGTGGGAACCCAGCAGATCACCAACGTCTCCAGCATCCAGCCGCTGAGTGACAAACTGGTATTTGTCTTCCGTTGCGCTTGCGAGATCAGCGTCACCAAATCAAGCACGAAACCTGTGCGCTACTGCGAGTTAACCCCGTGATGGTCTGTCTATACCTTAAAGCTTTGCTTGGCAAGATAGTCTCGCGGCTAGAGTAGCCCGTGCTTCATGCACGCCAGCTGAAAGGCAACAGCCCGTAGGAAGGACTCCGAAAGGGGTGGATTTAAGCGAGTACTCGGGCTGCGCGTGAACGTATCTTTCTTTTCTCTTTTACAGGTGAATTTCACCGTGAAGGCGGAGCTGGGTGGACCTTTCTCCTATGTATAGTAAGGATTTACGACTCTTTGTATACAGCTGGGGAAGAGGGCAGGTTTAAGCTGCTTTAATTAGAATTTGCTCTGGAAATGACTTGTTTTCTGCTAACTTCCTGGAAAGTGACTGTTTGCTAGAAATGACTTGAAAGGCCACTTCGCCGGGATGTTGTGACGTGGTTTTTGGAACGTGTTTCGAGTTGAGTTAGCCCCAGAGGGGAAAACATCGTCAGATACTGAGAAACGCAAGTGTCTCTGCAGCCCTGCTTGGCCCGTGCTGACCTACTTATGTGTTTTGGTCTCTTCCAGTTTCTTTTGCACGTTTCCCAAGGTGAAGGTACATAACATAGTGATCTTCATGAGGTAGGTGGTTCTCTGCTCGGCTCCTGACTCAAAGGGGAATCGCTGCCACAGCAAATCTAGGGTGACCGAAGAAAATCCCGCTTGGCAAGCACCCCAGCCTGCTTCACTGTGTCGGCTTTTAATCCAGGCCGGTTGACACGGTTGGGTGAAATGTAAGACAGAGGGGAGAAGACACCAGCTTGCTCCACGCTGAGCTTTCGGCGTGAGGGGTGGTGTGCTCCAGAGGCTGCGCTCGCC
>NW_008825226.1:66740-67541 GCF_000699105.1 Pygoscelis adeliae
TGCCCCTCCCAGGACATCGGTGAAGCTCTTGTACATCGGCCACGTGACGCAGAGCGCTTTGGAAACGTACCACTACGTGGACTGCAGTACCAACTCCACGGCTGCCCAGGACCCCCTGCCTCTGCCATCCCCCTTGGCGCGAGGTGCGGCCAAAGCCGAGAGCGAGCCCTGAGGACGCGGCCGACGCTTTTCCGTGGGTGGATGGTTGCGCAGATGGATTTCTAGAAGGGACCAGGAATTTTCAGATGGAAGCGGAGGGATGGCGAGGGGCTTCGGCGGGAGACGTCTGAAACCTCCGGGTCCCTTTCGCGCTTTTCCCCGTGCGGCTGGGCTGCGCTGCTGGCCTGTCCGCGAAACCCGCTTGGGGTTGCAAGCAACACGGGTCCCTTCCCAAAGTCGGGGTCCTGCTGGGCCTGCCTCTCTCTTCGGTTCTGAGGAACTAGTTTTGGGTAGGGGAAACTGGACTCTCCAGCTTCACGCTTTGGGGTCTGAAGATCCCGAAGGCTTAGAGTTGACGTTTGCAGCTCCTTTGAAGCTTAGCGCTGCGTCGGGTCCTTTCGGGGTAAACGAATCGGTTCTGTGCAATTAACTTATTCCACTTTTGTTCGGCGGCAGCATGTCACTGCCTTGTTTCGAAGCGGAGCTTGATAAAAAGGGGTGGTTCTCGTAAGGAACGCACAGATGAGGCTCCCACCTCTGCAACTTGCACTAGAAGGAGGCAAAGGAATTGAAACCTTCGAAAGGCGCTTTCTCTGTCGTGCAGACCTTGTTTGCTGGCAGCTGGGGCCACCCACAGCAAAC
>NW_008825226.1:67938-68312 GCF_000699105.1 Pygoscelis adeliae
GTGGATCGCTACGGCTGCCCGCCTTTCCTCTCCGCCTGTTGGATGCGAGGTTGTGCGAGCGCGCGCGCGTGTGTGTGTGGAGAAACAAAGCAGGTAAAGGCTGCGAGGGAAGCGGATCACGGCGGTTTTCAGTGAAGGACACTTTATTTCGTGCGAGTGTGAAATAAAAACACGCCTTGCTTTTTGGGTTTTTTTCCCCCTCTTTTAAGAAGTGGCGCTTCCACCTCGCGGGGTTTCTAGAACTGAATCCTACTGATTAAAGCCGAGTTGTACGTCGCTGTGCGGTGTCCTCTGTTTGAAGAAAAGCTCTGCCCTTCTCCTGTAGAAACCGCACTTTGTCCTAGAGTTGGCGCTCCGCGTTGCGACTGGCGGCG
>NW_008825226.1:69889-72017 GCF_000699105.1 Pygoscelis adeliae
GTCCTCCCCCCCCCCCCCCCAATGAAGCTGATCCCAAACACTTGAACTTGAGTCTGGTATGAAGAAGTTGACTGGCTTGTTACTTACACCATGGGCAGGCACGTTTGATATGTGGTTTGCAATATTTTAGTTTTGAACATATTCAGTAAAATATGTTTGAAGTTTTTTCAGGTGCCTGTTAAAGAGTACATCTTTAGCCTTTATCCAAATACTTAAGAAAAACATTTAGGAAAACTTAAGCAAGTTAAATTATATTTTTGGACTTCGTGACTCACTTCTTGCTTTCTGTGTCTTCCGAGGGAATTTGAGTGGGTGACTACTTAAAGCTTCGGAGAAGAGCAGCAATTTTACTATTTTGACGGTCTTTTGATCTTGGTTTTTTTAATTCCTAGGACGGCCATGTGGAAGTGGCAAGATTGCTTCTCGACAGCGGAGCTCAGGTGAACATGCCTGCTGACTCTTTTGAGTCTCCATTGACTTTGGCAGCCTGTGGCGGGCATGTCGAACTGGCAGCTTTGTTAATTGAACGTGGAGCTAACTTGGAAGAGGTAAACGATGAAGGATACACACCACTAATGGAAGCAGCTAGAGAAGGCCATGAAGAGATGGTGGCACTGTTACTTGGTCAAGGTAACTGTTGCGGTGCCTTCCATGGACTGTAATTCTATGGGCATCTGCATGTGTTTTTTTGGGGGGGGGGGGGGGTTATTTCGCAGCCTGCCCAGACGGCCTTGGAACGAGGCGGTGGTCCCCGGCGGAAGGGCGTGAATCGAGGGGTCGTTGCAGCCACTCAGTGCAGAAGTTGTACGAGCGATTGGGAAAGGACTCGGGTCCTTGGGGTGGGTTTGCGGGTTTTTTTAGTTTTCTTTTATGGTCTGGGGCTGGATTCTTTTGTTTGTTTGTTTAAAAAAAAAAAACCACCAACCAACCAACCAACCAACCACAAACCAACAAACAACAACAAACGAACAAACACACAAATAAAACAATTCTTTTTTACAAGAAGCAGACTGGGCCGATATCCACGCCAAACTCCTGCTCGGCTCCACCAATGTCCATAGGTGCAATATCTACAATGGGCAGGCGCGAGGTCTTCTGCGACCGGTACTCGATGACCGTCTTGCCCCATTTGCCAGTGTGTTTCTGGAGGGAAAACGAGGGGGGGGAAAAGGCGTTATTAGACCCTCCCGAGGCCTCCAAACCAACGGCAACCTCGTGGGTTGAACCCCAGCTCATCGCCTACGTCTCGCGCCCGCGGGCGCCCGCGGACTTACCGTGCAGCCGTCCTCCAAGACGCTGTACGTGAACCTGCTGTTGCCCTCGGCTCTGATCTCCACGTCGTTGGATCCCTGGATGAGGACGGCTTTCTTCAGGTTGCCCGTCTCCTCGTCCATGTAGGCGATGCTGTTCTTGCAGTGGTAAGTGACGTTCTGGGAGCCTTCGGTGGACAGGAGGCGGAGGAAGGTCATCTGGATGTTGGCGGTGTTGGGAGCCAGGTCTTCATCGCCGTAGCTAAACTGGAGGGAAGAGGCGAGACGTGAAAGCCTGCGGGTACCACAACCAGCCGCCTTCTGAGGGCACTTCCATACTTTACGCTCCTAGACGGCTGCAAAAATCAAAGCCCAACTGACCCAACTCCCAGCTTTCAATACAGCCCTCTAGAACAGCCAGCCCCCCCCCCGTACGACGTCCATCAACGTAACCCCAAGGAAGGACATCCCAAGCCTCCAACCAGACACCCACCACCGTCCCCGGCTCAACCTCCCTCCCCGCTCCCGGTATGCAGCACCCAGCCCGGGGGGGACGCTTACGTGGAAACCGCCGTTAATGGTCTCTGCGAACCAGACGTGCTTCTTGTCTTTGGTCTTGCTGGTCCACCAGTTCTTCTTGGGGATGCTGCTGGGGTTGGGGTAGACGCAGGTCTCGCCCGTCTCCATGTTGCAGAAAACTTTGATGGCGTCCAAGGTGCAGCCCTGGTTCGGGTCGATCCAGTAGTCTCCTGCAGCGGGGAGGACAAACGGTGCGAGAACGTGAGGGTTTTGGAGGTCAGAGCAAAGAGTGTCGTGGACCTCTTGGGGCCAGGGGAGAGGAACAGGAGGGGAGGAGGCAGGGACGGAGGCCCTTACCG
>NW_008825226.1:76228-76603 GCF_000699105.1 Pygoscelis adeliae
TCTCACCTTCTCGCCGTTGGGGCCGGCAGGGCCGGGGGGACCGATGGGACCCGTCAGACCCTACGAGGGAGAGAGAGATGAGGATGAGGCCGCCACGAGCATCCCTCGCCGGCCACCCCGCTCCCGCCGCGTCCCCGTCCCACTTACGCGTGCGCCGTCCTTTCCGGGGGCTCCCTCAGGACCCTTCTCTCCGACGTCTCCCTGCGGGGCGAGATGGAGGCGGTGTGAGCTGAGCCGAGACCTGATGCCGCTCGGGACACCTCCGGGACCCCTCACTTACCCTGTCTCCCTTGGGACCGGCGATGCCGGCTGCTCCTCTCTCACCGGGCATTCCCTGTAGTCCCGGGGGACCCTGGGCGCCGTTGGGGCCGGCCG
>NW_008825227.1:0-1966 GCF_000699105.1 Pygoscelis adeliae
GAGGGATGGACAGAGGGAGGAATGGGTGGAGGGATGGAGGGACAGAGGGGCGGAGGGATGGAGAGGTGGACAGAGAAATGGGTAGACGGAGGGAGGGATGGGTGGATGGACAGAGGGACAAGGGGATGGGCAGAGGGATGGGTGGACAGATGGCGGGAGGGATGGGTGGACGGACGGACAGAGGGACAAAGGGATGGGTGGACGGTTGGAGGGATGGACAGAGGGACGGGTGGAGGGACAGAGGGACAGGGCGGGCTGGAAAGGAGCCCCCTGCTCCCCTTCCTCACCTGGACGTAATTATTGAATTTCCGGAGGCCTTCGTTAGCCAGAATCTCGTTTATCGTCGGCTTGGGCACCTTCTCCAGTCCTGCAGCACAAATAACCGGGCAGGAATTCTTCCCCCAGTACATTTGGGACGAGACTCCCGGGCCTGAGCCAGGAGCTCCCCCGTTTCAGGGGTCACCGGCAGCGAGCTCCATCCCAACCCGGGAAATCAAATCCACGCGGCTTTTTAATTAACGCTGCTTACTTCTGTCCCCCGTCCTTGCTGCTGGCAGCACTTTGCGGCCATGAGCTGGGTTTCGGGGTGGCGCGCATTCACCCAGCCCATCGCATTTTGCAGGAAAAGGGGAAAAACAACCCACTGAGCCCCATTTTTCAGTCTTCCCCTTACCCTCGAACATCGCCGCCTCGCCGAACCCCTCCTCTTGCTTCTCCTTGAGGAGCTGGTAGCAGGCGCTGGGGCTGGCCAGGAGCAGCCGAAAACCCTGAGAAGGGAGAAAGGGATGATTTGGGGGGGTATAAAGGTTTCACCCCGCTTTTTCCCCCCCCACGGGACTCGTTACCTTCCGATCGGGCGCAGGGATGAAGCTGAGAAACTCGTCTACGTGCCCGACGTGGAGCCAGTCGGAAAACAGCTCCACCGGCGCCTGCACTTGTTGGGCAACGAGAAAATCCTTGACGGCTTTCGCCATCCGCCGGCCGCCGAGTCTGGCAGGGGGGGGGCCACAATGGGGGGCTGCCATTTTGGGGTGCAACCAGCCTCAAATGGTGCATAGAAATCCTTTTGTGTGTTTGTTTCTTTGTTTTTTTCCCAAGGCTCTGATCCCTCCGTCCTGCGTCTCACCTGGGGAAGCTGCTGCCGATCAGGATACGGCCCAAGGGGTACTCCTTGCCCCGCACCGTCACGGGGGGGCTCACCTCCAAATTGCCGAAGGAATCGAGGCTGGAACTACCCTCTGGCGCTTGCCGGGCCACGTAGCCAAAATCGGGGCCCTGAATGGGGGGAAAAAAAGGCAATAATGGTTAAAAACAAAGCTGTAAGTGCCCAAAGTGCAGCGCTCCCAAATCACCCTCCTTGCTGGCTCTTCCCTTCCCAAAAATGCAAGAAAAAAATAGATTTAGTTCTATTTTTTTTATGGGTTTGAAAAGCTTTGCGCCCTGCTGGGGAAGGAAGGAAGGGGTCGGATACCAGGATGCTCTTGACGGGGAAATCCTTCAGCCCCCGGTCGCGGGGCGAGTCGAAGACAACGGGGAAGGTCTTGTGGGGGGCTTGCACGTAGCCGAATTCAACCTCGTCCTGGAGAAGGGATGGAGAAGATGGGGGGAAGCCCCCCTGGAGCTGCCAGCCCCCAACAATGGGGCTGGGCATCATCCTGCCCCCACCTGGATCCAGCGGTCCTGGCGGTTCTCCAGCAGCGGGCAGACGGTGAGCGGGCACTTGGCTTTTTCGGCCAGGGCGCCCACGGACGCCACGAAATCCTCGTTGTTGTCCACACTGGGAAGAAAAATGGGGTGTGGGGGCTGATCCAGCACCGGGCAGGATGCGGCTGCTCACCCAGCACCCACCTGCAGACAAAGACCTCCAGCGGTGCCGCCGTGTTGGGGGTCATGATCCACGGAGCCACGCGGAAAACCACCGTGTCGGTGAAGATCGGCGTCTCCAGCAAACCCTGAGAGGGCGGGG
>NW_008825227.1:4799-5786 GCF_000699105.1 Pygoscelis adeliae
AAGGTTTGGGTTTTTTTGTTTTTTTTTTTTTTTTTTCTTTTTAAGAAGCTCGGGGGTGGGTTTTTTTCCCCCCTCTCAGCACAAAGAGATGCTGATGTGGCCGGCCACCCTGAAACCCACGCCGTAAAATATTCAAGCGTGACACCGGAGCCGAGCTGGGGACGTGCCAGCGCCGGGCTCGGAGGGGGTTTCATTTCTCCTCCTAAAGGGTTTTATTTGCCTATAGCTGGAAAAAATGGCTTTAATTCTTATTTTTGGGGAGGGCGTGAAGGTGCAAGGTGGGTGCTTGCCCCATCCCTTGGGTGCTGCAGGAGCTGGGGGGGGTCGGTATGTCACCTGCGGTGGGGACAGCAGGCCCCGCCGCGGCTTTAATCGTCTTTGTTTTAATTAAATCCTCGTCTGGGCGTAGGAGAGCCCTTTGCCGATGCAGCTGTTCCCCCCACCAACTCCCTGCAGGGTCACGCGCCGCTGGAATTTAATATCGCTCCTCGGGGTTGGGGAAACTCAGCAGAGCCGTAACCGCGGGGAAAGGGGGGGGGTCTGGGGTTAGAAATCATCTTTTTGGTTAAAAAAAAAATAAAGAGGTGCCAAGCAGGATGCGTGACCCTTTTTGGGAGCATCCCCCCCCCAGCTCTCCAGCACCGCTCGCAAACACGACGTCGCAGCAGTTTGTGCTGGAGGCACAGCTACGCTTCTACACCTCAAAAAGTATTGCTAGAAAAGCAAATTGCCCCCCAAAAAAGCAGTTTTAGCCCCAGAATAGCTCCCGGGGTGGCACAGGGCCACGCGATGCCCGGGGCAGGGGACCGGTTTCGGTTCCTGCTGGGCGAGGGCAGCGCAGGCAGAAGAGACGGGCAGGGGTGCCAGGTCGGTACACGGAAATGCCACGCTTTGTTTGCGATGAAAAGAGGGGAAAAAAAAGAGCGGCCGGGGCGGCCGCAAAGGGAAAAGGAAATTTTTTCATTGGGGAAAGTGTAAAATGATTTT
>NW_008825227.1:6052-9658 GCF_000699105.1 Pygoscelis adeliae
TCTGTCCTCCACCCGCCGCAGTTGTCCCCATCCCGTAAAACCACCGTTAACTCCATCCCAGCCGAAACCGGGCCACCGTAACAAACCCACGTGCTCAGGAAAAAAGGTTTCAAATAACACTTTCAACCCAACAGCCGAGGAAGAAAGGACGGGAGATGGGGAAGAGCTGCGCCCTCAGTGTTAACGCAGCTTTATTGGCAAAACCCTTATTTTGATGCATCTTCTGATGCACCAAATGCACCTTCATCCTCCGGTTGCAGGACCCGAGCCCGTCCCCGGGTGCTTCAGGGCACCACGTGCCACCATTTGAAGGCGAAGGGCTTGCGCCGGACGTTGGTGCCGCAGTGGACGTCGCCGGAGAGGACGTGGTAGGAGAAGTAGTCGTCGATGAAGGTGCAGGTGAGGCCCAGGGGCTCCAGCAGCGCCCGCACCCGCTCCTCCAGGCAGCACTGCCCACCCACCAGCGGTCCGAAGGGCTTGGGGATGCCCAGGTGCCTGCCCAGCACCAGCATATTCATTTGCAGCCGGACCAAAAATCAGTGTTTTCCACCCAAAAGGTGTGTTTGTATCAGGTGCGGATGGAAAGAGAGGGGTGGGAGGGGAGGAGGTGCCGGAGGTCTCACCATGTCCGGGAAGAAGGCATCCGCGCGGGAGCCCTTCATGATGAAGAGCTGGGGGATGTCGATGATGTCCTGCTCGTTCAGGCCCAGCTCCTGCTTCAGGAGGTCGCGGTTCCAGTCGATGCAGCGCTGCAGAGAGGGGGGACGTGGAATTGCCACCCCAGGCCGTTCCAGCCCCCCCAGATCCCATGCACGGACCCCTGTGTGCCCCATTGCATCCTGCCCAGGTCCTCACCAGCTCCACTGCATCTCGTCCCATCCCATCCCTCTGAGCAACCTCCTGAACCTATCCCCAACCCGAGCAACCTCTTTCCTTTGGTTTTGACACCTCTGCAGTGGGGCAGACACCCTCCCAGCAGGCCAAGGGGCTGGGGTGAGCCAGCACCCAAGGGTGCCTGGCTCGTTCACGGCCGCTCTTCTCGCCCGCCTGCTTTCACACTGCACGGTGCAACTCACGCCGTGGTTTCTTGCTCTTCCCCAGCATCTCCAAAAATGCCTCCCACACCCAGAAACCACCCGGCAGCGATGCGCAAGCGAGGAGAGCGAATCCACCCATAGCCATGGGTGCGAAGACCCACTTGCACGTGCTTGTTGTCATTCTTCAGCAACTCATCCGCCAGGATCTCGTCGATGCTTTTCCTCTCATCGCCCTTCAGCCCTGCGTGGGGACCGGAGCAGAGCGGTAAGGGACACCGGTAAGGGACGCCAGTGGTCCCCACCGTGCCGCAGGGATGCCCTTGCCTGCTCCCTTACCGACGAGCTGTGTGGCTTCGCCGTGGCCCTGCCCCTGCTTCTCCTTGAAGAGCTTGTAGCAGGCATTGGGGCTGGCCAAGAGGAGCCGGAAACCCTGCGGGAGAGAGCCCAGGGGTTCAACGCTTTGCCGTTGGTGGGATGCCTTACCCCCCCGTCCCGCCGAGAGACACCACGCTGACTCCAAACCCGGCCCCAGGTGTCGCAGGGTGCACGGGATGCCACCACCGCAGGGTGCACGGCATGCCACCCGGGGACTCGCCGATCTCCAGGAAGCCACCCCAAAAGAAGGTGCATCACTCGGCCCCCGCGGGGAGGATGGGCAATTGCAAAAAGGGCTTTTTTTTTTTTTGGCATTTGCAGAAGACGCCCCGTGCAGGAGCGGAGATGGCTCCGGGGACCGGTACCTTCCTATCGTAAGCAGGGACGAAGGTGAGGAATTCATCCACGTGGCCCACGTTCAGCCACTCCGAGTAAATCTCCACCGGCGCCTGCACCTTCTGGGCGTAAAGAAAATCCCTGACCGCCTTGGACATCCGCCGGCCGGAGGCCCTGGGGAGCAGAGGCAGGAGGAGAAAGCGGGCGCCCATCACACCCCTCCGCAAGATTTACCCCCCATCCTTCCCCTGAACATCATGCCAAGGGGAGAAGACGCGTCTGCACATCCCTTTTTAATGGGAAACACCGGGAAGAGTCTGGAAATAGTCTGAGCAATATATATTATATATATTAATATATACAAATATATTATATATTAATATATCTAAATTGTATATTAATAGATAGTATATTAAGATACAAAAATATTATATATTACTATAGCTATATTGTATATTAATACATTAACACATTAACATATCTATATTATATATTAACATATCCATATTATATAATATATACCTACATTATATGCTAATATATCTATATTATATATATTTTATATCTATAGGCCATATATTTCTATAGGCAGCTGTGCATTACATCCCCCGTTCTGCTCAGGATTTAATTTCCCCCATCCCCGTGAATCTTAAATCGCTCCTTAGGCAGCGCTTTGCGCAGGGGCGAAGGTGTCTTAGACAGACAGCAGCAGGCTGGGAAAACATTAATTAAACTTCTTGTAATAAGGGATATTTACGGTCCCGGCGAGGCTGGGAAAATGCCATTTACCCGCCGCCGTAACCGAAGCAAGCCCCCTGGCTTGCAGCGGGGCTGGGGTCGGAGCATCCCGTTTGTTATCCTGGATCAAACCCCATCCGGATTCGTCCCCTTTGTTATTTTTCCAGGAAAATAACCTCCTTTGTGGAGGGTTTTGCAGGGCGCTGTTGTTCCCGCGGGGCTGCCTAGCACTGCCTGCCCAGAGCAAAACAATTTCCAGTTATTCAGGATTTTACCCTTTCCTGGATTCCCCTGCTTTTCCTTTTAATAGGGGAGAAAAAAAAAAATAAGCCCAGACGCTTACAGCACTGCAGGATCGGAGGAAAAGCACCAGCGGTTTGGGAGGGAGTAAAAATTGGAGCGGTGGCAGGATCTTGTAAGGGATGAAGGAATAACGATGCGGTTTGCACGTTAAATCTGGGATTTGATGGGAATTGGCCCCAAATGCCCATTTTGATGGGAAACGGCCCGAATTTCCACTCCGAAGAATGCAACCCTTTCTCATGCAAGGGTTTTCAGAGCTTCCCCGCGTCCCGGAGGGAGGGTTCGAGTCCCCCCATATCTCACCAAGGCAGGGGGCTGCCAATCAGGATCCGGCCCAGGGGATACTCCTTCCCTCGCACGGTCACCGGCGGGCTGACATCCAGGTTGCCGAAGGAGTCAAGGCTGGAGATGTCTTTCCTGGGGGGCTCACGGGTCACGTAGCCAAAATCAGGGCCCTGGGGAAGAAGGGAGCGGTGACGGGGACCCCCCCAGGTGGGGGATTTCGGGGGAAGAAAGAGGGGTTGGCAATGCAACGACGCACCAGGATCTTTTTAAAAGCAAAATCCTTCAAGCCTCTGTTCCTGGGCGAGTCGAAGACGACGGGGAAGGTCTTGTGAGGCGCTTCCACATAGCCGAACTCCAGCTCGTCCTGTTGTGGGAAGAAGAAAAGGAGGAGGAGGAAGAGGAGGAAGGCTCCTGTCGGGGTGATAGCTATCTCAGCAAGGCATGCGGTGAGGGTGGAGCAGGAAATGGGGCAAACCTGGCAAAGACCGGCTGGTGCCCCTAACCCCCAGGGGGGGCACCGCCTTCCTCTCCC
>NW_008825227.1:9682-27426 GCF_000699105.1 Pygoscelis adeliae
CCGGGGGAAGCAACCCGCGGCCACAACGGGGAGGGAAGCGGGGCTTGGGCACGCTGGAGGAAGCACACGGCACATCCAGCCGGCACACACCGTGTCCTCCCGGCAATGCACCGTGGGGTCCCTCTTGCAATGGGGACCCTCTTGCAGTGGAGACCCTCTTCTAATGCCCCGCTGGGTCCCTCTTGCAACGGGGACCCTCTTGCAATGTGCCATGGAGTCTCTCTTACAATGGGGTCCCCTTTTGCAACAGGGTACCTCTTGCAATGCCCCCATTAGGTCCCTCTTGCAATGGGATCCTTCTTGCGATGTCCCACGGGGTCCCTCTTGCAACGGGGTCCCCTCCTGCAACCCCCCCGCCGGGTCCCTGGACAACATCCCTGCCTGTGCCGGTTGCCACCACCAGCAGCATTTCCCCGTGCTTTAGTTCACGGTTGCCTGGTTCACCTCTTAGCATCTAGGCGCTTCCCTGAGCAACGCAGCTGATCCCTCCCAGGGGTGCCAGCAACGGGGGTGACACCCTACGTGCCCCGGGAGCCTGTAAGGGACCAGGAGAGCCGCATATTGCGAGCATCGATTGATGACCTGGATCCAGCGGTCGCTGCGGGTTTCCACCTCCGAGCAGATGGTCAGCTTGCAGTTGGCTTTCCTCAGCAGGACCTGGAGCCCTTCCAGAAAGACTTTGTTGGAGTCTGAGCCCTGCTGGATGCTGGAGGGAGAGGAAGGAGCGAATGCTGCAAGGGGGGATCACGAGAAGCCCCCCCAACCCCAACCGTGCAGCCCATTCCTCGTTCCTAAATGCGCTGGGTAATAGTCCTGCATGAGATTAGCTCCTGGAGAGGCTCCTCCAGCTTTCTCCCTGGGGTTGCAACGAGTGCAGCAGTGCCAGCGGGCTCCCTACCCAAATATTAGGCTCTGGTATAGCATGCATAAAGCCTGGCTCAGCCTATAGCTGCTACGCAGCAAGGAAGGGTCGAAAAAGCCTCCTTGGAGAGTCCCCCAAGGTAGGGGAGCAATGGGGTGACTCCCCTCCTACCTGCAGACAAAAACCTCCAGAGGCTGCTGGGTGTTGGGCGTCATTATCCAGGGCGCCACGCGGAAAACCACCGTATCCGTGAAAATCGGGGTGCCCGGCGAATTCTGCGAGGGGTGAAAACGCCGGGGAGCGGCGGTTGAAAACCCCACCGCTGGGGGACTTTGCAGGGGATGGGGCAAACCCCACATACCTTATGGGGGACCTCCAGCAAGCTGGTGCTGAAGGAAACCAACCCGGAGAAGCCCAAGTCAGGGAAAGCCAACCCTTCAACGTAGAAGGTGTTTTCTCCACTGCCGACATCGTCCAGCACGTAGGAGAGCTTGCCTGGCCCCAACACGGATTTGTAGTGCGGGTGTGAGTCTCTCCCTGGAGAAACACCGAAATACCCGACCCAAGACACGGTGACCAACCTGTCCACCAGGCTGGAAGGAGGCACCAGCAAGGAGGTGGCTGATGCCAGCACGGTTTGCAGAGGAGCGGGTGTGCCTCCTCTTCTCTGGGGAACACACTTGATCTTCCTCGTACAAAGAGGACTCTATACCCTCGGGTCCAACCCTTTCAAGGTGCACGGCTTGAGTTAAGCATCTAATCACATACTTGGGTTCCCTGACCTGATTTTCGGCAGGAATCTGCTGGGGATCCAGCTACCGGGGTGTTCAAAGGCAAAACGCGCTGCCTGACGAGATAGGCTGCTTTGGTGGTTGGGTCATTGCCCACGCTGAAAAGGTGCTGGGAGCCACGTGGGGGTTACCCGCCCCATAGGAATGTCAAAGTTTCAGCAACCCCGCTGAGAAAAGCCTTTTTTTATCCTTTTTGCCTTGATTTTTTCCATATAACCCAATCTTCTACAACAGCAGAGGAGCTTTGGGGATAAATGAGTGTTTCCAGCAATCAGAGGTGCCCAGCCCTTAGCCATGGTGAACAAAAAAATTAGGGTTTGCCCACCTCAGGGTCATGCATGGATATCTGGGAAGGAAGGAAGGAATACTCACGGATAGCGTGGAAAACCCGCACTTTATCCGCGTCCGACTCAGAGACGTGCAGGACCACCTGGTACTCAGCAAAGATAGCGCTGGGACCTTGAGTCCGCAGCAGCATGACGGACATGTCCTGAAGGTCTACCGGGGCGGGAAAAAGATGAGAGGGGGGACGTGGAGAGAGGAGATGGAGGTGTTGCAAGCGGGAAACACCCCGGTAAGACCTTTTGGGTCCCCTCATGCTGCGAATGACACCCTACCTGCAGTGGTCCGTATGTCCACCTGACCGCTGTCTGTCCCCCCTGCACCGGGGCTGTCCCGGTCACAGTTGACCAGCAGCACGGCGCCTTGCCCATCCGGACCCCACGTCCACTTGGCCTAGAGGAGAAGCACCCGAAGGGGAGGGGAACAAGATTTTCCCCATCCCAGCCTCCTCCCGGACAGGGGAAAACCCCACGGCCACAACCACGCTCGGAGGACATCCCACAACAAGCAGTCAAGGCTGGTGGGGAGAGAGCAGCGATGCTTTCAAGCCACTAAATTTCCTAACCTCAGCTTCTAGCAGGGCCAGCAAAGACTATTTCAAACAGATCTTATCTTCTAACAAGCCAGAGAGTATCTGCCAGGCCTCATCCGGACAACACTACGCCGTTTCTAGAAATGCATCTCATCTTGATGTACAATTTGAGCTGCTGATGGGGCTGCAGCTAATTACCCGGGTGTAAGTGCTTGGGCATATGCAGATTTGTTGCCAAAGGTGTAAATATCTTGCTGTTTGCTAAACTTGCAGCTGACTCATTTAGTGGCACGTTTCAAGTCCAAAAAGGAGAAAAAAAGAAAAGCAGAGTGTTTTCTCCTACATGACCCTCAGGGCTAGACTGGAGAGGTAGGAGATTTTGGCACGGAATAAGAAAATAAAGTCTTTTCCTCCTCAATTAGTAGGTTGAGAATTTGCCAGGTTATTTTCCCTAATTGAGACACCAGCAACACCATCCAAGTCCCTCTCCCTCCTGGAGATTTTCAGGGAAGAGACTACAAACAGGTACAGCTCGTGTTGGCCCTCCGTACATTGCCTACAGCAAAGCTTCTCATTACCTTGTCCTTCCCTTTGCTCTTCACTCTGCCATTTCGGCTCAAGTCCACGTCCAGGGATACATCTGAAACATCAAGAGAGAAGGAAACCACTGGCAGGGGAATGAGCTCTTGGTGGCATTTTGGGCTCATCCTTGGCACTAGCCATGAGTCATCCAATATCAATCCCACCTTCATGCCCCAAAGCTGCTCCAGACCCAACGTCTCCAACAAAATGCCGATAGAAAAGCCAACCCGATGGCTTTTTCATGGCTTTCCCCCTTCGGTCTCCAGCTATCTTCTCCCATCTTGGTTCCCCCAGCAGGGACGTACCCACTTCATGGCATATTTTGTGTTTTCACCAATTTCATATTGACTGTAGCATTTTTCATGAAGCTGAAACATGGTGGAGGCATGAAAGTGTTTTCACCATGGGTGAGTGGACACCTAAATAATTACTAGGCTTGATGCAACTCTGAGAAGAACTTTCCCTTACAGAGCTCTTCTTGGCCCAAATCTCTGCCTCTGCTGCAATGAAGCGGAGGTTTACCAGCGACCTCATCTAAACCCTACCTAAATCTGTATTAAGCCTATCTTAATACAGAAATTCCTCTGAATCGGATATACAGCGTGTGGAAAACACAAGCACTGAAGCAGAAATTGTCCTTCTCCTTGATGCAGAGAGGAGGACATGGAGAAGCTGGAAATGACACTCTAAACCTAAGCAAGCAAAGAGCATTTGTAAGGCAAAAGCCCTGCAGACAGCGGTGGCCCCAGATGGCTCCAGCAGAGCCCATCAGTCATGGGACGTGGGAAACCATCAGCCTCTTCAGGTGCAATTTTGGGAGGCTTATGCATGACTTAAGGACACAGGCCTGACTGTTACGCGAACACTTTAGAAAATCCCAAATTTAGGGTAATTAACCCATCCAAGTGGAAGGCTCTGCATCCAGACTGGTTGTCTAGACTCCCTTTGTAGTCAGCAGAGGAAAATAGGCATTTCAAGGGAATGATTCATCTCATCCTAAACTTCTAAAATAGGTCAGACAACTACACTTTGGTGCCTATTCCTCTCCACTAGCTGCCACAGAGGTTGAGGAGGGGGACGCCGGCCAAAGTTGGGTGAGATGGTCTCCTTTGGATCCTCTTCCGCCAACGCAATGGTCTTGGCAAGCTGAGGAGGATGCTCGGTGTGTGCGTTGGGTGGGGACACAGCCCAGCCTGTGTCTTTTTTGCACCATATAAGGCAGCATAATAACATTTTAATTATTTCCCTCTTGCTTGTCAGCATCAGTCAACACCCAAAACTTCATTGCACATTGCAGACGGGCAGCCCGCGCCCCCCACTTAACTCCCATCCCGTGAACCCAACTAGATCTTGGCATCAGAAAGGGTTGGCCGGGTTTGAACAAGCGTTGCTGTAATACCTACCTACGCAAGTGAGATACAACCAAGCCACCGAAAGCTCATTGTCTTCCCGTCCATAGTATGAAATCTTAACCTGTGAAGACATCACCAGATCATGACCCAAGTCCCGTGTTCCGTCATGCTGAGTAGGTCTCTCCACTCATTGGGTTGACCAACCAATGCTATACAACAAGCTCTCGGAGGTTCATCCAAGCCATTCTCCATTAATCACAGGTTCAGCCAAACCATTTCTGCCTGCTTCAGCACAAGAACAGGCATGGAAAAAGCCAAGGTCGGAGTATTTTTGCTGCCTGGCATGGAGCTTCTGACACCAGCATTTGCAGCCACCATGCTTTCTCATATTTAGGGCACAAAATGTGATCTCCTTCTTAGTTTCATTTTTCGTACGCAATAATTACACAATTCTTTTTACGTTTGAGTTTTTTCTGTGGAAATGAGCACGAAGTCAGCACTATCGAGAAATGTTCAAGCCTGCTGATAATTCTCCCTCCTTTCCCAGAAAATTTGACTTATTTTTCCAGTTTTGGTGCATAAAAAGCAACTGACCTTATTGTCATTGACAGTCCTGCTGGTGACATCAATGGTCACTACAACCTCTATATCGGGATCCAGGGGCCATCTGGAGTTAATCATGGGTTTTGTCATGGGGCTGTGGGTGATGTGGACCGTAACCGCGGAGGTGGCATGGACATCAAATGACATGGCACCTTTGGGGGTACATCTGAAACAGAGAGCAGCGTTGGGTCATAGATCGAGTTGTCCCTCTTGCTCTCCTCTGTAGAGCCAAATACTTGAACGTGGAATTAAAATCCAGCCTTAACTGGGTGGAAAGGACTCAGAAACCATCTTTGGGTGATGAAATACGTCGTCTGAATTTTACGTGTATTATCTCTGTGGCGGTGTTGAGCAAGCAGAGCTCCCACTGGAGCTTCGGCACGTCCGTCTGTGGTTAAGCCTAGATTGCAAATTGCTGAAGTTTGGGCATCCAACCTCCCTCCACAACAGCAAGAAAACCCCCAAAATTTCAGCATTCTGCGACAAAACCCCAACAAAGAGCCAGGACAATTTTTGATGTCAACCATCTGTGGAGATGGTTATCGTGGGACCATACCCTGGCCCAAAAGATGCCCAAACTGGAGCGGAGCCTGAATCCGAGTGTGGAGAACTCGCACCCCACCTGCATGACATCCCTTGCCTTTGAAGTGCTGCCTACCTGCTCATTACAGCCCCAGCACCTCCATCCCAGGAGCACGAGTGCTCTGACCTGTCTGCCATCGGGAGCCAGCCTCCCCGGCCGCATGCGAAAAGGGACAGGACAGTAAATTTTAACAGCAAGAATAAATTAAAAAAAAAACCACAGAAGAGATTTAGTCCTGGTGTTGCTCTTGGCACAGCATCCCTGGTGCCTGCAGCGGCTTCTAAGAGGAGATTAAAGCGTCATCTCGCTTGTCACCCCTTGTATTTAACATCGTGCAACGTCGTAAATCCACCTGCACGCTGTCGCACGCCATGACTTCTCAAATTTGGGTCTATTTGCCCTGATTTTACAGCCCTCACACCTCAGCATCACCATTGGATTCCCACCGTGCTCCATTTTCTGCCCCAAAACAGACCAAACCACAGTCAAAGCTTGACACATCCATCACCAAGTTCCCCCAGCCGGTGCTCTCCAGGAACAAAATGATCCCATTTTTTTACTTGAAAGAACATCCGTCATCTGCTTTTTTGGACCAAAGCTCGGATTTGTCTACTGAGGAGCCAAATCAGCCCATTCTGGGGCTTAGGTCCCATGTTTAAATGGGACTGAGCTTGCTTTGAGACCAAATCCAGAAAAAAATTGCAAATAGTAGGTTTTATATATTCCCATCTGGCTGAGCGAAAAAATAATACTGTTTTAGGGCAGCTAAAGCTCAATCTGAAGCCCTTCGGGGGGACGATGGCATGTCCTGGCCCAGCTCCAACACACAACCCCAATAATTGCCCCAGATGCGATTGCCGACTGGCTTGTCCTGTAGTCTCTATCATTATAAACGTGATTTAATAAATAATGACAATGTAACAGCAGGGCAAATACAGCCTCATATCTGGCCAATAGAGCAACCCCCATATTTAATGCTGGAAAAAATATCTTTTTGTGAAATAGCCCATGCAAACCCTTTGGTGGATTTTTTCTGCCTGAGCCACACATTTTATTCTTTCCCCCATTTATCTCCAGCCAAGTTGCTCGTCTTGAATTGCTCTTGCCTAATGTTTTTACAGTCAGAAATAGATCCCGCTCAGCCGGGGTGTGCATGGGCTTTGCCTGCAAATCGTCATGGCTCAGCTACGCTTCGATGCCTCGCGTTTGCCAGAGCCAACGTCCCTCCTTTGGGCGCAGCTTCTCATGTGACATCGTCCCCCGTGCACCAAAAAAGCTTGCCAAATCCCTGGATGAACTCACGATCTGGGCTCAAAATGAGCTCTGATTTTCCCCCTAGCACCCACTTCTCCTTCAAACAAAAAGCAAAACCACTGTTGGGCTCCCCCAGAACCCATCAGCCCTATGGAAAATGATGGCGATGCCCCGAGCCCAAGCCTTACCGGCGCGTATCGAGGAAGACCTCGGTACCCAACACGCAGACGCCATAGCTGGCGTGGCTGGTGGACATCTGCACGACGTGACGTTGGGGCATGATGTGCCGGGGACGGCGGCTGCAAGTGAAGGAAGCTGCTGCCTGACTTTGTAGGTAAACCAGCACGACTGGATTAAAAGGCAGGGGAATTTAACTCCTCCTTCCCTCGATGACGGGGTTTAGCCAGGGGACCCTGTCGTCTCCACCTCCACCACCCAGCAAGCTGCCGCCCCGCTCGGGGAGATGGAGGTGATAAGGCTGCCCCTGGGGGGCGGGGGGACACGGGCGGCTCCGGGGGGGGGACACGGGGCAGAAGGGCAAAACAGGGTGGGTGACACCCAACCCTGCTCTGGGATGCTCAGCAGTGAGCTCTTTCAGGGCTTATTCTCAACTTTTTATTCCCTTATATCTCCATATAAGGACTCCAAAGCTTAATGCATTAAACATTTCAAGTCCTGCTGTTGTGCAACGTGGTTGTTTAGGGTTATTACAATACACGGTATCATTAAAATAAAGCATTTTCTTTAAAACGACCCAAATTTTCCATCTAGCCTCTCCACAGGTGACTCACAGCCTCGGCTACCCCATTAGGGCAATGCCCAAATAAAGCCTAACAAAAGGAAATGTTTGTTCAAGTCGGTCCTTCCTATCATAACAACTCCCGAGGAGCGCAACAGGCAGAAACGGGTGCAGGGAAAACTAGTTATTTGGCAGGCAGAGAAGGGGGAAAAAAACCCAAACAACAACAAAACAAGAGGCTTTCAGTGGAAATTAAAAGTTCTCGGTGTTTTGCTTGCACCTTGCGTTTCAGGGGAATTGAGGTTTTTTGGGCATGCTCCTACGGGAAACATTCCCATCGCTGGAAGATGTCGCCTACCGGAGATAGCCATCTCTCTCCGGGCCATCCCAGGAGGCTTCACCTGCCCGCGAAGAGTGAAACCGGGCGAGATTAATCCTGCTGAAGCTGGGCAGGAGGTCTCTGCCACGCCTGGGGACGGAGGCAGCAGCTAAGATGGAGGAAAAAGGCAGCACGGGGACAGAGAGCACACCGACAGCCCCGTTGCCACAAGGTTCATCCTCATAGCAAGGGGGACACGGGGCGATGTAGTCACGTTAGCGATCCAATGGGCAGGACAGGACTGGAGCCAGGAGAAACCCAGTTTTGTGAGCAGCAAGACCGCTTGCAAGCCAAAAAGGTCAAAGCAAGCTCAGCGGAGCCAGAGGGACCCGTCCCCACCACTGCACCAAGCTGCACGTCCTCAGCCGGAGGAGCAACGACCTGCACGCACCTTCCCCTGCAAGATCAAACCAGCTGCTTTAAACATCTCCCAGCCAGTCTACATTAAAGGGCTCCTTCCGACTTTAATTGCAGCAGAAAAAAAAAACCAGCACCGTGTCTCGTATGCGAGTACGGCTTTAATAAGATCATGGGAGCCTGTTGGGGCAGCCAGGATGCTCGAGTGGGGAATGCTAGCGGCATATCCAGGCTCACCAGGACCTCGCCTTGCTTGAGATTTTAGATAAAATCCCATTTCCCGAAACCCAGCACGAGCCAAACTCCTGATGTTCATAGACTCGTGAATTTTGTTGGTTCCCAAGCCCTCCCGGGGGAGCACAAGCCTTCACGCACTCCTAAAACCCCTCGAGCTGGGGCAAAGCAGAGCTGGCACGGGGGTGCGAGGAGCTCATTGCATCCTCCGAGGAAGCGTCTGGCCACGGCAGCATCTCTACCGAAGACAGCTGCAAGTTGGATTTCCCACTCGCGCCTGCTGGTCGCGCTGGTTTAGACTGGGCACAGTGCTGAGCTTGCCGCCTGCTGTGATTTTAGCATCACATCCTGCTTGGCTGGTTTGAGCCCTGTACCAGACAGGGAACACACCTTAATCCCCACGAGGTCAGGCTGGTACAGTCTGTAATCTGGAGGGAGGTGGAGGATGGTGGTTTTGGGCTCCCAGCAAGCATGAGGGCTTCAGCGGAGGGTTTGAGAGCACGTGCTTCTCAAGATCCACCCAGGATCACACCTATCCAGAAAGGATGGAGACACTGTGCCGAAACCTCATCTTCATTTTGGTTTGGGGTTTTTTGTCCCAGCAAGTTTAGTCACGGCACATTTTGAGCTGCCATGGTCACTGCGGATGCTCGCTCAAGCCCAAAACACCTCATCTTCATTGGGTGGTACCTACACTCACCTCTTCTTCCTCCTCCACCTGCTATTAGCACCAACGTGCCTGCGCACAGGGAGAATGACAATTTTAAGTCATCTGGCCCTTTCAGAGCTGAGTGTTTCTTCCTAATAACACCTTGCCCCAAGAAGTTGCTATTAAGATCCCTGGTACATGACGGATGGGATCCTGCCTCTCCATCAGATTGAGTGAGCTTCGTCAGCCTTGTTTAAGGCTCACTTCACCTTTTTCCCCAATTTCAGCCTGTTTCTAGCCATGATGGAGCAAGACCCGACCCCCCAGTGTTCCCCCAGGAACACCACTAATAGCGCAGACTCCCTCGGGGTGTTTCTTCTCACCCATCCTGCACCACCACTCTGTCAAGGAAAGTTTGATAGTCTCCTTAAGCCGATAATTACACCTTATTTATTACTCTGCATGCATAATTGCAGGCAGGAACTTTTAAGAGCCATGTCAGCCTAATTACTTGCAATAGGGCAAGGCATCGAACCAGTTATCAAGTCCCGCTCGGGTTTGTATGAGGGTATATTTTCTTTAGGTGCATAGCTGTAACAGCACAGCAGGAGCATCCCAGGTGAGCACCAAGTCCCCTCCCAGAGACCTGCCTTCTCCATCCCACTTGGAAGCCAGGGGAAGAAGGGCAGGAGGTTGGTTTGGACCAGTAAAAAATGCTTTTAAAGCCAGTAAAACCCAAGAGAGGTTGGTTCCCATCCTGGTAAAACATCCATGGCCAGGACTTGCCAGAGCTGGCTTTGCAACCACCTTCTCCTGGGTGAGAAGACACCCAAAATCCCCCTCCATCCTTTCTTCTCCCCAGAATAAAGGCATCTGCCTGCTGGGAGACTTCATACCTGGCAATCCAAGAGCAAAGCACCCCACAAAACTGCTTTTTCCCCCGGGGCTGGAGCCATGCATGCACCCTGTGCTCGCCCTGCCCACGTTCTCCCCCAGCTTTGCATTAAATTTGCCGCCCTATAAATATCTCCCTCGCTGGGGCATGCTGGATGCCTCCCCCAGGGAGAGCAATAAAGCCACAGGTGGGCTCAGCGTCACCCAAGCTCCTTCATCCTTGCCGGTGGGTTGGTTTCGCCTCCTCGAAGCTGCCTGCCTCCTCCAAAATAAAGCCAGTGCAGGCAGGAATGGGCAGGAACGGGCAGTGCCTCGTGGCTCGATTGGGACAGGCACCTGTTTGCACCTCCTAAACGCGAAAGGTCAGCTTGAAAGGACGCCGGGGGGGGAACATTTCTCTCCTACTCTTTGCAATAAGGCACGCGCCTGCAGGAAGGGAGCTGCAAAACCACCCCAAAACCCCTCACCAAGCACCCACAGAGCTTAAAACCCCCTTGCACCCACCGGCTCGGGTCCTCCTCAGGGAGAAAATGCTGGATGATGCGCCCATGAAAACCCTCAGGAATCAGCTCGTCGGAGTTGTTTGCAAGCTCCAGTGCTGGCATCTGTTCCCAGGTCTTTGAAATTAGGGCAGGCAGAGATCCATCAGCAGCGGGGAAGTTTATGCAGAGCGTAGCGTAATCTGGCAGATCTGATCTTTTAAAAAAAAAAACCTGAGAACTCCTCTGACCAGATTTGACTGTAGCCAAGAAACCACAAGCCTCCAGACATCTACGTGTGTGTGTGTATATCTCTATATATATCCTGTGATGGTTCACCATGTCTCGATCTCCCACCTGATAGCACAGAGCAGAGCCTGCATCACGAATAGCACTTTTGCCTCCTGAAAAATCCCGTTCTTGCAGCATAAAGCGAGGTTTCTTTAGCAACTCGCGGGGGGAGTCGCCCAGGCTTTCACTGCGATGAGGACAGGTAGGTCCTCGCACTTGTCCCCAGCACCGGACGCAGATATGGAGAGGGTGCCTCAGCCACCTTGCTGCAGCAGAGTTGCCCCTCTCCTTCCTCCCCAAATGAGACATTGCGATGGGTGGGTGCTTTGCCAAAGTCTCTGCAAGAAGGATTCGGTATTTTCCCCACAGCCAGCATAGCTGCAGTGGCTCCACAAAGACCTCCAGAGGCTTGCAAAGGCCTCAAGAAGCTTTGAAAGACCCCTAAGGCTTGCAGAGAACCTCAAAGGTTTGCAAAGCCTCCAGGAAGCTTGCGAAGACCCCAGAAGGCTTGCAAAGACTCCAAGAAGTTTTGAGACACCCAGAAGGCTTACAAAGATCCCCAAAGGCTTGCAAAGACCAAACCTGGTTTCCAAAAACCACCAGGAAGCTTGCAAAGACCCCATCCTCCTTCCATGCCAATCCCTCAAAGACAGGGACCTGTGCAGTAGTGGGGAAACGGGCTCTGCCAGCCCCTTGGGCAGCCAGGGCCACCCAAAAAACCCCAGGACCACCCAGAAATCCCCAGAGCCACCAGGGTTTCAATCCCATATTTGCTAGCAGGTAACACTTGCCCTTAAGGGTCCACAGGTTTCCTTCTGTCTGGCAAGTGCTGGGGGCTTTTACCCACACCAGCACCATCACGCCAGCTGGACCACAGGGGATATAAATACATTTATATTTATATACAGATGTACAAAACAAACCCTGTGACCAGCTAGAAATGCTCCGGCCGATTTTAAAAGTCACAGGTGATGTGGTGACCTTGGAGTCTTTCTGTAAGATAGGAGGGATTTGGGGTTGGGCTTGTTTGGGGTTTTTTTGAAGAAAAGGAGGATGAAGAAAAGGAGGATTGCTAGTTTTCTTTTTCCTTACTGACATCTGAAATACTAAGTCCTCGGGTGCAGGAATTGGGAAGTGAAAATGGTAAAAGAGAAGCTGCTTTTTGCTAGTTTTCTTCCAAACTGCTGGGTTTACACCTCTATTTCCCCAGCCCACAGGTCTCAGGAGAGCACAGGGAGGTGAGGCCACCCGGCCCATGTGATGCTGCTGGCTCTGCTCTGGAGTAAAAAAAGAGGGAAAATAAGTCTTGCACAGTGCTGGAGAACAGAGCCCGCTTGCGCAAACATGATGCAGTTTTGGCTTTTTATCTTTTTCAATTATTTCTCTTCCTAGTCCTTCTTTCACCAGTGTTTCTTACTATGGGTGGTTTAAATAGGCAGGGGTTAAACAGCTAAATCATGATGCTTCTCAGAAGGAACATTTTCCAGCTGCCAGCAGGCCAGCTCCTGGGTCGGGGTGTCTGAACTGGGGGTCATTTAACCCAAGCCCCCAGCATGTTTTGCACAGCAGCGGTGCCACCCTGACCATGATGCTCTATGAAAGGCACAGTCTGGGAGCAAAGTGGGTTATATTTTCTTATATTGCTCGGGGCGAACATTTACGGCCTTTAATAAAATCTCTCCATTGCCACAAATCTCATTTTTGCCTGTGCAGAAAAGCAGCAAAACTGCCTTTTTTTTGTGTGCTCCCAAGTGTTTCCTCAGCAACGCAAAGTTCTTGTTCACATTTGCTGAGGTCATGGCAAAAAAAACCCAGGTTCTACTTCAGATGGGAAACCAGATTTGCACTTATTTCCTGCGCCCCAGCCACAGAGGGAAGAGAGCACTTAAAAAGAATAGCCCGAAAGGGATATAAATAGGGAACATCAACCTGAACGTTTCTGCTCCTCACTAATTGGCTTGTGGCTTCCAAAATCTGGAGCAGAAGTTGGGGTTTTAAAATGAATATTTAGCTTGATATTAATAAATAACGCAGACGCTTGTGTGGGCAGCAATTGCTCCTGACATGCTCCGGTGCGGCAAGTGGTAGGTTCACCGTGCAAAACCACCTCTGATTTCCCCTCATTGGCAACTTGCTCCCCAGCTTCCCTCTGAAAATAAGCAGGGGAAAAAAAAAGGAGTGTCCTGCTCTAGCCTAAGGGCTGGGAAACTGTATTTCTGCCTCCCAAGAGCAGCCAGAGCTTTTCTCTAGACAGCAAAAAAGAGCTGATACCCCATGGATGCAAATGCCAGCCGAAACCCAAAGCGCTGCAAAATCACCTCCCCATGGGGCTGCTCATCCCCGTTTGGGGTCGGGGAGATGCTGGAGGGACGGGGAGTTGGGGACAGCTGAGGGAGCTCCTTGCATAGTGCTGGGAGCCGGCTGGGCTTCAGGCCAGCCGTCCTCCCTCTCCATCCCTTCCCCTCCCCTCGGAGATCATTTTCACAGGGCTTTAGAGGGTCCAATCCAACCGCCCCCTCCCTTCAGACTGGGGTGGGGGCTGCAAATTTGTCATCCCAAACTTCGCAAGCTCCAAAAGCTGATTGATTTGCTCCAGGGCAAGTCGAGGAGGAGGAGGGAGGTGTGCCAGGGAGGAAGGAGAAGCAGCTGGGTGCTGCCTGGGGGCTCAGTGCCACCCGCAGCGGGTGGGGAAAGGTGTGCGTGCCCATCGTCGGGGCATCCGGACTGCTGCGCAGGGAGATGCTGGGGGAACGCACGCTCCGGCTGCAGCACGGGAACCGCATCGAGGCCCTGTGCGTGCTGGGCACCCACATCTCCGCGGACGTCTATGGGTGAGTGCGATGCCCCAACGCTCCCCTTCCTCCCTCCGTTTCTGCACTTCCACCTTTCTCCTCGCCTTTACCCCCCTGTTCCTCCTTCTGCAAATCCCCCCTCCTCATTTTCCCTTCTGTTCCCCCAAAAATCCATGGCCCTCATGCTGTGATTTAATGCAATTTGGGGGCAAAACCCTCCCTGGGCTTTGCAAATCTGCACAAGTCCCAGGAAAGCTTTGAGCATCCGCGTTAACACGATATGGTATTTACCCGCGGTCTGCGACGGCGATGGATCTGATCCATTTGCGGTCACAGATCCAGTGTCATCTCGGAAAGCTGCTGGGGAGTGGAGGGATGAGCAGGAGCCACAGGGATGGACTGCAAAGGAGGGGATGCAGCTGGGAGAGGGAAGGAAAACAAGATCTAGTGACCAAGCAGTGTCCTGGGAAGGCATACAAGTCCCCACAACACCAGCCCTGCACCCCTAAAACCAACCTAATGCTGCACGGCAAGATACCCCCCAAAGGAAAAAGTTTAAAAGCTCATTTCATGGTTAATTCTGGTCTTCGCTGCTTTTGCAAATCTCACCCTTGATATTCAAGCCAAGGAGCGCAGTTACAACTCATCCGGCATCTCTCCGGGTCAAATCTCCTCCCGGTGGGATTCCCAAAACCCAGAAACAAGGAAACCAAACCAGTTTTTCCATGCATAATTAAATGTAATTTAACAATTTAAGAAACACCCAGGCAGCAGCAAACAAGCACTCAGATTTCCTCTCCCCCCCTCCCGGTGAGGGTTTGGCAGGGCTGCCGGCACCCAGAAACCCAATAAATGATGCTGTAACTGTTATACAGCACAAGCTCTCAGGTATCGGGAGCACACATGCTCAAAGGGAGCCTGCACCTCGGGAGCCGTAAGCATCCCAAAAATAACCCTGGAAAGACAGGGAAATTAGGGACAAGGAGCCAGGAGAGGGGAAGGGGCTGCACGGAGCAGCCGGAGAAAAGCAAGGGCACATCAACCTGGGAGCAGTGCAACACCAGCTGCTTCAGGGTTGAATAAAATCACCCTGAAAATTAGAATTTCCCATGGTAAGGTCTCTCAGCTAGGTTGCCACACCATTACAATGAGCTGTTAAATACCAGGTTTGTCTCAGCTGGAAAATAAACACAGATTTCTCCATTAAATTGCAAACCCCAGTTCAGTTCCAGCAGCACTGAGTGCTTCGGCTGTGATTATTATAGATCGTAATCTGCACCAATGGCTACAAAATAGACTCATTTTGCTAAAGTAGCATGTTCTGCCCTAAAAAGAAAAAGACACTTCAAGCATTCCCAGGCAGGGAGGAAAGGGCAGAAAGGTGCCAGCGGTGAGCATGGAGACGCCAGCGTGCCCAGTCTCGGCTGTGTTTTGGGCAGTGAAATTAATTGCAGGGAGAACCGGGTGTTTTCAGCGCAAACTTCTCAAAGTACAGCGTGTTTTTGGCAGGGCGGCCCCAGCCGGGGCAGTCTCCTTTGGTGTGAAGCACACAGAGGGGGTGAGCGTGGAGGTGGCATGGCAGGGCCGAGCAGAGGTTGAGTCAGCCCCCAGCAGCAGGACACGGTGGCCACTGGACGAGGGGACTGTCCTGAGGTTCAGCATGAGCCGGGCCAGCACTGAGGTCAACGATAACAAGGTGAGAAGTGGGGTGCTGGAGTGTGGGACCTCCATGGAGGGAGAGCATCCTTCCCCAACCAGGGATTTGGGGGTTTGCAGGTAACAGTCAGCTTTTACGCAGAGGGAGGGCAGCCCATCAACCAAGCCGGGGTCTTCCTCACTGGCATCGGTGAGTACGAAGGCTTCCGCAACACAGCAATCCCTCTTCAACCTTTCGGTCCCTTGGAGTGGGATGTTTTGATGTGGGGGCAGAGATGGACCCAGGTTTGCTGGGTCTGGGGGCCTTTTGCATCCACCCAACCCTGGGATGATGGTGGGGTCTGCCCATCCAGGGATCTCTCTGGATGTTGACGCGGATCGGGACGGCGTGGTGGAGAAGAACAACCCCAACAAGGTAATTCAGCCTCTTCCACTGCACAGAAAGTCCATGGGCTTGCAAAAGCTCGAGCTCGCTAAGCCCCAGGGGGGTGTTTTAGGCAAGCTGGACTTGGGGTCCCGAGGGACACGGGGCCATCCTGCTCGTCAGCTGCGACAAGGAGAGCCCCTTCACTCCAGCATCGGACTGCAACGACGAAAGGGTATTCAGCAAAGAAGGTAACACAGTTTCAAAAAAAGTCATATAAAGCAAAAAACGCTCTGTTATTCCCCCTCCTTAACCTTTTTGGAGATGAAATTTTGCTTGGGAGCCGGCTGCCCATGAGCTGCTCTCCACCAAGCTGCTGAGTAAGCTTCCCACATGGGGATTTTTTTTTTTTTGCCATGCACATTAATTGCGGTTAAGCAGGGGCATAAAGCACAGCCAGAAAAATAGCAGAGGTGCCACTGACAGCAGAGCTTGGCCCAGGGATGCCTCGTGCGGGTGAAAGGAGCTCAGGGCGAGGCATGCGGCCAGCAGCCAGGAATACACCAGCCTGTTCCTGGAAAACTAAAACCACACAGAGCCAGTGCCCATCCACTTTGAGGCCAGGGACCGGCTGTGCCAGGGCTGTGGGAGGAAAAAAGGGCATTTGTTTCAAAGCACAAGCCACAAGCTTTGTTAGCAGAACCACAGGTTCTTTTTCCAGCTTGCAAAGGCTGGTAGCAAGGGAAGAGCAGATTTTTTGGCATGGGAGATGGAAACCCCAGGAGGGAGCATGCAAGCTGGCCAGAGCTGCATGGTGCGATCACCCATCATCCAATTTTTTTTCGTTGCACCCCAGATTTGCTGGACATGTCTCAGATGGTCTTGAGGACCGAAGGGCCACAACGCCTGCCCCGGGGGTACGAAATCGTTCTCTATATTCCTGTCTCCAACGCCGACAAAGTTGGGGTCTTTTACATGCAGAGTAAGTCCTTCCTCACCTCCTCCCGGGACCCTTCCTCCTCATTCGTGGTGCTTTTCAGATCCCTGCAAGCTCTTTTCTTTCCGTCTCTGACCTTGTCCCCTCCATGCTCTTCAAATGGCACTTCTGAAGCAAATCATGCCCTCAGCATCCCTTCTCCAAATTTTTCCAGAGTTGAATATTCTCTCTTCTCGATCAATTGGAAAACTTTAGAGATTAACAAGCAGAGGCACAGGGCCATAAAGCCATTTATCTAAGGTCATCCAGCAAAGGAGTAGCAAAAAAACCCCCACATGTGCTGACACCCAGATGCTTTATTCATGATGGCAACATGCTCTACAACACATTTCCCCCTCCTTGTTCCTTGTTGTGGGCACAGTGATTTATTCCCTGGGACCAAAAGTCCTCATCCAGGCCAGAAACATGCCATTAAGTAGCTTGGTCTTGTCCCTCCATGCAGAAGCAGTCTGTCAGCAGGAGGGTTGGTGGCATTGTCATCCCATGGCAGGTCAGAGGGGGCTGCAAGGGCAGAAACCCCACGAAAAATCTTCTCAATGACTGCTCCATCCAAGAAAAGGCTGAGACATTTTTCCCCACCCTTCTTGTGCACGACTGCAAAATTGCAAGCCTCTTAGCTCCTGTTTTAAGGCACTTCTGTCAGATGAAGTTGTATCCACCCACAGAGGCAGAGAAGCTCCAGCACAGACGGATTGTGGTACCTCCTTGCATACAAGCAAAATAGGTTGGAAACCACCACTGAAATTTTGGAAGTTACCCACCTTCCCCTTTCTCTTCTTGCAGACCCCTTCTTTGGGCAGCGCTACGTCCACGTGCTGGGCCGGAGGAAGCTGTACCACACCGTGCGATACACCGGTGGGGCCGCCGAGCTCGACTTCTTTGTCGAGGGGCTCCGCTTTCCTGACGACACCTTCCCCGGGCTGGTCTCCATCCATGTCAGCCTCCTGGAGACCCTGGCTGAGGTCTGGGGGCTCCGGGGAAGGGGTGAAACAGCCTGAGAGGCATGGAGAAG
>NW_008825227.1:27473-33925 GCF_000699105.1 Pygoscelis adeliae
GCGGTTCCCATTAATTTACCCCAAAAATTACCTCAAGGGAAGGGTATTTGGGGGGAATAGTGGTAAACAGGGTATGGGAAGTCCATGATTTCTGCTTGCCTCCCCCCAGGGTATCCCCCATACACCAATCTTCACCGACACAGTGGTGTTCAGGGTAGCACCATGGATCATGACCCCCAACACTTTGGCACCGGTGAACGTCTTCGTCTGCAGGTAAAGGCCAAGGGATGTTGCCTTCCCAGCCAAATCAACATCAGCCCCACAGTCTCCCTGGAGGTCACCAAGACAGGCTGGGGAGGTGATGGGCAGAGGGAAAGGCAGCTGCCTGCGGGGAATATCCATCCTCCATCCGCCCTTCATCCCCTTCCCTCCTGCTATCCGCTTTCCCAGCATGAAGGACAACTACCTCTTCATCAAGGAGATAAAGCACCTGGTGAACAAGGCTGGCTGTGAGCTGAAGGTTTGCTTCGGCTACATCAACCGTGGGGACCGCTGGATGCAGGTAGGTGGGCACTGGAGAGGGGGCAAAGCTTCCCCTCCCTGCTGATGTGCCCCATGCGGGTTTTCCTCCCTTCTTTAGGATGAGATTGAGTTTGGCTACACCCATGCTCCCCACAAAAGCTTCCCGGTGGTGCTGGACTCCCCTCGAGATGGAGGGCTGGAGCAACTCCCCATCAAGAAGCTGCTGGTAAGAGCAGGACAGTCGCTTGCATTGCCTGAGGAGCAGCTTGCAGGTTTTTACGGTTAGCATATTTCACCACTCCTAAAACCCTGCTTGCACTTGGCTCCTTGGAGGCCCTACGATGAATTGCCTTAAAAATGAGAGTTTAACACCTCCACATGCAACTCCATGGAGATACTACCAGCTGGGAGGGCACCAACAGCCTCACCCCCCCTCAAAGCAAGGATCAGAGCCTAATCCACATCCCAGCTGTCTGGAAACCCTTTTATCCCTATTATGGATGAGAGGGGCAAGATGGACCTCATGCCTCTGGGAACGAAGGACTCCTGCCAAGCTCTGGGACAGGAATGGATTTCTTCACACTGAATGTCTGAGCAATGGGCTGGTTTTTCCTTTCCTCCTCTGCGCCTGTGAATACGCAGCAGCTCCCAAGCAGGAGAGGAAAGGAAAGTGTGAGAGGGGTCAATTTACTGGCTCAGAAGAGAGCAAGATGCAGCCAGCTGCCAAAAACATCCCTGTGGGGCTTCTCTGCCAAGGCAAAGGGCCAGCCACAGGCAGGCCATGCAAAGAAAGCTGCCTGGGAGAGCAGTGACCCTGGCCAGGGCACTTTGGGAGAGGCCAGCGAAGACAAGCATGGGAAAAAGATGGACTGAACGATCCCTTTGAGATATCGCCATGCAGAAAGGGTAGGACATCCCCAAGTAGCCACCAAATCTCTGCCCATACACCCAGCCAGGCCCTGGCAGCAGCCTCAGCCCTGGTCTTCTCTGACAGTAACAGGAGGACAGCTCTTTTTTTGATGCACGTCACTTTGGGAAAGGGTAAGCGCTTTCGAAAGCATTGAAATACATCATTTCTCATGCCTGAAATGAATACATGCAGTCCCAGATTCATCAGGCAGGATGGGAATAGCGCACTGATCCGCTCCTTCACAAATAGGAGCGGTTACCCGGTTTATCTGCCCTCTTTAGGAATTGCTTTGCTTCATATTTAGAGAAGCAATTTCAGCCTTTGGAGCTGCTAACACATTATACTCCAATTTCTGCTTTGAAGCCTCCCCTAATCCCCACTCCTATCTTTCCAATCTCATTTTCCAGCTAGGAATATTTAGCCAAACGCAACACACACACGTCCTCCTCTCGCCCCTGGCCAAGCCCTAAGCCGCTGGGACCCTGCGCCAGGGAAAAAGGACACGAGAGGGAATTAGCCCCTCAAAATCAAACTGGAACTGATAGAACTTGGATGCGACCCGCAAACCTGGGATGAACCAGCGCCTTGACAGTTGAAGCCGTACCAACTCTGTGGTTTATTAAACTGAAATAAGCTGAGAGCAGGTGTCAGTCCCTCCCACAGCACCCCGGGAAAGGATCTGACCCCGAGTCATCCTCCAGATAGGCACCCCAAAAATGCACGGGGCGCCTTGGGGAAAGGCAGCAGCAGCTCCCTGCTTCTCCAAACACCCTCAATTAAAAAAAAGCAACTTCTAGATCATAATCATGCACCCTCAAGGTCTCCCTGCTCATATTTACCGACCTGTATATTTAGTTTACCCCTAAGGAAACCCAACACTAATAAGTGATTGGAATTTAATGCAAACCCAACACATACCTGATCTTGTCCCGGGGGCTGTCATGAGCTTGACTTGACCTGGAGAGCAAGGACAGGTTCAAGGCCGGATTTTTGTCCCACCACTCTCATTTTTGCCCTGTTTTTAACATTATAATCTCTCCCTCGGGCATTTGACCCTGGCACATCACAACCAAGGGTTAATTACCCTTGCACGCACAACGCCTTAAATCCCAGATACATTAAGTCCTGAAAATCGGGGCTTAAATAGGATTTAAGTGAAGTACAGCCCTTCGGGTGGCTCTTATGCCTGGGGTGGATTTACCCTCAGGGGCCGAAGTTCATCTCACTCAACAACAGCCATCCAGAAACTCAGCTTTGGGGCTACCCCAGCACCTAATTAGCTTAATGCAGACACTTAAACATGGGCTGCAGGATAGCAGAGGAGATCTCGCCCCAGCTCAGTGCCCCAGCTCTGCCCCTGCCGCTTGCCATTTATTACTGAGCCCAGATGACCCAGAGACCTTTATCTTCTTGCCTTTCCTTTAGCCTCTCCCCATCCGTGGGCAGGCTTCACTCTTGATATTTTTACCCACTGGAGCAGGTCTGAGCCCAGCAGGAGGGATAAAAGCAAAGGCACGAAGGCGGGGGGGGACTCAGGGCAAAGCCCACAGCGATTTCTCTTTCCCCAGGGCCCCGACTTTGGCTACGTGACCAGAGAGCCCCTCTTCGAAGCCATCACCAGTCTTGACTCCTTCGGCAACCTGGAGGTCAGCCCACCTGTGACCGTGGCAGGGAAGGAGTATCCCCTGGGGAGGATCCTCATCGGCAGCAGCTTCCCCACGTAAGAGATGGGAAACCCACACGTTGGGGAGCAAAGGAACCACAATCACCCTTAAATATCATCCAAAAAAATCACATTAAGGGCCTTAATTAGCCATTCCCTGGCCAGCTGCAAATCTGGTACTCTATGGAGTGGGTGCACCCAATTTCTGCCTTCACATTTGCACCCTCCTTTCTTTCCTCCACCGTGATAGTAACTTATGTGTACATACATATTGCTGCATAAATATTTATTCCCCTTATTCCCTCTCTCGGGGGTATCCTGCCCCCAGATCCGCAGGGAGGAGAATGACCAGAGTGGTGCGGGATTTCCTCTGCGCCCAGCAAGTGCAGGCTCCCGTGGAGCTCTACTCCGACTGGCTGTCCGTGGGCCACGTCGATGAGTTCGTCACTTTTGTGCCCACCTCCGATGCAAAGGTACCCCAAAACCCCATGCCGCTCCGTGGTTTCTCTTCTGAGCAGCTAATCCCATTGCGGCACCTTTAGGGAAAACCCCAAAGCTCCATTCCTTGACAGTCCCAGCCAGTTATTTGCTTGGGTTCTCACCCCTGTCCTCAAAACGAGGGCTCTGAACACAAAAAGGGACTTCCTTAGCTAATAATCAACACAGATAGAAGAAAAAAAGATGCCTGCAGAGGTAGTCCAAGAAGTTTAAACCTCAATATTCACATGGGCTGGCCAGGGCTCACAGCTGCTCAGCATCTCCCAGATGTTTTCAGAAGCTAGCTTATTCCTCTATCATGGTTTTTACTGCTTCTGACACAAGACTTTTCCCCCTGGGGACATCATGCCTTGACCTGGATGGTTCAGAAAAGGAGTATTTATGCGCACACCCCTCCCCACACACCCTCCACGCAGTGCTTTTGCCCTCCCCAGGGCTCTGCTAAGCCCCTACAAGAGATGCCATCAAGACTGCAGCAAGCAGCCTCCCGCACTCCACTGAGGAGCGAGGAGACCACTTCTGCTGGTGGGAAGCAAGCCAGGACACACATGGGGCTCAAGACCCTACAAATTCACAATTCCCATGAGATTAGCTTAATAGTGACTTCTGGCTGCTTCTGAGGAAGTGAGAGCATGATTATTCACTTGCTCCATCCTCCCCCCTGTATTGCAATGCCAGCCCAGAAACAAACAAAAATCCCCCAACCTAGACAGCAGCAGCATTCCTCACTCACCATTTCAGCTCACCCAAACCTCCAGTAAACACCCCCCCAGGGGTTTATATACCCCACCTGGGGTGGGCAGGATTGGACCCAGCTGCAGCCAAGCTGCAGTTTTCCTCCCTGTCCCAGCGGCAGTTTAACCCCTCGGGGGCGGTTCGGTGGGTATTTGCCAACAGTGTAAATCACCGCACCTCATTCGGACACATCGCCTCAGCACTACGTTAAAAAAGGCACTAAACAACAGCAAAGATGCCTAATTTTAAGAGTTTAAGCTCAGGTTCCTTGCAAAAATAAGCCCCTGAGGTCCCCCAAAGCTTCAGATAAGCCACTTTTGGTGACCGCTCTCCCTCTTTGTCTTGCCCCAGCGATTTCGGATGTTGATGGCCAGCCCCGCGGCGTGCTACAAGCTCTTTCGGGAGAAGCAGAAGGAGGGACAGGGCGAAGCCACCATGTTCAAAGGCAAGGGGACAGCGGGCAGCTTCGGCCGAGCTTTGATGTCGGCTGAGACAGCCGGAGCCACCCCACAGAGCAGCCGGCTCGAGGGCGGCAGCGCCTGACCGACGTGCGGGTATCGGGGGGACGTGGGGACCTTTTCCCACCCAGTTGCCCTTCACGGCTGGCAAGCCTGCCCACCGTACCCAGCCTCCTCAAGCCCTATTTTGGGAAAGTGAGTGGGACGGGAGGGATAAAGCCCTCTGCATGGAGGGGATGCTTGCTTGGTGGGATGGAGCATCTCTAAATGCCAGCAGAGCTCCAGCATGGAGTGGGAACAACCGGGGGACTCTCATGTCACCCCAAATTAGCACCCTTTTTTCTCACTTTCCCTTCCCTCCCTGCAGCAATGATGTTTTGGCTGCCAGCTTGGGCACCCTTTAATTGGGGGTGGGGGACGATCTCCATACCCCCACGGGTCCCTCTGGGTGACTGCCACCTGCCCAGGACCCAGCCGACCCAAATCAAGGGGTGGAAGCGGTAGCTCTGGTTTTATGGAGCTGAATGGAAAAATTTAGGAGGTAACGACCTCCTAACTTGCCCTCCTGTGGGCAAGAGGGTGGATGATAGGACCTTTCCAACGCTCGTTCCAAGGGGCAGAGGTTTTCCTCCCACTCAGTTTCCCAATAAACTAAGAACTGGGACTCCCAGCAGTCTTAACCCCAAGCTCAGAGAATCGGGATTTGGTTGGGGTTTTTTTTCCCATCTCTGTGCCCTGTTTTAAGCCAGGCTCCTACCAGTGCCACTTCATTTTGACAGGGGTTTGCATTTGCAGGGTACTCGGGGACAGACACGAAACGGGTCACCATTAACAAGGTCCTTTCCAACGACATCCTGATGCGGCAGAACCAGTATGTCCAGGTAATAACCGATATTTCCAGTAATAACCCATATTTCTTGCAATCACCACCCCAGGGTAGTGCAAACCCTTAAGGGGAGGTGTTGCATTTTGGCTATCCTCCTGCGTGAGATGGTTTTGGGGACCGTGCCCACCTCTGTCCCCCCCCTCGACCTGCTTTTCTCCATCCCCTCCAGTGCTGCATCGACTGGAACAGGGACATCCTCAGGAAGGAGCTGGGGCTGACGGAGGAGGACATCATCGACCTGCCAGCCCTCTTCAAGCTCGACAAGCAGGGCAAAGCCGTGCCGTACTTCCCCAACATGGTGAGGGGGGTCCCCGCTCCTCGGGTCCTCTCCAAAAAACAGCTTATTCAGCCAGGATGAGTTTCCAGAGTTGTCCCAAAAAAGCACAATGTTTACAGCTGCCCAGAAAAAGAGAATATCTCCAGCCAGGCTCAGATGAGCCCGGGTCTACCACAACTTTGTGGCTTTGTGTTGGTTGCGGTTGGGCTAAACTATGTTGTTTTGAGGTGAAAACCTTTCAAAGCAGTGAAATTGCAAGGCGTGGGGTGCATTTTAATGATAAAAAGGGGGGAAATGATGATGGATTTGGAGGCCTGGGGGAGGGCAGCTGCAAAAAGTCACGTCGATGCCCCATTTTGGGGTGAGGCTGATGAAGGAGAGTGGCCGGCGGCTTTCCTTTGGCTTTATCAGTCCGAGAAGCCGGTCCTGATGCTACCGGGTTCCCCTTGTGTCACCCCGCAGGTCACCATGATCGTCCTGGCCAGGGACCTGGGCATCCCCAAACCCTTCGGCCCCGTGGTGGGGGGCGAATGCTGCCTGGAGCGGCGGACCCGCCCCCCCCT
>NW_008825227.1:33965-34503 GCF_000699105.1 Pygoscelis adeliae
CTCCGACCACGGCAGGCTCGGGGAGGTCCGCTGCGGCACCAACGTCCAGCGGCGGCCCTTCGCCTTCAAATGGTGGCACGTAACGCCATAGCGGGGCCTCCTTCCCCCTCCACCTTCGACCCCGGCAGGTTTTTCGGCGTGTGTTGCTTGCGATTCAGTTAATAAATAAATTTGCTGTGAAGAAAGAGGCGGGAAATTAAATAATACCGGGCGATAATCATGAGAGAAAGGGAAGGAAGCCCTCAGGGAGGGTGAGGCAGGGGCGGACGCCATTTCGGCCCTCGGCACCCACCATTTTGCCCTGACCAGTGTTGGCGCAAGCGGGGAGGGCCTGGGCACCTCCCCTGCAGAAAGAATTCGGCTGGAAATTAATGGGGGGGGCCGCACTGGTCTTCCCCCCTCCCCAAAAAGGGGGAGGATCCAGGCGTCCTGGTCCCGCCTTGTGCCACAGGGCGCGCCACACTCAACATGGCGCCTCCCCTGCGGCCGCCGCCACTCCCAAGATGGCTGCCGGCAGCCTCCCCCCCCACCTTCCTCC
>NW_008825227.1:35582-37630 GCF_000699105.1 Pygoscelis adeliae
GCAGGAGATCCAAAAGAGTGTTGGGAAGAGATGTGGGAATAGGAGGAATAGTGATGCGGGGTAATTTGGGGAGAGTTGAGTAGGGGCATGTGGCCTGGAGAGGGAAGAAGCTCCTGGGGGGATACTGGGAGGAGGTGGTTTGTTGGCCTGGAGCTGGGTAGAGACATAGCTGGGAGCTTCTGAGGGCAGTTTTGGGGCAGGGAGAGTCTTCGGGGCTGCAGAGCGAAGGAGTGTCTGCAGGCGCTGCAGGAGCACCTGTGGGGTGCCCCTTTGGTTTGTCTGCAGGCACTGCAGGAGCACCTGTGGGTTGCCCCTTAGTTTTAGGCTTATCTCCTGTGCCTCATGGAGGAGGGGGTGTCAGGATAGAGGTGGTTGTGTGCACCAGGGTACGCTGCTGTGCCCAAATACAAAGCAGTGATGGGTCCTGCCGCTCTTGCCCTAAAGCACGCAGCCTCAAGTCATTTTGTTGCCTGGCTAAAAGCCACCCGAAGGGACCTAAGGGCTGTTTTGCTGTTGTTGGGATACAGATGTGTCGGGGAGCGCAGACGGCAGCTGCGGCAGTGCCCCGTATCAAGAAGTTTGCCATCTACAGATGGGATCCTGATAAGCCTGGGGACAAGCCCCGCATGCAGACATATGAAGTGGATTTGAATAAGTGAGTATGCCCCATTAGGGAGAGGCATTGCTGCCAGGCAGGTGCGCTGGGGCTGTGTGTGCACGCGGGTTATCTGACAAGTGATAACGGAGGGTGGCTGAGGATCGCTTGAGCTGACAGCTGGAGGTGTCAGCAGTCTCATTAAGCTTCAGGGACTGTTAAAACCTTGTTGGAGTGGCCAGGAAGGTGGTGCCTCAGCTGTGTTACAGAGCACCTTGTCCTCAGCCCAGGGAAGATCAACTTTACTTCCTGGTAAAGCAAATCTTACTATGATCACATGGGATTATTTTCCCCTCCCTCACGTGTCTGTGCTAAGTGTGGCAAATAAAACTGTACTCTGAACGCCAGTCTCAATAGCTGTCAGCAGTAAAATGGTCACTTCCTTTTGTGACTTCTGTGAGGTTTTACCTGTGTCCCTGAGTTGTGTTGAAGACTTCAGTGTGTTTGTGGCTTTAATAAGCTTTATTTACGTGGTAAATCTGGGGGCATGTTCCAAAAGGAAAGTGTTTGACGTGTAGCTCACAGTCCCAGACCTGGTGGGATAAGGTGGAAGCTTTATTGACTCTTCTATAGTTTTCTTAACACTTAGTTACTTCTGGGTTTTAGGCCTTATTAAACCTCTAGTAACCATCTGCACACTTTGGTGTAGCTATCACCAAGAAAGCTCTTACTTCTCCGTGATTCTTTGGGGGGGTGCGGTCTTCCCTGTGGTGCAGAAACCTTCACGTGGGCCTTGATTTCCCTGAGCTCCAGTTGCTGCTGAGGCGTTACCGGAGGAAATCACCTCGAGCCCTTTCTGAAAGCTTCAGATACAAAGCCATGCAGCTCCCTACTTAAGGAGCACATGATGGAAAACTCAAATTTTTGTGTGACTTGCACCAGTTAATACTTTCTGGGTGTTGCTTGTCTGCCATATATAAAATTACACAAGTTGTCCGAGACTGTTTTTGTGTGCAGCACTGCCTCTTGTGACCAACGAGGACAGACTGACCTGTTAAAACCTAACCCAAAAGGAGAGAACCGGTAGCAAGGCACTTGGTTTTCAGTTGTGCTGTCTGAACCCGCTCCAGCTGAGCCAAATCTTCAGAGTATCAGCAAAAGAAAGGGCTTCTCTCCCACCCTGACCCTGGGGTGTGCTGAGGCAAATGGGTTGTGCTGCTGATAGAGATATCTCTATCTTCTTGCCTGGAATTGGCAAAAAAAAGGTGTATTTCTAAGTGTAGTTGATCAAAGTCCTTTTAGGTGCTGCTTAGTTGGGGTGCCAGAGATCAAGCACTGAGGCTGGGGGGGAATTACACAGGTTCACCGACTGTTTTCTGTTATAGATGTGGGCCTATGGTGCTCGATGCTCTGATCAAGATTAAAAATGAGTTGGACTCTACCCTGACCTTCC
>NW_008825227.1:37932-47001 GCF_000699105.1 Pygoscelis adeliae
GGAAGAGAGATTACAACAGCAAAACTGAGGGGGCAGATGTGGCGAACGGGAATGAATTGTAGGGGCTGCTTTATCTAGTGCTGCTGTGGAAATAAGAAAGGGTGTAACTGGAAGAGTACTTATGACTTCTAGGAATAGCTCCAGGAATTTTTTTTTTTTTGGCCCTTTGACTAAGCTAAATGATTGATTGAGGAAAAGGCCATCTGGTGGTTTTACATTGCAGAGCTACTGGCTGGTTCTCGTACAGGTACAAATCGGCATGTCTGCTTAACTGCATTCAAACTTACCTGTCTAGGTGACTTTCCCTATAAAAAAAATGCTATTCATGGGTAATTCATGGGTAATGTTGGGATGCTGTGCTTAAAATGATAGCTGTGGAAATGCGGGAAGGGAGGATGCCTTTGTGGAATGACTGTTGATTTAATTAGGTGGGTTTGCAAGTATGAGAAATTCAGGTGCAACTGATGCCTAAAGATGTTTTGACTTGGATCTAAATGAAAAGCATGCTTTAACGCAGCCGTATCCTGTAGAATCTGCGTAGCAGGCAGAGGAATTTCATACGGTGGCGTTGTTCTCAGTGCCTGGTATTTAGATAGCCAACACTGTTCCCAAGCAGCTGGAATTAGTTGCCCTGAATACTTTTCTTTGAGAACCCGAAGACAGATTTTCAAGCTGGACTGGTTCAATCTTGCCCCTTTTCTACCATGCAGGAAAAAAAATCCAGTCACGCGTTCCTGTTGCATCCTTGTGGGCCCCCGTCTGCAGTCCTGGTTCCCTCTCCAGTTGACTGGAAAACGCTTGTAACCATTTCTTGAGTGGGAGGAATAACCTTGTTCATGTGCCAGCCTTTATCTGCCAGCGAGGGGAAGGCTTGCCAACGCATCAGGCGCTGAGGCGGACTAGCTCGCCAGTGTGAGGAGCGGTGGCATTTCTCTGACTCATATCAATTGATGTGTGTCAAATACTCTGAAATTACAGTTTTGCCCTTTCAACATTTGTCGTCTTTCTAATATGATGTTTTAGGCGTCGGTCTGAATTGGATACCCGAGCTCCTGACCTGAGCAGTATCTGTGACACTTCTGTGGTGGTTTTTCTTGCAAACCTTGGCCTTTCCTGGGCTACATCTGATCCTTTTATTGCTGGGAGATCATTAGTAGTGTCATTTAATCCATTTCTTAAGCTATTTATATGCTGTTTGTTCTGGTGAGTGTCTGTCCTCTCACCTTTGGTAGTTAATGAATGCAGTTTATGGCACCGCTCAAGCCTGCTGCAGAAGGCACAGAAAGAAGCTTCTGTCTTAGGGACTTGTTTTATGTTCCTGACCTTCAGGGATGCTTTTGACCGTAACTGTAGGGCTGATGGGGGATGTGCCTGGCTCCCGTGCTATAATCTTAGCGTTAGCTGCTTCGCATCAACACGAGCTTGTGCTTCAAACTTGGGAACAAAGCTGAATAGTTTTACACGCTACTTAGGGTGGGGAAAACAATGAATGATGCAAAAGGGATGAAGTGTCCAAGCCACTCGTTTTCTGCTGTGGAAGGAAGTTCACCACTGAGAATGTGTTTAGGCTTTAATGAAAGCGACTCCTGCGTCTGTTCTTTATTTAAATAGCAACGTGTTTGGCCCAATGGCAACTTCTGGTGTTTTCCTTGTCACGTACAGAGTTTTTTTGAAGACAGTCCAGGGGCATATTTGGGGCCAAGAGGATTTTCCTCAAGTAGGATAAGAGGGTAAATATCTAATACTTTATTCTTTTTTTTTCCCCACTCAGGCATCGCTGTGTCTTGTGCTATGAACATTGCTGGTGGAAACACGCTGGCCTGTATCAAAAGAATTGACCCCGATCTCAACAAGATCACTAAAATCTACCCTCTCCCCCACATGTATGTGGTGAAGGACCTTGTTCCAGTGAGTATCTGCCTCTGTCAGCTTGCGGCCAAGGGTGACACCGTTCCAGGCAGTGTGGGGTTCACAGGGGGAGGTGCCGGCAAGATGAGGTCTCACGATTCACGTGTTACTCCTGCTGGTGTTTTCTGGCTTGGGTGGGTCTGAGCTTCACAGCAGTGACTAAATCTGTCCTCGTTTGAAGGAATGTGGCAGGTTGAGGTACAAAATGCCGCCTTCTGTTGGAGTGGTAGCAGATGTTCAATCTCTCATGCATCAGTTCAGCTTAATAAATGCGACCTTTTTGCGTTTTGACTCCTAGGACATGAGTAACTTCTATGCACAGTACAAATCCATCGAGCCTTACCTGAAGAAGAAGGATGAGTCGAAACAGGGCAAGGAGCAGTACCTGCAGTCCATAGAAGACCGTCAGAAACTGGTTACTGCTTCTTTTCTACTGTTGAAATCCCTTCCAGATAAGACCAGGGTTGAATGTTAACATGCAGTAGCTTCTAGTTCCTTTAATGACAAAGCTGTCTGGAGCAAAACCTGACGTGGGTGGAGTCTGCTGCCTGAAATGCAGTGTCATGGCATGCCTGCATTGCTAGGGGTAATGTTTGCTAATGAAATGCATTTGTGGTTGCGATGGGGACTGTAATCTCATTTCCACTGTCTGCACTGCGAAACCGTCTGTGTTTGTAAAAACATTGCGAAGGCTACAGACTTGTAAAATTCCAGTGGAGATAAGGCACTGCAGTTTGTGCTGGCACGTAGGCTGTCAAGCTCAGCGTTGTCCGTCTTGTCTAGCTGCAGCATGCTAAGCAACGCTCTCTTGTTGCTGCTTGCTGGGTTTTGCAGCCCTAAAAACTAATGGCAAAAGCTAAACCCTCTTGGATGTGGAGACACGAGCATGATGTGTTACTGCAAGTCTTTGGATGTCTGTCTTGAGCACTGTGTTATTTTGAGGGGATTTTCTGGGAACGTAGTGTTGGTTCAAAGTTTCTGCGTAAAGCTGAAGGGTGTCTGAGGAACCACTTGAACAGCTGGGAGATAACAGCTTTTTAAAAAGTTTATAGCACGGGTAAGTTCTTGTCTGGATTTCCTTGGCTGCCGCAGTAAGTATCATTAAATCAGCAGTTTCTCTTTTGCCTCTGACCTGTCTTGGTGGACCCATCACTGACTTCACAGTTCAAAGCTCGGCCTGTCAATGCTCTGCTCTGATTGTTGCTGTGCTGCTGTCACTGAGTAGGCGCAAAGCGGGCAGGCAGCCTGGATTTTGGCAAGCGGTAAAAGAGGGGTGAATATGAACAGCAAAGAGGACGGCTGTTTAAAGGGGATTCAGTGCAAACATGTGAGCTGCAGCCTAATTCTCTGCAGTGATCTTTGAAAGTTTTCCATTATGTGTGTTTGCTGTGAAGTTAACATCCGACAAATAGATTGGTCATGTGCCTGAGATGTCGGTGGCACCATGTGCCTGGCGCTGTGATGTCTTAGCAACCACAGGATTTTAGTCTGAAAGAATCTCTATCCTAAAGGGCAACGGTTAGTTCTCCTGCACCACTTCATAATCCATACGTAAGGACTAAAGGGACTCTCCCTTCACATGGTTTTCATAAAGTGGCATCCTTGAAATCACTTTCTCATTCAAGTAGAAACAGGCAAACCTAAAAGCGGCTACAAGAGCTGCCTGAATCTTTCTCGCAATTGGTAAACTTGCTTGTTTTCTCATTGCTGAAGTTTCTCTTGCGTTGAGAATGGCCTGTGTGCAGGAGAAACTTGGATACAAAGTCAGCTGCAAAACTCCCACCTTTTTCTTTAAATCGTCAGTCATTTGAAATGCTACAATTAGAAATAAGACAAATTTAGAGCAAGAAGGTAAGTAGCTTTGGCAAGTCTTTCCAGAAGTGTATTAGAGCAGCCTCTCTAGCACAGTAGACTTGCTACAAGCTCCCAGGAGTCTTTGGCATTGGGTATCTTTCTAAACTAAATTTAATGAGACCTTTGTCCCAAAAAGTAACTTTCAAATACATAATTTAAGCCAGACTGGTCTCTGTCTTTTAGCCTGGGGTGGGGGGGCTGATTGAGCTAGGAGACTTGGGAGACCTCTGCTCCTCTGAGCTTAACTGTCTTCTGCCCAGTGTCACTTCCATGTAGGTTTAACTTTCTTCAGTGCCTGAAATAAAAAGGCCTTCATCTCTAAAAATGGTGAAATGGCTAAAGACTTGTACCATTCCCATTCTGTAAGTGCTTGGGGATCCCCTCAAAGCACATGGTAAACTATGAGCTCTTTACTTCTCCCCTAGGCTGTTGGACAGGCTTTGCTCTCTTTTCACTGCTGTAACGCGGCCTTGAATTGTAAATCGGTTGTGTATCCGTTCCTTTCCTCAGCCACGTACTGGAACAGGCTGCAAGGAAAGAATGCAGGAACATCAAGCGATTTTTCACATTTTTCTTCAGTTTAATGCTTCTACCCCCCCCTTTTGACACAGAAAACTAGTTTATTATAGTGTTCAGGTTGGGAGGATTGCCTGCGTCTTGTTTCAGAGGACGTGCATGTAGGAACTGCTTTCTTCTGGCAGCGCTTCTTCAGCTGAAGGTTTTTGGAGCCCCTCTGTTGTGGCAAATCACTAGAGGGGAAGGTGGTGAGGGAAGCACGTGCTCGTGTAAATCCCCTCTTTAAAAAAAGGCTTCATCATGGGTTTCTGGAGTGGCTTGACTGTGGTCTCCCACCCCCGTGCAGGACGGACTCTACGAGTGCATCCTGTGTGCCTGCTGCAGCACCAGCTGTCCCAGTTACTGGTGGAACGGGGACAAGTACTTGGGTCCTGCGGTACTGATGCAGGTAAGGACGGATCCCGTTTGTCACGTGGGACTGCTGTGGGACTCCCCATCTAAGAGCAGTACAAATATTTGCGAGCGCAGGTGGGATGGTATTATGTAGTCCAGATCCTGGACCAAAATTCCTGAGTTAAGTGTTGCTTTTAAAAATCTCACACTGGTTACACCACCTTGAAGAAGCATTTGGTGTGTCAAATGCCACTGACTTTCAGGCCTATCGCTGGATGATTGACTCCAGGGATGACTACACAGAGGAACGCCTGGCACAGCTTCAAGACCCATTTTCTCTCTACCGTTGTCACACTATCATGAATTGCACGAGGACCTGCCCTAAGGTATGTGTGCGTCCTGCGTGTGTCCCTTCTGGGGTTACTGGCTTGTTTCCAAGCACTTTGTTGCGAACTAATAGGAAAACAGCGGCTTAGGTTTTTGTTTTCCTCAAGCTTGCCTTGGCTTGCTTAGCCTTTTGAGACGGTGAGTTACCAGCAGCCTTGCTCCTGATAGCGACTGTACAAGAGGACGTGGCAAAGTTTGATTACACTTGGCAGGAATATCTCTTCCTCGTGAGCAAGGCTGTGGCTTTGAGAACCTGTCTGTTTCTGAGATTGAGGAGTATGACAGTAGGGCGCTGATCGCGTGAGGGACACTGCCAGAAATGGTACGGGGAAGTTTGTCCTGCGTAGTTCGATCAGCGGTGGGAGCCTTGAGTAACACGTTTAACCCCCGCACAGTGCAACCCTAAACTCCAATGGTAGCCGCTATCCCTGACGTGCTGTGCGATTCGTGTGATGAGGAAGGCTACGGCAAGTTTTCGGCGCCTTTGGGGGGATGTGGTTTATGCTGACATCTTGCTGTCGGGGCATTTCCCAGACGGCCTGTTCTCTGGTACTTCTTTTGAGAACTGAGCATGCCAGACCAGAGCATGCCTGTTCCTCATCTTGCGATGACCTTGTGCCTGTTGTTGAGCGGATTATCAAGTTTTGCTTTCCTGCCAGCTCTGCTGTTTTCTAGCCAGCCTTTGCTTGTACCTGGTGGTGGAGTAATTCTTCTTGAGCTGTGAAATAAAACGAAGGCAAATGTTTGAGTGGATCAGATGCGGAGAAAATGAGATCCTGGAGATCTGGGTTGACAGTTGCTGGTCAGGAGCACTGCACGCTGATCTTTGTGTGTTTATTTTTCTAAAGTGATTCACTCACTACAGATAATTCCCCCTTTGTGTAGGGAGCTAGCTCGTGATCTGGTGCCAACCGTAGTTCAGCTAAAGGTGAAGGTTCAGCTTGAAGATCTGGCTGTGCGTAGGTGCGTGGTGCAGGGAGATTGCACGCTGAGGCTTGGTCTCTCAAGTTGGAGACGCGTTTATGGTTAGTAACGCGTTTCCACTCACACGCTGCAACCCTGGCTGCTGTCTCGATCAGCCCTGAAAGACTGCGTGGTGAGCTGCGCACCCGGGTCGTTTCCTGTTCGTTCTCTGTCCCGCAGTGCTTCCTGCTGTAATCAGGACGATACAGCAGGGCAGTTGCGATCCCCCTCTCATTTTGAGATGAGGCATGCTTGGTTCGGTAGCAGCGCTGCAGGATTAAGGGCCTTTGCAACGTGACGTGTCTGTATTGTAGGAAAACCTTCTTCGGAAAGCTTAGCTGGCTTTTGCGTGAGGAGCGTTTTCATCCTGTGAGTTAGTGTTCTTGCTCGCTTCCCTGGTCTCCTCCAATACATAGCTTTTTTTTTAATTTCAGACAAGGAGAAAAACCACATCTCTTGCACTGTCACTGTCGAGCTTTTACAAGGCAGTTTCCTGCCTCCAGAAGTCATTTCGTAACACCCGTAAAAGCGTTGAATTCAGCCCTGCTTGAGCTTGATTAAAAGTTCCTATCGCTCAGCCACTCATTCTCCTCTTTGATCCTCGCGTTGCTGATTAAAGCCAGTCCTCCAAAGTCAAATGAGCGTTTTTCTTCAAGCAGTGGGAAGCGCTGCTGGTTCAGCCTCCAGGTAGAGGAGGTGAGCTCCGAGCTGGAGCGCTGCGTCTCTACTCCGGGCTGGCTTGCTCTTCCCTTGTGTATTGAGGCTGGAGTGCAGCAAACCTGCATCGGCGCACCTTAACCGAGGGGCCCTGCGTACCGTAATGCCCAGCCTGCCTGGAGGAGGCTGTTCAGAGCCGTCCCTCGGTATCCTGTACCCTGCCAGCATTTGAAGGGGAGCACGATATTAGGCTGGACTCCCGCTTTTAGGAAAAAGGGGTGCTGAACACCTCCTCTGCCAGCTATTTTTATGAGTAGCAGCATTATCTGTGAGTTTACTGTGACTTAGATCAGGGCAAGGGGGGGAGGACGGTGCTCTAACCTGCTCATTTCCAGAGGAGCTAACTGAAACTCTTCCATTTTAGGGTTTGAACCCTGGCAAAGCAATTGCGGAGATCAAGAAGATGATGGCAACTTACAAGGAGAAGGCGACTGCTGCGTAATGCTGTTCCCTAACTGGAAGTGTAACACGCAAACGTGCTTTACCTGAAAGTAATTTATACCTGATTTAGCAAGAGGAGGTTCCAGCAGGGAGTTTGGTGGTTTTTTCCATGGGTTTGCATGCACAATAAATACTGTAAAGAACAAATAAGAGTTGTTACTTTATTAATAGATATTGAACTGATGTCTCTGCCTCAGTCATAGAATCCCAAACCTCTCTGGCTTTGCGGTTTTGAGTGTCTGAGCAGCTGGGGTCACCTCTGAGGCTCTGCTGTGGGATGAGGATTTGAAAGCGGCCCCGCAGCAGAGATGAACAGAGGCAGAATTTCTGTAATGACCTCGATCCCATGTCTTTAAAGCAAATGCGTGTGTGGGAAGAGACCTGCAAGCAGTAAGCCCTGCGGTGATTAGCAAAAAAAACCAATGTGGAAGCGGGGGAAAGGGGAATGTTGGAAAATCTCACCCTGCTCTGAAATCCCCTGGGAAAAGTGAGGGCCTGGAGCTCACAGGGTGCAGGCGTGTGGCAAAATACCGGTGGCAGTGCCACTAGGAAAGAGAGGGGTCTCGCCACTGCCCTGCTGGGATGCTTATTTTTATTCCAAGTCCTAAAGTAGGTGAGATCTATTAGAACAGGGCCAAATCTTTCTCTTTGCTCTAGTACAAGTGGGTTTTTTAGCTCCAGATTTCTCCAACTTGTGATGTTTGTGGTAGGCTGTTGCCTGAAGCAGTTGTTTGCAGTCGTAGCGGGGTGGAGAGAATGGAAGGGCTTTCTGTTCTGCTGGTTTAATATTTTTGTTGTTGTTGTTTAGATGTAGTAGAAGTTTCTAGAAATGTCATGATGCCGCTGCAGAGGCGTGGTGTGGTAACCAGGATGCTGCCAGTGGGCAGCAAATGGAGATTGGGGTGGTGTAAAAACAGTTGCGTACAGCTCCGGAAAGGCGTACCCCAAAAACGACCCTGTTTTTTCCAGACATTTATCTATCCTGCAGTAAGGGAGCCTTGTGGGTGTCTCGAAGGCAAGCTGATGTTGCACTCTTAATTCTCATTTACAGAAGTACTTATTTCTTTTCCCGGAGCTACCATCTTTGTTCCTGAGAGCTTATGCGACGTGGACTTCCATAGGTCAGATATTTAACACTTAGAATCCGAGTGTGTTGGGCTGCTCTTCCCCTGTCACTGAATTGCCCCTATTTTCTGTGTCTCAAGCCAGCTGTGGTTAAGGATGGGTGCGCGCCGGTCCTGCGTGCGGGTCCTGCCATGGAGAAGCCCCCGCCGCTGGCGTTAGCGGGGACGTGTCGTCGGTCCCGCGATACTGGTATTTCTGCATCTGTCGCATCCCTGTGCTTCGTCATCTCATCTCCCCGTTTAAATCCAAGGGGGTCCCAGCAACAGCTTGAATAAAGAGAGCTTTGCCATCCCCCTCCTCCTCTCCCACTATGCTTTTTCTTTTTGGTTAACACGGGGGTGGTTTTTTTTGAACACAAGCAGGTTTTTTCCTTGTTTTGTTTAAAAGCTAGGCATGCTTTGGCTTCTGGAGGAAGCCTGAGGCACATCCAAAAAAAACACCGGCTTTATCTCCCTTCCTGTGAGTTTCCTCGTGCAAGGATGGGTACAGAGGGGAGAACAAGTGCTTTTTCTTTTTGGCTGCAGCTGAGCACGGTGTTAGGTATTTCTGACAATGGTTTTGGGGCAATCGGAACCCCAAAAAGCCAAACTTTGGTGGGAGGGGTCTGCACTGGGGGCGTTATTTGGGTCTGCGCCTGGTTATGGACTTCAAAAATTCCCCCTGGCTGGAGCTTTCCGAGAGGGGGTCCTGCTGCAGGGGGAGCTGCGCCCGCTCCCCACCCCTGGGTGAGTGTGCGGGGGCCTGCAACCAAGTGGGGAGAAAACG
>NW_008825227.1:48412-49130 GCF_000699105.1 Pygoscelis adeliae
CGCTGCGGTGGACCCTTTTTGCTTTGCGATCCCGTCGGGACGCGAGCCCTCGGCCCCCCGCTCCTGCCGACACCGGCGCAACGGGACGCCGCGCTGAGGCGCCCACCCATTAAGCCACGCAAAACGCGGGGAGGCAAAACCCGGGCGTCGCTTTCGGATCCTCCGAGACCGCTGAATCCCCCGCGGCCCGTCGGGGGCTGCTTCCCCGCAAGCACGTTCCTCCGACCCGGCGTCCAGGCAGGCCCCGAGCTCGGCGGGGTGCGCGGCTGGAGCGAAGCATCCCTTTCGCGGCGTCTTCAGTCGACGTCGTGGAGGACGGGGGTGGATTTTAAGGTCGCGAAGGACCACGTTGCCCTTCTGACCCCGCGAGCGGAGCGATCCCGGGGTTTTCTCGCGCCGGTAAAGGGGGTAACGCGATGTTGGGTAAGCGAGCCTCGAATTGGCATCGCTGCCGACCGCGGCGTGGCCTTAAAGCCGAAAGACTCTTTGCGGGGTCGAGGCTGGCGGAGGGGGGGGGAAAAGGCATCCCAGGCGTTCAGAGGAGGCTGAGAAACGCGATATCGCGCTGGAGAAAGCATCCGAGGCGCCCTGCATCCCTCGTGTCGGCAGCGTTTCTCATTCCAGGGCATACGGAAGCGGCGCAGCCCGTGCGACCTTTGCCTGTTTCCTTTCGAACTCACCCCGGTCGGCGCGGAGGAGGTTGTCGGAGGGGGCGCGG
>NW_008825227.1:49488-51224 GCF_000699105.1 Pygoscelis adeliae
TTGAGGGGTACCCGGGGTTACCGCCGCCAGCCGGGGAGGCTGACTCAGGAGGCAGGAGGTGCTCTAATCCCGGCTTAACACACCAAAACGGGGATGGGCTGCGAGGAGCACAGCCCCTCCCTCCCTAAGAGAGGTAGGAGCCCTCCATTTAACCAGAATTTGGGGAAAATGGGGGTTTTGTATATAAAAAACCTTTTTTTTTCTTTTTTAACCCACCCCCCGCCGCCCTTGCCGGTGGTTGCCCAAGCGAGGATGCTCCCCGAAGCCGCCGGGCGCTTCTTCCAGCTTGGCAGGTGGTTTTGGTGTACGGCGAGGTCTTGCAAAACCGGGTGCAGGAGAGGTCAAGGGCGATGCCTGCCCGAGGTGGGGGAGAAACCCACCTTTGCCGGAAGGGTTTGACCACCGTTGCCTCAGCCGGTGTCGTCGGCACATGGCGAAGCAAACGCTGGCCGTGCCGCCGGCGTCCTCCCCACGGACGACCCTTCCCTACAAATCCAAAACAAACCCAGTTCGAGGTGGACAGGGCTGCTGGGAGGGCGCCTTGCCGACGAAGACTTTGTTTTCTCACCCATCTCAAGGGTTTGCCGCACGAGAGCGATTTCCCCAGGGTTACCGGCGACAGCAGAGCCTCAATCCCCATCTTCCGCTTCCCTACCTTGTAGGAGTCCCGTCTCATCCTTTTGTTTCTTCCAGCCTCGGGGCGTTTTTCTGGCTGCGCTGCCCCGGCGGATGCTGCCGCGTCTGGGTAGGACCAGGCTGCCCGGTAAAACACGTTTGCTCCGGCTTCATGGCCGGCAGGGCGACGTGTCTCTCTCCGGTTGGCTCGCGCGGGCAAGTTTATGTTGGCTCGGTGGAAAGGGCAGGAGAATCGACGCCATCTCATCTCAGCCCCTCGCTGGGTCCGGTCTTGCAGCCGGCCGTGACATCTCCCATCCCAAACTAGAGCCTGAAGGCTGCTCTGACAGATCCTCATGAGTTAAACCTTGTCCTATGTGACCCAAGCGCCGTTTTCCTTTCCTTATCCCTCCTTCCTTCCTTTCGTCTCCTCCTGATTTTTCATTTCCCCGTCTCCAAGGGCCTGGCTTGACCTTGCCAGCCCCTGTCCCACCGACCAGACGGCACCAGACCTTGCTGGCTGGGCCAGCCACCCCCCCCACCTTCCTCTTCTTGCGTGCAACCTCTAGCCCCGTACATGCGGGTGGAGGGATGGGAGATGACGGACGGATGGGAGATGAGGGGGGGAGGACACTGCTCGGGAAGCCCTGAGCATCCAGTGGGGACCACAAGAGCGGAGGGACATCTGAAAGTCCACCTGGGGATTGTTTGGTTTGAGAAAGGTGCTCGTAAAAGAGCTGCGGCTGCAAAAGGAGCTTGTGGAGAAGGTCTCTGGGATGAGCACACGTCTGCTTTCGGGGGGGGGAAGGTGCTGCTGGCTTGCGTGGGGGGGGGAAGGTGCTGCTGGGGAGAAAGGCTGCGTCTCGGGGGGCAAAATCTCAAGGCAAGGGCCGGCGCCGGCGTTCGCAAACGGTCCCCAGCTGCGGGCTGGGGCTGCTTTGCGGAGGGGTGTTCAGTGCCACGAGACGCGGGGGCTCGAGGTTTCCAGCTCCGCTTTCTGGTGTCGGAGGGTACATCCTCCCCTGCTAGGACATGTGCTAGATGTCAGGGCGTCCTGAGCACCTTTCTCCCCGGTTTTCCCCCCAAATCTCGACAGCAGGGATGCGCGGTGCTTCTCTGAA
>NW_008825227.1:51290-60625 GCF_000699105.1 Pygoscelis adeliae
GGACTTTAAGCAGCGTTTTGGCCGTGCAAACCTGGCTGCAGCAGGGAATCGGGGCTCGCCTCGTCCCTTCGCAAGCCGGGCTGGTGCATCGCTGACCCCTCCCCGAATTTGCAGCCGCTCCTGGCTGTTATCCCTCGCCTTAACCCTCCCCCTTTAAAAGCAGAGAGAGAAGCAAATCTCTTCCCAGGGCTCTCCAGATGAGCTCAGGGGTAAAACCCCGCTATTTCGGGAGCCGGAGGAGGGACGGCCGGGTGGCCCCCGCGCCGTGTTTGCCGACGAGGTGTGGCCGCTGCGCCGCGATTCAAACTGGTAGCGCAGCTTCGCAGCGCTCTGCCCGCCCCTCCACCGGCGCCGGATGCTTCCCGGACACGTCCGCCGGTGGGCAGGTGACGACGGCTGCACCGATCCCATCCCAACCGGGGACGGCTCCGCTTGCGCAACCAGCGGGGTAAGGGCGCGGTGAGTCAAGGCGAGGGCCTTTTCTCGCCCGCCGCGTTTTGGGGGAGCAGCCGGGGTGGGAGCGGGAGGTGAGAAAACCCACGGGGACAGGGCTGGGGTTGTGCAAGAGCCGCGGCTCCGCGGGAGGGAGCTGGTTGCGGCCGTGCTCGTGCGCTCCTCCGGAAGATTCGCCGCTTATAGGAAAGGGTCAAGAAAGGCGTGATAATTTTGTTGTCGCTAACGGCGGAGTTCAGGGGCAGAGGTGGGCTGTGCTTCTGGCTACCCGGCCTGGTTTGGCGAGGTGCAGAAAGTAAACGGGGTTTTTTGGGGGGGGACGTTTCGATATTTTCCCCCTCCTGCAAACCTGCAGACAGCGCTGGGGAAAAGCCTTTGTGCGAGGAACCCCCTCTCCTTCTCCTTTGTTCCGCTCTTTTGAAGGGTGGCACCCGCTCCTCCTCGCCCTCCTGCACCCGCTCCCGGCCTCGTTTAACCTGGAATCGATGCTTTTCGCAGGGTTTGACACTGGCAGCGGGGAGATCCGATGTCTCCCCTCCTCGCGGGCCCTGGGCGAGCTTCGCAGACGTTCCTTTTGGCTCCTGGGAGGGCTTTTGTTTTAATAAACCATCCCTTGGGCTTGTCCCCCCCCTTCCTCAACCCAAAACTTATCCCTTGGAGCGGCACCGGCTGCGTTTCGGGAGCTGGCTACCCACTGGGTGGCTTGGCGAGGTGGAGACCCTGTCCCTGGTGGTCGTCAAAACCAGGGGACGGTTTTAATTAATCATTTTTTGTCACCTGCAGACGAGCTTTGGGGTCGGACCGGGGAGCGGCAGGAATCCAGGGCCAGGGGTGCCTTTCCCAGCAGAGGACGGGGTGCACCGGGCTCCCACCCGGCGTGGAAATCGTTAAGCCGGTCTGAGTGCCCTCCTGGAAACCTGAACCCAGCCCAGCCAGGAAATTATCTGTCGGCTCCAAGGGTGGGAACTAGCGCTTTGGGTTGGTGGTTGTGCCATGTGTTATCTCCCCGCTGCTGCTTTAAGATCCTGGAGTTGGGACGCCGCGGCTTGTAATCCAGAGTGGATTTAGGGGATAAGTGGGTTCAACTTCATGGGACGGAGGGTGACGATTAAAATCCCACCTGGGATGATTACGGTGATGCCTCCGGCAACCCCTGTCTCCCAGGCTGGGCATCGGGGTGCAGCGGAGACCGGTGGGAATCGGAGGTGCTGAGCCGCGCCGGGCATCATTAAAACTGGAAAAAGCAAATTTTGTGGCCGCGTCCTCCGTGCCGGGGGTAACACAAGGAGCAAACAAGCGTGAAGAGTGGCTGGGAGAGCTCTCCCTCCCCTTGCCCTGGCTCTGCACCAGCCCTGCTCCCTTCCCCCGGCTGCTAAGCCGCTGGTTTTGTGCCAGCTTTTCTCCCCGGGCTCCTTTGGCATCGTTCGTGCGACCGTCACGTGCCGCGGGAGGGTGACCGGGTGGTGCTTGGGGCGCCCCGTGCCCGCAGCATCCCCCTGCACAGCAGAGGTGGCCCCGAGCAGCTCTGCCGGGAGCTGGGGCGGATGGCAGAGGGGACACCGAGTCCCGACGCCTTCTGGGACTGATCCAGGGATGTCATTGCTGCAGCCGGGAGCCCGTCACCGTGGCGTCTCTTAAATAACCCCTCGGATCAGCTCCCCTTGTTTTTTTTTTTCCCCCTGTTCTTTGACTTTGCAGACGGCAGCAGGCTGCTGGGGAGCCAGCGGCCGGGCTACGGGACGCTGCAGCGAGACGCCGATAAATCCCGCATGGTAGGTCCGAGGGCTTTGCCCCAGGGAGGAGGGCACGCTCGGGAAGGGTTGGCACAAAAACCTCATGTTATCTGCAACACCGGCACGAGACGGTGGTTTTCCAGCCCCAAAGCTACTTGGTTGTCACCTGCCTGGTGTTAAATCCCGCCAGGAGGCTTAGGGCTTTTATCAGTTTAGGATTTAGATGCTCGATAATTATCATTTCGGTTTATTTTATGAATAAGCATCCCCGTAAAGGTGCCCTCCTCTCTTCCAGGAGGTCACAGGCTACCAGACCAAGACGTGGCGGGTGGCCCTGTGCCACGCTTGCTCCGTGCTGACGGCAGGGCTGCTCCTCATCCTCTTCCACTGGAAGCCGAGCCTGGAGGTGCAGGCGAAGTGCAAGCCCTGCGCCCTCGGCCAGGCCGACTGGGTCATCATCAGAGTAAGTCCCCGGAGGGGTCCAGGGGACCCAAGGATCTGAGGTTGGGCTCTGCCACCGGCTTCCCGGGAGGGCCCTGGGCGTGTTCCTTGCTGCTTGTCACCCTCCCCTCCCTGTGCTTGACATCTCTTTTCATCAAGCCATGCACTACCCCAGAGCCAAATTATTCCAGGAATAATTTTGCACTCTCCCCTTCCGTAGCAGCCAGCCTGGCTTTGCGTTTCTCTTTATTGTCCCCGAATCCTAGCCAGGTGGCCGGGGACTGCCCGCCTGCAAGACCTGCGCGGGGCAGAACCGCTGCCCCCGTCTGAGGGAGCAGGGGGGACCCGCGGGGAGCTCCCCTTTTTCCTCTGCTCAGACCCGTGCCGTGTGTTGCAGGACCGATTCGGACAGTGCTTCACCACCCGCGTGCGCACGGAGGCGCTGGGCGAGGGCAGGTGAGCCGGGCTCACGTCCCCGCGGCGATGCCGGCGGGCAGGGGCTCGTATCTGCTTTTGGCTTGGAGGGAGGGGGGCGTTTGCAGCGGCGCTGGTGGATGGGGAGGGACTGACCCTTGGTTTTCCACCCCGAGCAGCCTGGAGCATCACCCCGGGGCCAGGCTGGAGGACCAGAGGACCAGCATCGCCATCAGCGTGTCGGATGAGGAGGAGAGCCGGGACACCATCCGGCTCCACGAGAAAGAAGAGGTAACGCTAGCGACCCTTCCCACCTCCGCCCCGTAAATCCTCTCCCTCGGGGTGGGCTGCCTTCGTGTCCCGCTAACACCTTATTTTTTCCATCCCGCTCTGCTCAGACGAACATCTTGCGGTACTATCTCTTCGAGGGCATGCGCTACATCTGGATCGAACGGCGGCAGGCATACTGTAAAGTCTGTTATTTCTCTGTCCCCCCTGCCACGGCAAACTTCTCTGCATCTCTCTGCTGCTCTCCTTGGCCCCTCAGCCCCCCCCAAAATGGTCCTGACCCGGCTGGAAGTCACGTAACAGCGCTGGGGGCTTTTCTCCGTGCTGCAAAGCCTTTGGAGACCATCCCCGGGGCGTTGAGTCGGGGAAAGCCGCGCTGCCTCGCCCCCCAACTTGTTGATGTTGCCCATCTTTGTGGGCAGAGGGAACCGGGCGAAGTAGTTTGGCAGCCGCCCCGTGCTGGATGGTCCCCACCACGCTGTGCCGCTCGCGGCTCTCCGAACTGTGCCCCTTTTGTTCCTGCTCCTTGGCGCCCACGAGCTGCGGCGGATGCCGAGGAACAAGATGCTCTCCCTTTCCCAAAGGGGCTTTTTTTGTCACCAAGGACTTGGACGTGGTGTTTGTTCTGCTGGGCCAGGCTCCTGCTGATTTTGACTTCGTTTCTCCCTTTTTCTTTCCCCTCGGGCTTGCCAGCGCCTTGGATGAAGGCTGGACCTGCGCAGATCTCCACCTCTCCCAGGCTGGGCTCGACCAGCAAGACCACAACACCAGGTGGGGATCTTGCAGCTTTGTGGGACACCCGGGGAGCGCGGATGAGGCTTTTCCAGGAGCCAGCAAATTCTGGAGCGTGGGGTTTTCCTTGCGCCCAGACCTCAAAACAGAGGATTGCCAGGTGTGCTGGATTGCCCTGGCTTGGCTTCTCCACGTAACCGGGCTCCCGGGGAGGTCCGGGCGGCGTGAGGGTCCCTCGAGTTGGAATTGCAGCTTTTCCCTAGCATGCTTTTGCTTCCCCCTTGCTTTTTCTCTCCCCTTTGCAGAAGGAAGATCTACGGACCGAACGTCATCGAGGTACCAGTCAAGTCCTACGCGAGGCTGTTGGTGGAGGAGGTGTGCATCTACAGGCTTCGGAAGGGCGAGTTGTCTCGGGGCAGATCCTTCCCCTGCTCCGTGTCCCTCCCTGCAAGTGCTTTGCGGGCCCTTCCCCTCTGGCGGGAGGGAGAGGACTTGAGGAGAAGCAGCTTGGGCGGAGGTCAGAGAAGGCAGAGCTGGTACAGCTGTGGAGGGGACCCGTCCTGCCTCTTAGCTCAGACAGGAGCATCCCCAGATAGTTGCGGAGGTGGCTGATGATCCTCAGGAGTACCGACCGTAAGCAAAGCTGGGGAGGACGGAGGGTTTGTGAGAAGCCAGCTAGTCCATCCCCAGCCCCAGGGAAGGGCCAGCTTCTCTGCATAAGCCGTTGTTCCTCAAGGAGCCTGGAGGTCTCAACGAGGGGCTGGAGGAAGCTCTCCGCCCCCCAAAATCTGCTCTCTCTCCTTGTTCCCTTCCAGGTGCTCAATCCCTTCTACATCTTCCAAGTGTTCAGCATCGTGCTGTGGGTCTGCGACACCTATTACTACTACGCTGCCTGCATCTTCCTCATCTCCACCATCTCCTTAGGGCTGTCGCTCTACGAGACAAGGAAGGTTGGTGGTGGGCTTATTTGGGACAAGCAGCTCTAGCCCGTTTTCTGATAGCCCGTTTGACCTCTGTGCTGATGCTGAACTCCCTCTGAGCCCAGCTGGGTGAGGACAGCCCATACTCCAACGGTGGGACGGGTTTCCTTGTCCTTCGTCCGCAGCCCCGAGCCTCCGAGACCCGTTCTACGGACGCTTTGCTGTGCTTTTTGAGCTGCCCTTGGGTGGCTGCTAACTGCTCCCTCCCTTGCAGCAAAGCACCACGCTGCGAAACATGGCCAAGATGTCGGTTGGCGTCCGAGTCCGTCGCCCCAGCGGAGGTGAGCGTGATGCCCGGCGGTGAGCAAGGGCTCCGGGCACGAAGCTGTTCGGGACGGCGTGTCTGAGCACGGCCGCGCTCTTTTTTTTTTTTCCAGAGGAGATGGTGGTGAGCTCTGCGGACCTGGTGCCGGGCGACTGCATCAGCCTCCCCGCGGACGGGACGCTGGTCCCCTGCGATGCCGCGCTGCTGACGGGCGAGTGCATGGTCAACGAGAGCATGCTGACGGGTGAGAGCACCGGCACCCAGAGAGTGCCCTCTATTTAATGCTGACACAGTTCTAAAAGCTCTGTTTCGACAGTAAGAATTTTAGTACACGTCTTTTTGTTTTGTTTTGTTTTAGCATGACTGAAATTTAAATAGATTAACTCTTTGCTGCCTGGGTGAACTCACTCTTTGTGCTGAACACAGTAATACGGAGATACAAATCACGTAACACAGTAGTAGCTCGTTTCAATCTAAGTTGTACTAGTGTCACACCTGAATTTAACAGAAAGAGGAGTAACGCACAGAAATCAGTCTTTGTCGTAGACTGCACAGAGGTAAAAAATGCATTAATACCTACAGCCAAACTTGGTGATCCAAGTCCCTTTCTTTTAAAAGTCTAAAGCTGGCTACACCTTTAGAACGGCAGTTGAAGGAGGAAACGTCGTAGAAGGCGGCAGTGACACTGCCGTTCTGTATTTCCTCCGTAAAGAAACTCTCAGAAAAGTATTTCTGTAATTGCCTACTAACTTTTCAGGACTCTGCACTTGCTCAGGGGTGAGTGCAGTGGGCTGCGCGCCTCCGCCGCCCTGGCTTTCGCTGGGGATTTTGGGGGAGAGGACGAGCCTCGTATCTCGGTGGCCCTACGGCAGCCCCTTCCCATCCAGGCTGGTTGGATCCCGACCATCCAGGGTGATAAACCTCCCTCCGTGATGTTCCTCGCTGCAGGGGAGAGCGTGCCGGTGATGAAAACCCCTCTCCCGGCCGGCGGCCAGGCAGCCGGCACTGTCTATTCCCCCGAGGAGCACAGGCGGCACACGTTGTTCTGCGGGACGCAGGTCATCCAAGCCAAGTCCTACGTGGGCAGAGAAGTGCTGGCCGTGGTGACCCGCACCGGTAATGGCATTGAGGGGAGAACCAGGATTGAGCCGTGTCCTTCGGAGCGGTGGCTTTGCACGTGCTTACCTTCTGCCCCTCTCCTGCAGGGTTTTGCACGGCCAAAGGGGATCTCATCAGCTCCATCCTCTACCCCAAACCTGTGAGCTTCAAGTTCTACAAGGATGCTGTGAAGTTTGTCCTGTTCCTCGCCGTCCTGGGTACGTCTGAGCGTGGAGGCATGGCCGGGAGCAGCCAAACTCCTCTTAAATGGTTGAACCCGCTCTTCGTCTGCTTTGCTCTGTAACCGAGCCCCTTCTCCCTCCCGCACAGCTTTTATCGGCACGCTGTACAGCATCCTCATCTTGGTTAAAAACCAGGTAGGGTTGTTGGAGCTGGTGAACCCTCGAGCGCAGGCTGGCGCTGCGGGTGGAGGTGGGCGAGGGCTGCCAGGATGCCCACCCCTCTTCCTCCTCGCCTGCCAGGTCCCCGTGGAGCAAATCATCATCCGTGCCCTCGACCTCGTCACCGTCGTCGTGCCCCCGGCTCTCCCGGCTGCGATGACGGTGGGCACCATCTACGCCCAGAACAGGCTGAAGAAACGGGGCATCTTCTGCATCAGCCCTCCCCGTATCAACCTCTGCGGGAAGATCCGCCTGGTTTGCTTCGACAAGGTGAGTCTCGGGCGGCGCAGGGGGACCGTGGTTTCCAGCTCGGGGGGGCTGGCCTGGACGCGCCACGCTCTCCCCGCAGACGGGAACCCTGACGGAGGAAGGTCTGGACGTCTGGGGGGTGGTCCCGCTGGAGAACAACCACTTCATGCCCATCGTCCACGAGCCCCGCTGCCTGCCCGCCGGTCCCTTGCCCTGGCCCCCTGCCACACCGGGTCGCTGCTGCGGGCGCAGCCCATTGGGGACCCTGTGGACCTCAAGATGGTGGAGTCCACCGGCTGGGTAAGACAAGCGGCGGGCAAAGTTGCGTATCTGTAAAGAGGGAGGTGGCACACATCTTGCTCTGCCAGGAGAGGGGGTGTTTAAAACCATCCGTGGGGTGGATGGGGCTCGGGGCTTGCAAGGCAGGGCTTTGCCGTCTCAGCATCTGCCTTGGTTTCAGCGCCTGGAGATGACGGAGGAGGAGGAAGGTGAGCTGCCCACCTTCCAGCAGTTTGGGACGAAGGTCTTGGCTGTGATGAAACCTCCGCCCGAGGAAGAACAGCCACGAGACAGGGTAGGTCCCGCGGACCAGAGTGGCTCAGGTTCCCCAAGTCGCTGGCTCTGCACCCCCAAAGGGTTGTGGTGCTTCACAGCCCCTGGAGAGGTTGTACCTCCCAGAGAAGTTCCTGCCTGGCCCTGACACCCGCTCCCTCTCCTCCACAGAAGCACCAGTCGCCCGTGGGGATCCTCCGGCGTTTCCCCTTCTCCTCCTCCTTGCAGAGGATGAGCGTCCTGGTGAAGCTGCCCGGTGAAGCCTCAGCCCATGTCTACCTCAAGGGTGCTCCGGAGATGGTGGCCAGCCTTTGCAGGAAGGAGACGGGTAAGGTGCTGGGGGACGGCGGTTCGCTATCGCGAGAAGCGGCCGGTCCTGCTGCTCCGTCATCTGTCTGCATCCCTGCAGCTCATCCCCACGGAAGATTATCCTCGGTGATGCTGCGGGGCAGTTCCCGGAGGCACAGGGCTTTGGATTAGCTCCAGCCTCACAGCGGGGGTGGGGGAGAAAATAGGAGCCAGAAGACAGGGAAGGGGGTTGGAGTCTGGATGAGCATCCAGAGCCCTTCAGTCTCCTTCGGGACCGAGCCCCAGCGCCCCTCGCCGGGTCTACGCAGCCCGGTTTTATGCAGGAACTATTCTGACCTTGCTTTTCCCCTCATGGCTGGCAGTGCCCGTGGATTTCTCCCAGATGCTGCGACACTACACCACGGATGGCTTCCGGGTCTTGGGTCTGGCTTACAAACCCCTGAGCACGGTGACGACCTTCGAGGAGGCCCTGCAGCTCCCGAGGTTGGTGCCAACAACTTTTTTCTCCGCTTAACGTCTTGTTTGCTCCGAGCACTTCACGGGATGCTTCGCTCGCCCTGCAGCCTGCCCCATCCTAGCAGCCTGCAAGGAATTAAACCCGTACTAAAGGGGTTGGCTGCCCCCCCCCGGTGGATTTTTAGCTGTTTACACCGATCGATCTGCTCTGCCTCGTGTTGAAGACGGTGTTGAACAGCTCGTTGTATCCCACCAGGGACGCCGCGGAGAGCAGCCTGACCTTCCTGGGGTTCCTCGTCATGAAAAACGTCCTCAAGCCGGAGTCTGCGCCCGTGATTCACCTCCTGAGGAACGCCAACATCCGCCCCGTCATGGTGACAGGTGACCCCGCGGAAGGGAACGGGGACGCCGGGCTCGGGGAAGAGGCGGGACACGGGCAACCCTTGACGTTGCGCAAGGGGTGAAGGGTTTCGCTGCCAGAAATCGGTGGCCTGAAGCAGGCTGGGAGGCGCGGCGAGGACTCCTGGACCCTGGTTTTGTGCACCCCCTGCTGCTTGCTTGCATTGCCTCGCCGGTGGGCTTAGCGGCAGGCAGGGTGTGGAAGGGAGCAGGCTGCTTTTTCGTGGAGGCAGCATGAACCCACAGACACGGGGTGGGCGGCTTAAACGGCAAAACCGCTCACGGTTTCACCGCCGATCACGTAAATGTCGGTAATCTTGTGGGCACCCCGAATTGCACAGCTAACGGGGGCGGGGGGACGATGTAGGAGTCGCCTTTGGGTGTTTTGCAGCAAGGCAAGCAGCGCTGCCAGGGTTTGAAGCTGCTGCCTTTCTTTGGGGTAGGGCTGAAATGAGATTTTTGGAGCTCTCCCCCAAAACACAGGGAAGCAAAGGGACCCCGAGCGCGGCTGTGGTGGCTGGGAGAGGGGATGCGGCAGGTTTGAGCTGCTCTTCTTGGCTTGCAG
>NW_008825227.1:60646-62061 GCF_000699105.1 Pygoscelis adeliae
GGCAACCGCCGCTCGCGTTTACTCAGCCCCGCCGCCTCCTTTCTGCTAGGGGACAACATGCTGACGGCCGTGAACGTGGCCAAGAGCTGCCGCATGGTGGAGCCGAAAGAGCGGGTGATCTTCGTCAACGCCTCCCCGCCCAGCCACGACAAACCCGCCGCTCTGAAATTCATCCTCGCCGAGCACTCCCAGGGCGACGAGCAGCTGGAGGTGAGTCTCGAGGCAACGTTTCGGGGGGGTTTCTGAAGCCCAAACTGCCAGTCACCTTGCAGGACCCTCTTTTCCCAGCATCGTTACCTTTAGAGGCGATTACGGGTGCGATTCCGCCACTTATTAAATGGCTCCTGTAGGAGAAGATAACCTGCTCCTGTTTCTCCCTGGGAGCACGTCGGGCTGGAGCTGATGCTCCAAACACCCTCGTCGGATGCAGCCAGCACCGCGCGGCTCAGGTCCTGCTCCAGGCTTGGCATGAAGGGCTCGCTCACACAAGCTTTTTATCCAAAATACCGTCATTTGTGTGCCTGAAACTGAGGTTTAAGGGAAGCTGCTTGACCTCCTGCTCCATGTGGGTTGAGGATGCCGGTTCAGGCTGTTGCCCAGGGGCTCAGCAGGGATTTGAGCGCGAGTCGAAGCTGCAGAAAAAGGAGTTGTTTTCCTTGGCAGGGTCTGTACCAGCGGGACGGCTGCCGCCTCCAGCCGCAGCCCTGCCAATTCACGCTGAACGGCAAACACTTACCTGCTGCCGAAGGTGAGTCCGACGGCGGGGAATCCTCCGGCAAGGTTGACCTCGCCGGGGTTTCGTGCTGCAGCCTCGCAGCTCCAAAACAAAATGCCCTGAGAGTTTGGGTGTTTTTTTTTTTTTTTGCCGGTGCAAGACACCCTCTGCCCTGCTAAGCCAGCAAAGCTCAAAACAACCAGGTTCATCCTGGGCGCACAGGGATGCGGGGTGCTGCGATACAAACACGGAGCCTTCCCCTCTTTGCAGATCCTGATCCGAGCCACTGTGTTCGCCCGCATGTCGCCTGACCAGAAGACTCAGCTGGTGTGCAGCCTGCAAGAGCTCAAGTAAGCCCCTCCAGCCCCGAGGGATGGAGGACAGAGGAGGGCGAGGGGGTTAGTCCTCTGCCCCGAGACATCTCTTGTGTGCCGGAATGGTTGGCAGCTGCGAAATCTCATCGTGCCCTCTCCCAGATGTGGGGTTATCCTAAATACGGGGGTGCAACCTTGAAGACCCAGGGTTTTCTCCCGCCCTGTCGTGAAATACCGGCTCCCTTCTTGCCGCAGCTACTGCGTGGGGATGTGTGGGGACGGCGCCAACGACTGCGGGGCTCTGAAAGCAGCCGACGTGGGCATCTCGCTGTCGGAGGCGGAGGCGTCGGTGGACTCGACGTGTGCCGCCCCGCTGGCCCACATCG
>NW_008825227.1:62143-63712 GCF_000699105.1 Pygoscelis adeliae
CGCCGTTCACCTCCCGCGTGGCCAACATCGAGTGCGTGCCTACCGTCATCCGGTGAGCTGGTGGGAGCCGTGTGGTGGGGGATAAAAACCGAGGCAGGGGGTCTCATGAGTGCCTCTGTCCCCTCTTCGGGAGGAGTCACGGAAAGGGTGTTGTGGCTGGTGGGTGAATCTCTCTTTCTCTCTGCAGGGAGGGCAGGTGCTCGCTGGTCACCTCCTTTGGCGTCTTTAAGTACATGGCCCTGTACAGCCTGGTGCAGTTCGTGTCCGTCCTGCTGCTCTACACGGTGAGTCCCGCGGTTGCCCAAATGCCTGCGATGCTCAGGGATGCCTTCGGGTCACCTTGTCACGGCCTGGGTTTTAACCCGTGACCTTCCCTAGCCCCTCCACGGGCCCTCGCAGCTGAGAGCCGGTGGTTTCTCCTTCCCAGATCAACACCAACCTGAGCGACTTTCAGTTCCTCTTCTTCGACCTGATCATCACCACCACCGTGGCGGTGCTGATGGGTCGGACCGGTCCTGCCCAGGAGCTGGGAGTGGAACGTCCCCAAGGGGCGTTGATCAGCATCCTCGTGCTGGGCAGCCTGCTCCTCCAGACGGCTCTGCTCATCACCGTGCAAGTCCTCAGCTACTTCATCGTCACCTCGCAGAGCTGGTAAGGGACCGGGCTTCATGTAGGTTTAGTGATGGGAACGGCACAGGGGATTGCAGCGAAGCCCGGGTGCTTGTCCTTCGTTTTGGCCAGCGCCGGCTGGCATCAAGGATGCATCCAGCCACCTTGCGGCGAACGGTTCCCGTGTGCTCATGGAGAACAAGGGGTCGGCATTTAGACCCTCTCCTTGCCTCTCGCTTCGTCTGACCCCCTGCCTTCTCCCCTGCCTGGCTCAGGTACGTGCCGCTTAACAGCACGGTCACGGCTCCTCAAAACCTGCCCAACTACGAGAACACGGTCCTCTTCTGTGTCACGGGCTTCCAGTACCTCATCCTGGCCGTTGCCATGTCCAAGGGGTACCCGTTTCGGGAGCCACTCTACACCAACGGTGAGGATGATGCCGGCCACGTGGACAAAGAGAGACATCAAACCGTCATCCTCCTCCTCAACCCTTTTCCGTCTCGCCCTCAGTGCTCTTCTTGGTAGCCCTCATCCTCCTTTTTGGCCTCATGATATGGTTGACCCTCTACCCACTGGGCTTCCCCAAAACCCTACTGAAGCTGCAGGGCATCGACGACTTGAATTTCAAGCTGCTGCTGCTGGGGATCGCCGCCCTCAACTTCTTTGCCGCCTTCGTGCTGGAGGTAGGTCAGCCCAGGGTGGGCGTTGGGCACGTGAGGGACGAGTGTCATCCTTTTGGGTCTGTCCGAGCAACCCCTTTTCCAGGAGCAGGGAGGGAGCAGGGCTCACCTTGGCGTCAGCTCTGCCCTCTCATAGAATCATAGAATCATTGCGGGTGATCTTCGTCAACGCCTCCCCGCCCAGCCACGACAAACCCGCCGCTCTGAAATTCATCCTCGCCGAGCACTCCCAGGGCGACGAGCAGCTGGAGGTGAGTCTCGAGGCAACGTTTCGGGGGGG
>NW_008825228.1:0-2553 GCF_000699105.1 Pygoscelis adeliae
AAGGCACGGCAAGGCAGGGTAGGGCAAGGGCAGGCAAGGCAAGGCAAAGGAGGGAAAGGGAAGTCAGGGCAAGACAGGCCAGGGAAGGGTAGGGTAAGGCAAGGCAGGGGCAGACAAGTCCATTCAGGACAGGTGGGGCTGAGTTAGCAGTTTTGAGGGGGCCATAGTGTACCTGGATGTCAGGGGACTTACCGGGCTTTGGTCAGGCGGCACAGGGGACTCTCCTGAGCCCTGTGCAGTTAGACACCTGTATCCATGACCCGGAGGAGGCAACTCTTACCCCATTTTTCAATGATACTCACTTGGGAGGACCATTCCTATGCCTTAGAGATGCCTTTCAGGGGAAAGGCAGGAGGAGTGTCCTGTGAGGTACTTCATGAAGAAGACCAAGGACAAAGGCTAGGTCATGTGCCTTGGATAGATGACACCCTGCAGCGGCAAGGGAAGGTGATGCGTGGCTGGGGAGCAGCTCTCCGCAAGAGGCGCTGGTGGTACTGGGGAACAGAAGGCAAAAGAAAATCCAGTAGCATGACGTGCTGGGAAAGAAAGGCAGCACTGTCCTGGAGTGTGTAAAAAGAAGCCTCCCCAAGAGAGTGAGTGAAGTGATTGTCTCCCCTTGGTCATCCCTTCTTAGGCCACCAGTCTAGTACTGCGTCCATTTCTGGACCCCCCCAAGTTCAAGTGCCCGGGGGTGGCTGGGATGAGCTTCACTTCATTCATAGCAGCCCCTATAGTGCTGTGTTTTGTATTTGTGCCTAAGATAGTGTTGATAACACAGCAGCGTTTTGGCTATTGCTGAGCAGTGTTTGCACAGCGTCAAGGCCTGCTGTGTTTCTCACTTTGCTCCCTCCCAGCGAGAAGGCTGGGGGTAGATAAGAAGTTGGTGGGGAGACACAGCCAAGGCAGCTGACACCGAATGACCAGAGGGATATTCCATATCATATGACATCACACTCAGCAATAAAAGCTGGGGAAGAAGAAGGAGGTGGAGGTTTTTTTGTCGTTCAAGGTGAGTGTTGCTGGGAGACTGGCTGGGTGTCACTCTGCTTGTGGGAGGTAGTAAGTGATTGTCTTTGCGTTGTCTATTTATGTTTGGGTTTATCTTTTTCTTTCCCCTACTAAAATCTTTTTAACTCACTCCACCAGCTGCACAAAAACTCCATGCAGCAGCATGGTTAAAGACCTGGCCGGCTAAGGAGTGACCTGAGGAGAAGAGCCTGGGGAACACGACGATGCCTTATGAGCCATTGGGCGTTACATTTCAAAAGGAGAGTGGAGAAACTGGACAGTGTCCAGAGGAGGTCTGCCAAGATGGAGTGAGGGTCCTAAATATGAGCTGTGAGGAGAGTCTGAGGGACCCGTGCCTCTCTAGCCTGCTGAAGGAGGCATGGGCAACATCATGATATGCAATCAGGACTAGTCCAAAGTCCTTCTCTTGAGGTGGACTGAGCCCCTGCAAAGACAGAGGCCTGCAACCGCCTAGGTGTCAGAAGCGGCTCTGTAGAAAAGGCTCTGGTGGTTCTTGGATTACAGTTGGTGAAACACGAGCTATTTAGCAAAGGCGACCAACAACATTCTGGGCTATATGAGCAGGAACACAGCCAGTGACTCTCTTCTTCTGCTCAGCATATGTTAGACCACATCCAGAGTACTTTAGCAGGTTTTGGCGCTTCACGATGCCAGAGAGACATTGGCAACTTGGAGCCAGTTCAGTGGAGGTCCGCCAAGATAGTCAGGGCGAGAACGTTTGCCCTGTTAGGCGGGGCTGAGGGGTGTGGGCTTGTTCAGATTGCAGAATGGAGGGCTTCTGGTGGAGGATGTACCAGCCTTGCACTGCCTAGGGTGAGCTTTCCAAGAAGACGCTGTGGCGCAAGACAAGCGGACGAGGCAATGCGGCCCCTTGTACTTGGGGAAAAAGAGGGTAAAGCTCGACATAGGGAGAAAGTTTTGATGCACGAGGACAATCAGACATGGGAAGACATTTTCCAGCGAGTGTGCGCTGCCTCCATCCCTGGAAGTTTCAAAGACCCACCTGCATAAAGCCATGAGCAACCTGGTGTGACCCTTCTTTGAGTAGAATGTTGATCTATAGGCATCTTGCAAGGTCTCTTCCAGCCTGAATAAAAAAAGTTCATTCCTTTCCCTTCACATCATCAACAATATGGAAAACAGTCTATTGTGGAAATAAATCAGATTGGGTGCCGGGCTGCATCACAAGAACTGCACACATTCATGATGATATCCTTTTCTTCACCTACATTTCCTGCTTCCCCTTTCCCCAGTCTAAATTTCTTCACGATCATCCTCATACCCTCCAAAAAACAGCCTGCCCTGTTGTACTGGCTCTGGCTGGGTTGGAGATAATTTTTTTATAGCAGACCGTACGGCGCTGTGCTTTGGACTTAGGACCAAAACAGTGCTGATAACATGGCCGTGCTTTAGCTATTCCTGAACACTGCTCACAGAGTGTCAAGGCTTTCTCTTTTTTTCATACTGCTCTACCAGTGAAGGGGGGGCAGAAGATGTTGCGAGGGGCCCACAACAGGACAGCTG
>NW_008825228.1:2712-8243 GCF_000699105.1 Pygoscelis adeliae
CTCCCCCCCCCGCCCCCCCCCCCCCCCCCCGCCACTACCAAAAACCTTGCCATGTAAATCCAATACAGAGGGTCATTCAAGTCCCCAGTAAGACGGAGGTCATTTATCCCAAGACTTCATTAGACAGATTAAAGAAGACTTTCTCCCCTTCCTCTCCCTCATTATAGGCTTAGCTCTCCCGATGGCAATGACTCCATTTGCGCAGAGGAATACCTCTATAGGCTGGCCTGAACATCCTGAGCATGAACAGGCTTCATTGCCCTACATGCGGGTATCTGCTGTCACTTCAGCCAGCCAAAGAAATGCCCCACCAGCCTCCTGGCTGGAGGAAAGCCTCCAATAGAGCTGGGCTCCTGGCATGGAGAGAGCTCATGGCAAGTGGGCAGCGTTGCAGGGAGACAGGTCTGCCCAGGAGCAGCTCCTCTGCAAAGCGCAGCAGGCCTGAGGGGACTGCCTGCAGGCGCTGAGGAGAGAGGAACGAGGCAGGGAATGGTTAGAGGCGGTCTGGGCTGGGAGGCTTCAGGTATTGTGGGGTGAGAGGTCAGATGAAAGGTCACCGGGGAAGAAATCTTCACAGCCCTTGACACAGTAAGTCTCTGGCTGCACGGCAACAGAGCTGCAGTCAGGAAAGATCTCCTAGATGTCACTACTGATTGCACCTGTCAGGATGACTCTCCTTGTTTTTCTGTGGTATGGAGCAGGAGGAAATTGTTCAAAGCAGGGTTTCCCTGCTGCACATTCAGAGGGACAGGGCAAGACAGCTCCCTTCTGCCGGGAATGGCTGCAGGGCTGTGAAGGTGGCTGTGCAGCCAGGGGTGCCCAGGGCTGTCCTTCCTAGAAGGGGCCCTGCACCCCCGGGGGCTGTGTGCTGGGGCACGGACTCTGCTACCTTCCAGGGTGAGCACTCAGCCTGCTCGGGGAATTCCTCATGATATAGCAGGGAGAAGCAGAGCAAAGCAATGCAGGCCAATGCAAGGCAGGGCAAGGGAAGACAGGGTAGGGCAAGGCAAGATATGGTGAGGCAGAGCAAGGCAGGGGACAACAAAGCAAGGCAAGGTAGGGCAGGGCAGAGTAAGGCAGGGCAGGACAAGGCCGAGAAGCGCAGGCCAGAGCAGGGTGGGGCAATGCAAGACAGGGCAGGGAAAAACAGTGCAAGGCAATGCAGCGCAAGTAAAGGCAAGGCAGGACAATGCAAGGCAAAGAACTGTGGGGAAGGCAAGGCAGGACAAGGCAGGGCAGGGTCCTCCTGCTCTCAAGAGATTGGTGCATGGCTCAGGACTTCTCACAGCTTCAGCTCTAACTCATGACATTTCTAAGGGAATTTCTCAAGAGGCACATCAACTCAGCAACAACTTTCCCGGTTCAGCCACATCACGTTTTCTGTGATATGGTAATTAGCGCCTGCACAAACAGCGATGCCACTGGGCAGTGCCCTGCCCCTGGAAAGTGTTTGCAGGCAGAGATGAGCACACAGCGAGCGGGATGCGGTTTGTGAGCATTGACAGGCAGTTGAGGTGGGGACAGGGAGAGAGCTCCTGGCAGGAACAGCTTACAAGCACCAGAGACACGGGCAGGGAGTGAGAGGGAACTGCTGCCAGGGAAGACAGCAGAAGAGGAGGGGGATGTGGGCACCTCTCTGCTGTCCCTGTAGCGCAGACATCTTCCCCAGAGCAAGTCCTCCCTGGTCCCCTTCCCATTCTCAGCAGAGCCTCTGCACGCACAGCTGGCAGAAGGCAGTCTCTGGTGGGGATCTCCTGCAGTCAAGAGCAGGAGTTCTTCAGTTTGACTAACTTCCATTCCTCCCTCCGTGGTGAGCGTCCAGCCCTGGGGCAGGTGGGGAGGCTGACCCTTCTCTGCCGCCCAGCAGCTGCTGTGCCCTTCAGAGGGGCTGGGGCTGTGCGGTGAGTGCCCAGAGCTCTGCAGCACCCTGCGGTGTGCACTGCCATGGGGCCAGCCCAGGTGGGGCTGCTGTGAGGGCCTGGCCTGGGGAGAGGGCAGGGGAGATGGGAAGAGCTGGGGAGGTATGAGCTGGGCTGGAATGTGCCCAGAAGAGGACAACATCATTGTTACCTGAGTTGTGTTACCCTGCAGGGCAATGACCTGTGTGGTGCAGAGCCCAGTCTTCTGGCAGGGAACCGAGACGTGCAGGTGTACGTCTGTGCCCTTGGTGGCATGGATAGACCGAGAAGGTGCCCCACGGCATAACATCCCCCGGCTCTTCATTGGCCATTTTCAGCACTGGCTACTCATCCGAATTTATGGGTGTTTGTGGCCATCTCCATCGTACCGGTGTCAGGGAGGAGCCAGCCCCGCCCCAGCATCTCTTTTTGCCCAGACTTTGGCAAACCCCAGACTGGGCCTGTCTGCAAATTCTTGCATGGGACATGGCTGGGCGTAAAAAAAAAAAAAAAAAAAAAAAAAAAAAAGGAGGGCTTGTGGACACGGATACTGAGGTATGATGGCACTGCCATTGGACATCTGCTGCTTCTGGACATGCAAAGTACTAAAGGAGATAAACCAGAAAAATTTAGAGACGTTTCTCGAAGCAAAATTTGATTCATTCATTGTGAAATACCTAGGTGTGCTTTTCTGTCCTGGAGGACTGCGATGCAGCTCCGACGTTTCAGCTCTGGTTTGTGCTCGCTGAGGGTGCTGTGCAGGACAGTCTCCTCTACACATGGGCTCCTACAGGTTCAGTGCTGCTTTGCAGCAATGACACATGGAGGTAGCTACAGCCCAGTGAGTTTGGAGGTAGGGTTCCTGGGGAGGAGTTCCCTGTGCTGCACTAGAGCACAGGGTAAAAAGCTCAGAAGGACGCTTTCTTCCACAGAGGAAGGGGGGAGATGAGGTGCAGGAAATGTGCCTTGTTACACTGTGTTTTAGTCTTCAGACACCCCCATCCCTCTTGGGAAATGTTCTTGGAAAGGGTGAATTCCCCCGTTGCCCCATTGCTCTCAGTGTAAACCTCCTTCAGTGCTCACGTCCAGGACGGCTGCTCTGTCCATCAGCCTGGGGCCCAGCTGCCTTGTGCTTGCACTGCTCTCAGCTGGAGGAGGACTACACGCAGAGGTTATTCTGAAAAAGAAACTGGAGTGGGAGCAGAGCAGTCCTGTTCACTGTGCAGCTTTAAAAAATGACTTCTTTCTAAGCAGAGTTATGCAGAGTATGATGAAGAGGAGCGGACAAGGATGCTGATTCGCCTGGGCAGATCAATTGTTCTCAGGCATCACAAAGGGCTGACAGGAGAGCTATGCCCTTCTGGACTGATGCTCACAACCTCGCAGGACTCCCCGTCCAGCATAGTCAAGTGTCTTAAGGTGGTGTCTGCTAAGGGAAGGAGTTTCTCATTGCCCAAAAACTGACTGCAGTGTCTCAAGCCTGGAAAATTAGGAGAGGTCTTGGGCACCTTGGTCCCATGGAAACACCTCCAGGGCACCAACCCTTCAGGTCAGTGTCAAAGCAGGAACTGAACACCGCCACCCCTTGCGCCGCACCACGACCGTTATTGCCAGGGACCCCCAAGAGCAGGAAGAAGAGCACCACAACCAGGTGGCGAAAAAAAGAAAAACTCTGTGACTCTCCTCCTAAAGGAACCAAGGAGAGGAGAGGCAGCCGGCTACTCAGCAAAGCCTTCTCCTTATCCAGCAGAGCGCAGCACCTCTCACTTAGCAAAATCCGTGCGCAATCGCTCTCAGACGCTTCACTCTGCAGAGGGAAGTGGACACTTTTGCTAGAGACCTTGTCCTTCCAGGAGATCAGTGCCTCTCTCCACCAAAGGCCTCCCAGGGCTGCACAGACACCGCAGGTATTCTTTACGCACAGTGCTGAGGGAAGTGACGGAGCTCAGTCAGTTGAGGCATTTTATCCTGTGTTTCTATGTGGGCTGGAACGTCACTGAACTCCCTCTCATGCCTGCCACAAAGCCACAGGGGGTGCGATTCCTCCTGCATCAGTTCAGGTGTGCACAAAATGGGCATCTGCATGTGAGCTCTTTGTCTCAGCTCGAATGGCAATAAAGGAGATAGAGAGCAGGAGTGAGCTGTTCAGACCCAAACACCTAGTGCCATCTGAGGTTCAGGGGCTGGTCTAAGATGTGTGCGGGTGACTGCAAGCTCTAGTGGAGCAATACTGAGAGACAGGGCAGCATCTGGGGGCATCTTCTTGGAGGCTGCTGGGAAATTAAATGTGCCAGGTGGAAAGACATCAGATGCCCACATGTAGGACACCTGAACCTGCAGATATTCCTTATGTCCTGGGCAGCCTATAGAGGTATTCAGCTGACCAAAAGGAGTCATGTGCCATAGGGAGAGCTAAGCCTCTCTCTTTCTGTTCTCCACCAGCTCTATTTTCTACATGTCCTTCAGTAGAATAGCAGTATTGTCAAGTGCATCCCTTGTACTCTAAATATCTAAACTAATTCAGGGCAGCTGAATCTTAATTGAATAGCCAAATAAAAAAGATGGCGGCAAACTTTTCAACAGGGCCTGTTGCGACAGGACAAGGGGGAATGGCTTTAAACTAAAGGGTGTAGATTTAGACTAGCTATAAGGAAGAAATGTTTTACGCTGAGGATGGTGAAACACTGGAAAAAGTTGCCCAGGGAGGTGGTGGATGTCCCATCCCTGGAAATATTCAAGGTCAGGTTGGATGGCCCTCTGAGCAATGTGATCTAGTTGAAGATGTCCATGCCCATGGCAGGGGAGGTTGGACTAGATGACCCTTAGAGGTCCCTTCCAACCCAAATTATTCTATGATTCTATGAAATACAGGCCTGTAGTGCTATGTGAGATGCCAGGGCGCTCCAGCACAACTGCGTGCAGCTGACATGGACAGCACAGGTCCTACACAAGAACCCGATTCCCATTCAGACTAGTTGTGTGACAGGCAGCACCCAGGGCATCTCAGACAGATTTGGTGCCTTTGGGCCAATGACTGACTCCCACCGCTGGAGCAATGTAAGGTCTGCCCCTTGTCTATCCAGTAGGTGCTGGGCAGTGCATGAATACCAAGCACATCACACCAGGGTCCCCAGTCGTGGGCATTCCCCTCTCAGTCTCTGTCAGTTCTTCTCTCCCCCATTGTTTAACCAGCCCCTCGAATTTACCATAATGGATCAGGCCAATGATTTTCATTGTGCCAGTATCACAGGATGTCCACACCCAAGGACACTCTCAACATCATCGCTTCCTTCCTGAGATCAGCTTCACCTCCAGCGCAAGCCCTCAGAACCTGCAGAGACACCACAGACAGCAGACCCCTCTCCTGCTCGGACTGCACAGCCCAGCTCTGTTCCTCTTTGGCCTTGGACTGAGCAGGCTTTGCCTTCTTTGTGGACACCTCATTTCTTCTTTACATTGCCATCTAGTCTCCACTCCACCATGTCTCTGCTCTGAAGCAAAGCCTTTGCACGCTTGAGGTCTTGGGCCCCTGGTAACAGGTTTCCTCGTTCCAAGTCTGGTCCCAGCCCACATGTGCCACAGCTGAGGTGCTGCAGCCCAGACATGCACGGATGCCCTCAGCCTGGGGCACAG
>NW_008825228.1:12200-14809 GCF_000699105.1 Pygoscelis adeliae
CCGGGCAGGCTGCAGAGTCCCTTGCCCTGGCACGCAGCCCCCTGGGGCGCAGGGACCCTGCTCGGAAGGACAGCCCTGGGCACCCCTGGCTGCACACCCACCTTCACAGCCCTGCAGCCGTCCCTGGGAGAAGGGAAACCTCATGGCCTGTCCCTCTGAATGTGCAGCAGGGAAGCCCTGCTCTGGAACACATCCTCCTCCTCTAGACTAGAGAAACACTGAGAGTCCTCCCGACAGATTCCTTAAGCTGTGGTTATGTGCCTTGTTTAGGAGATCGCTCCAGGAACCGCAGCTGTGTTGCCCTGCAGCCAGAGACTGACTGTGTTAAGGGCTGTGAACGTTTCTCCCACAGTGAACACTCAGCTCTCCTCCCACTCCACGCTGCCGTCTCTCTCTGACTCACTCCTCTCTCCTCGGCGCCTGCAGGCAGCGCCTTCAGCCCTACTGCGCTTTGCAGAGGAGCTGCTCCTGGGCAGAGCTGTGTCTCTGCAGTGCTTCCCTCTTGCCATGACCTCTCTCCATCCCGGGAGCCCAGCCCAGCTCAGCAGCAGAGGACCAGCCCAGGGCAGCACTTTCCCTGCCTCCTCTGGTCTCCCACGAGGTGTCCCTGGGGCTCCCGGGGAACCCGGCGTGAAAAAAAAGCTGAAATAATCAATGATGCTTCCTTCCACATCTGGGTAGAGACTCTTCTTTCCGGCTGTGCCATTTCTCCTCTCACAGAAAGATTTTGATCAAAAGAAAAAAAAACTTTTCTTGGCTCGCCATTAGACAGGAAAACCAGGAAGTGACAGGGAAGGATCTCCTTTACTGGTTGTCTCTCTATGGTTATCGTTTTCTGTAACGGTGTCTATATTAGTACCAGTATTTGTAGAATCAAATCGCATCAAAGAGAATAGAATGTGGAATAGAATAATAGAGTAATAGTGTACCTCTAGCTGCAGCTACAACTGCAGTTGTGGCAGGCAATGTTATCTGTATCGGTACGTCTAGTTGCAATGGTCTCTGTAGGTGTCTGTGTCTGAGTAATTCCCTCTCCAGCTGAAATAGCACTAGCAAGGCTGTCTCTAATCGTATCTGCACCGCTCACGGTCTTAGTATCGATGTGATACCAAAGGTATCGCGGGCTCTGTTCTGATATGAGGATCTGTCATGGTATCGGTGATGGCATCTCTAAAGGCATTGCTCTCTCTCTATCAACATGTGTAATATTATCGCTATCTGCAGTGAGATCAGTATCTGCAGCGGTGCCTGCATCCGCAATAGCTTTTGTAACAGCGTGAGTGTCTGCAGTTGCGTCTCTCTCTTCATTGACAGCTGCACCCGCATCTGCATCTCCTGTTCTGTCTGCACCTGACTTTTTGTTTCTGCACTAGTGTCTACAATGCCATCAGCATCTGCAATGGAATCGGTTTTGGTGTTCGCCTCTGCAACATTACCAGGAACAGTATGTGCAGTGAGAAGGCTGTGCAGTGGTTTTTGCAATGGTATTTGAGCCTGAAATGCCATCTGCCATGGTATCTGCACCTGAGATAGCGTCAGGTATGCTATCTGCATCATCCGTAGCGACTGCGATGGTATCTTTTTTGCTACAGTGCTGCTTGCATCTGCAATGGTATCTGCGTCTCCAGTGTTGCCTACATCTTCAGTGGCATCTGCAAAGGCATTTGTAGTGACGCCTACATCTCCAACCGTATCTCCAGCTGCAATGGCATCTGCAACGGTTTCTGCATTTGCAATGACATCTGCAAAGATGCCTGCAGCTACGACAGAATCTGCAAAGGTATCTCTGTCTGCAGAGGTATTGGCTTCTTCGAAGGTACCTGCAGCTGGTTTGAAAGCTGATGTGGTGTCTCCTTCTGCAATGCCATCTGTAGCGCTGTTTGGATTGGTGTCTGGACGGGCAACACGCTCCGGGACGGAGCGAGCGTCTGCAATGGTACGCGCAACAGCGACTGCAGTGCTATTTCGTTCTGCAGTGCCGTACGTAGCGGTGTAGATCTGTGTTTCCAATGGAATCTGTAACTGTGTCCGCATCTGCAATGCCATCTGCAGCAGTGTGTTCGGTGACACCTTTTGTGTGTTTATCGCTGCGTGTAGCAATACCTGTATGTGTAATGCTGTCTGTAACGGTGTCACTTGCTGTGTCTGCTGCTGTTGCTGTCATTGAATGCCTAGTTGTATCTGAGCCCGTACTTGTATCCTGAATTGTGTGCGTAATTATGCTCGTATCTGGAACTCCTTCTGTTGTACGCCTGTATCTGCAATGCGATGTGAATCTGCGCCTCTAATGACGGTCTCTGTGTCTCCTCTGAGACACCGAGTCTCCTCTGGGCAAGGAAAAGACCTCTAAGATCATGAAGTGCAATCATTTGATGGGTGGACTCAGACCGGCACGGCTCGGTCTCCTCAAAAGGGGGGGCCATCCAGGGCCAGCTTTCTCTGGGAGCTGGCAGTCTAAAATGGGGGCACAGCCCAGCTCCCCAGCCACGGCAAGGTTCTTCTGGGCTCTTGGTGTCCACCAGCGTCTGCCATCCCCAGGGCAAGGGGCTTGCCGAGCGTCTGTGAGCTGGCCGGCCCGGAGCCCGACACGTCTTTGCCTTGCTTTCCAG
>NW_008825228.1:14892-16375 GCF_000699105.1 Pygoscelis adeliae
ACACCCTGGGACAGCTGAAGCTGGACAAGGTGGGCTGGCATCCTGGTCCTCCTCGTCCTGCAGGGGTTCAGTCCTCCCGAGAGCCTGGGCCCCGAGGAGTGATCGCGGCAGCACACCGAGACCACCCTGTGTGCCCAGAGCAGCTTCCTGGCCAGCCAGGAGAGAAACAAAGTCTAGATCCAGCCAGAGAAAGCATTCGGCACACGGTAGGGCTTCGCTCTTCCCTGTGATCTGAGTGGAGAGACCAAGCAGAGAGACAGGGGATGATGCTGGATCCGTGCCAAGGATAATCCCAGGGACTAAGTCCGAGGGGTGTTCCCTGTGCTGGAAATGCCTGGGGTCTTCTCTAGCCAAGAGAAGTTAGCAAATATTTTGAGGAGGGGAAGTAAAAAAAAGGCAAACATTGTGGGGTCCACCCCAAAACTTTCACTTTTCACATCTCTAAAGTACTCACTCATCATCCTTTTTGTCTTTTCCCCAGGAAAGGCGTCCTGATTGCAGGAGAACAGCAGGACTCAGGACCTTTCCCAGAGTGATTCCGCAGCAAAAGAGCAATGATGTTTGTAGTTCGAAGACCCGTCTTCCAGCTGGACATTGCTGATTTGCAGCTGCAGGAGCTCATGTTCCCCACAGCGATTATCCCCGGTGAGAAGGCAGCGGCCACCCTCCGCCCCCCTCCCCTTCACATCTAGGGGGTTGCGTGCTCCCTGCTCCTTGGAAAGGGCTGGGAGAAGTAGACAATCGCCACCAAATGTCGGGGGACAGCTTGAGCTCTGCCAGAACGAACCACTCCAAGAGCTCTTTCTATAAACGATCTTTTCTTAGCATTTTGTTATGAATCTCGCATGGAAATTTGGCCTGCTGTGGCAGCGACGATGTTCCTCCTCCTTGCAGACGATGTCAACATCGAGGCACTGCAGCAAGCGCAGCTATTGCGAGCCACCTCCTTCCCGTGGCACATGGCGGAGAACTCTGTGCAAGCGTGTCACCCGAGGCCAAGGGGACAAACAGATACGTTTAGAGATCTTAGGTGGAATGATAATGACACTAAATCATAGTTGTAATTAAGCTTTATTTTCTTAACAGACTACTATGATTTAGCACCAAATTTATGGTTAGAATAGCAGAGGATTTCTACAAGGAGAATCAACGTAGTACAATTTATAAGCAGAATTTCTAATACAACTTAAATTATTATGTCTAATCACCTAGATCCTAACTTAACTTATGATTTGTAATTACCTGGACCCTCTGCAGATCGGGTCAAATCTTAATACACGGTTTGCTGTATCAATGTAACCATCGTAATCTAGACTCAGAAATCATATAAAAGTCACCCCCTCAGTCCTGGGCAGAAGCAGACGATGGCGGAGCCGTCCCCAGCCGGCAGGTCAGGGCTCTCACCGTCCCGCAGCTGTCCTGGTCCGACTTCCCCCCTTAGGACTTGCAGCTGCTCGGTCGATGGACGGTGCTCTGCGTCCCA
>NW_008825228.1:22804-24952 GCF_000699105.1 Pygoscelis adeliae
TCCCTGTCCCCCGGGTGTCCTGGTCTGCGCTCCCCCCTTAGGACTTGCAGCTGCTCGGTCGATGGACGGTGCTCTGCGTCCCATTACGCTTCCCTGTGCTGGGACGGGGTCATCAACAAGACCTGGCTGGCCGGCTGCCTGGGACCTTCCAGGCCGTCAGGGAAGGGAGTATTGGCCGGGCGCTCAGGAATCATGGGGCCGGTATGGAGGGGAAGAAGAAATCTCTTTGGTTTGTTTACGTAGTGCACAGGACCTTCAGGGATGGATAATGAGGGAAAGGGAAAGAATACGTGACCCGCTCGGCCACAGAGCACGGCTGCCGGCCCCCCGGAACGGGGCCCGCATCCCCGGGGCCGGGGCAGGGGTGCCGGTCAGGGAAGTCAGCAGGATGAAGGGGCAATGGGAGGCAACAGCAGGCAACGAGAGGAGAAGGCGGCAAGAGGAAGAGGAGGAGGAGGAGGCAACATGAGGAAACAGGAGACGACAGGAGGAGGAGAATGAGGCAGCAGGAAGCACCAGGAGGTAAAAGCAGGACGAGGAGGAGGAGGAGGAGGAGGGGGAAGGAGAGGAGGAGAAAATGGGAGGAAGAGGAGGAGGAAATGCAGGAGGAGGAAAGAGGAGGAGGAGGAGGAGGGGAGGAGGCAACAAGAGGAAATAGGAGGCAAGAGGAGAAGGAGGAGGAAAAGGAAACGGGAGGTAACAGGAGGCAATAGGAGGAAGAGGAGGAGGAGAAGGTGGCAAACAGGAGATAACAGGAGACAAGAAGAGGAAGTGGAGGATGCAACAGGAGGGAAAAAGAAGAGGAGGAGGAAGAGGAGGAGGATGATGCAGCAACAGGAGGAGGCAACAGGAAGAACAGGAGGAGGAGGAGGCAAGAGGTGGAGGAGAAGGTACCTGGACACAACAGGAGGAGAAGAAAACAGGAGGCAACGGGAAGAGGAGAATAAACAGGAGAAGCACCAGGAGGAGGAGGAGGAGGAGGAGGTTGAGTCAACGGGAGGAAGAAAGAGGGAACAGGATGAGGGAGGAGGCAACTGGAGGCAACAGAAAAAGGAGGAGCAGGCAAATGGAGGCCAAGAGGCAACAAAAGGAGGAGGAGGAGGTGGCAAGAGGAGGCGGCAAGAGGATGAGGGAGGAGGAAGGGGAGACGGCAACAGGAGGCAACATGAGGAGGAGGAGGAGGAGGAGGAGGAGGCAACAGGAAGCAACAGGAGGAGAAAGAGGCAATAAAAGGAGGAAGAGACAACAGTCGGCAATGGGCGGCAGGGACAGGAGGCGGCAACTGGAGGAGGAAAGAGGAGGCAAGAGCAGGGAACAGGAGCAAGAGGCAAGAGGAGGAGGAGGCAACAAGGAGGAGGAAGAGGCAAGAGGATGAAGAGGAGGATGAGTTGGCAACAGGAGGAGCTGGAGGAAAAGTGGAGGAGGAGGAACCCGAGGAGAAAGAGGAGGAGGAAAAGGAGAAGGAAGATGAGGATGGGAAGCAGGAGGAATATCAGTAGGAGAAGAAGGAAAAGAAAAAATAAGGAAGAAGAGGAGGAGGAGAAGGAGAAATAGGAGGAGGAATAGGAGAAATAAGAACAGGAGGAGGAATAGGAGGAAGAGGAGGAGGAAGAGGAAAAGACAAAAGAGGAGGAAAAGGAAGAATAAAGGAGGAAAGAAGAGGAAAAAAAGGAATAGTAAAACAGGAGGAGGAAGACACCTACCTCTACAGGTCTTTTAAACACCTCCAGGGACGGGGACTCAACCACTTCCCTGGGCAGCCTCTTCCAATGCTTGACAGCCCTTTTGGTAAAGACATTTTTCCTCACGTCCAATCTAAACCTCCCCTGGCACAACTTGGGGCCATTTCCCCTCGTCCTATCGCCTGTTACTTGGGAGAAGAGACGGCCCCCCCCTCGCGACAACCTCCTTTCAGGTAGTTGTAGAGAGCGATGAGGTCTCCCCTCAGCCTCCTCTTCTCCAGGCTAAACAACCCCAGCTCCCTCAGCCGCTCCTCATCAGACTTGTTCTCCAGACCCCTCACCAGCCTCGTTGCCCTTCTCTGGACACGCCCCAGCCCCTCGACGTCCTTCTTGGAGTGAGGGGCCCAAAACTGAACACAGTATTCGAGGTGCGGCCGCACCAGTGCCGAGTACAGGGGCACCATCG
>NW_008825228.1:25614-26436 GCF_000699105.1 Pygoscelis adeliae
AGCAATTGTTTCCATTTGCATCACTTGTTTTTTCTTGGGCTTTCTTTTCCTCTCTTTGCTGTTTTACTCCCTTACTTTTTTATATTTCATGTCTTTTTAATTATTACACTGCCTTTCCCTCGCTTTTACCCTTCCAATTCCGCCCCCATCCCCACGAGAGTCCTTTCGGTGCCCAACATGGGGCACGAAGGGTTTGAGATAACAACGGATCGCACCAGAGCGCATTAGAAGGAATTTACAGCGGTCGCATCCATCAACAGCTGCTGGTCACGATATTGACTCATCTGCTCTCGACGCCGCCTGGTCCGATCCGCATCGTGCTCTTTTTTCGCTGCACGGGTTAGAGGTCGGTGCTGGTTTTTGCAGTTCGCTGTGCTCTGCAGCCACTGGTGACGTTTTGCCGGGGAGGTTTGTTATCGGAACGCTGCCCTGGAGCTCAGCCTGGTGTTCCAGCTTTGTCCCGCAGCCGTGACTGCACTTGGGGTACCGCTTCGTGGAGACAATTAGCAATTACAGCCCTTCCTCCGAGAGGCTTTTTACGGAGGAAATACAGAACGGCAGCGTCGCACCTTCTTCTACGATTGCTTCCTCCTCCATTCCAGTAACCTTCCAGTACTTCGAACATCCCTGGGTAGTTCAGATACTTCTGTCGGTATTTCTTGGGAATACTGTTTCAGTTTTGTGTAAGGTTAACGAGCAATTTAGGAATACGACCCAGGCTCCGCCAGAGCGTGGTCACGGGCTGCAAGGCGTGTGGGAGAATATGGGCAGGTCTCTAGAGAACTTCACTCCCGAGCAAGTGCGGGATCCCGATGAAGCGAT
>NW_008825228.1:28514-29775 GCF_000699105.1 Pygoscelis adeliae
GGGCACCCGGGGTGGCGGGGGTGCCACAGGGGTCACGGGGTGACATAGGGGGGGGGAGGAACGCCGTAACACATGGGTGACCGGGGACATGGGTGGGGACCACAGCTCCCGGCACGCCGTGGGGTGGGGCACAGCCCCGTCACCCCACCTGGTGACACAGGCGGAGCTGAGGACAGCGCTGGGCTCCTGTCCCTGTCCTCTGCCAGCACCTCACGGCCACCCCATGGCGACCTGCTGGCGCTGGGGACCTCTTGTGGCACCCTGTGTCACCCTGCTGACAGGCGCAGGGCAGGGACAAAGCACAGAGCCCCCAGTGGCGGTGGGACATGGAGAAGAAGAATCTGGGTGAGATCAAGGAGGACTTGGGAACCCTGGAGAGGTGACAGGGACCCAAGCGGAGGGGACCCAAGTGGAGGGGACAGGGACCCTAGCGACCTTCTCCCCTGTCTTGGCCGTCAAGGATAGAGGCTTGGGCAGAGGTGGACACATCACGGAGATCAACCTCTGGCTTCGTGGCTGGGGGGCTCACCACGGCATCCCACGAACGGCCAATCACAGATGTTCCTCAAGGAGTCCAGATGACTGGGCTGAGATGGGATCTACCAGTCTAGAAGATGAAGGAGAACCTTCGCTGGTTGACTGGTTGACTTGGTGGATTGCTCTTCAAGCTAATGAAGTTGTGGGGTGGGCTCCAAAGCTCACCAACGCAGAGGAACTTCTTGGCGAGGTCAAGGTTGGTGGTGCCATGATCATGGCCTGGTGGAACTCATGAGCTTGAGGGATAGGGGACAGGTCCAGGGTCAAGACCTCAGGGCAGTTCTTTAAGATTCGTGGAGGCGACCTCCTGGGAAAGCGTGCTCAGGGATAAAGAACGACCCATGGTGGAGCAGGGACACCCGATGGAGACTGCAGCCCATGGAGAACACATGATGGAACAGGATCGCTCGAGAGGGGCTGCAGCCCAACCACGGAGGACCCATGGTGGAGCACGGACACCCAAGAGGGACTGAAACCCATGGAGAACCCACGGTGCAGCAGGACGTCCCAGGAGAACCGCAGCCCATGGAGAACCCACGGTGCAACAGCAACACCACGAAGTGCCTGGAGGACCCACGGTGGAGCAAGGACGCCCAGGAGTGGCTGCAACCCGACCGTGGACCAGGGCCACCCCATGGGGACTGAAGCCCCTGGAGATGCCACCTTGGAGCAGGAACCCCCCCGAGAAGACCAGGCATGAGACGTGACCCTGGGGGGGGCGCTG
>NW_008825229.1:0-318 GCF_000699105.1 Pygoscelis adeliae
GTATTATGCCTAATGTGAGTACACTGGCCAGAAGTGTAAAGCTTTAAAAGTCATTTATATGAAATGTTTAATCTCTGCTGATGTCTCAGTGCAAAAAAAAAAAAAAGAAAAAGGAAAAATGAAAAAAGCAAGTGTATATTTGTACAAAACTTTTTTTAAGAGTTATACTAACTTATATTTTCTATTTATGTCAGAAATGTGGATAACTTTGACATCCAATAGTCTTTTTTTTTTCTTTTGGTTAAGCCAAAGGGCACTATATTTGCTTTTGTTATTTACAAAATGTAAATTTATTTTTATAGTGGGAATTTTTTTTTT
>NW_008825230.1:0-1038 GCF_000699105.1 Pygoscelis adeliae
TGCGCCTTTAAGATCTCCTTCTTGAAGAAAGGATTATTTCAGTATAGAATGATCAACATTATGAGTTAATTAACTGAATTAGTTCAGACTGGCCATGTCTCACGTCTTCTAAGCAATACGTGATTTTGATGTTACACTGCTAAAAAGATCAAGGTGCTTTACTACAGTGGATGTATTTTCTCTCACTATTCTAATAATCAGAACCTGTAAGCCACTGAAAGAGTCAGGGCAGATAATAAATGTAAAGCCAGGAAGTAGTAAGAGAATAAATATAATATATATAACACTATATCTGACCTAATTTGTTAAAAGAAAACCCCAAAATAGACACTTTTTGAAAATATGTAAGTTCTGTAGACTTTTAGTGGGTAACTTCATTGACTTTTTTGATGTATTTGTTGAACTGCTAATGGACGTTCTCCGCTGTGATTACTATCTACAGGGCATCAATACTATTGCACTTTTATTATCCTCACAAGACAATTGTTGCAATGAGGTGTGGAGTGTTTGCTGAGGTAACAGAGTAGAATATATAGTAATAAATCTGGCTTTCAAGCGTTCGGATTTGTTCTTCCCTTAGAAAATAGTACGACGAGTTCCTTACACTGCAAGAGAATGAAGTAAATTAACTAAATTTTACAACCCTGTACTGGGACACAACCTCCACATACCTTAGTTATGAGAATCGGTGCCCTTCACATAAAAATGTCCAAAATAAAACCGTGTTATCTACGGCCAACTTTCGCCTGCTTAAAAAATGAGAGTGCTTCCTCTAAAATGAAAGTTTATGCGCCTGCTTTTCTTCTTCTTGTACTCTGCATGGAAAAGATCGCGCGCAGCGGTGCACAGCCGACTTCACCGAAACCGTGTTTTTCCGTAGCGCCGACGGCAAGAGCGCTCTATTTCCCCCTCCCCTTCCCCCGGCTCCGCTCCCTCTTCCCAGAGATAATGGCCGGCAGCGGAGCGCAGGGCAGAGGTTGTGCGCTGCGCTTCTCAGCCCGCTCCCGAACCGAGACGCTGTTTCCACGGCCGCAGCCC
>NW_008825230.1:2494-21092 GCF_000699105.1 Pygoscelis adeliae
CGGGAGGAGCCGGTGGCCCCCGGTGCCGGCGCCTTCCAGCGCCCTGCCCGCCTGACCTTCGGCTTCAGGGCTCCCCCTCTTCCTCCGGGAGGGTTCAAGAAAATCCCAAATGCAAAAGCAAATTGGAGTGGATTGCCCTTCTCTTACATGCTATAAACTGTTACAAATTCATCCCTTGCTTTCACTGTTCTCTTTTTACCTGTAGGGTTCAAGAAAATCCCAAATGCAAAAGCAAATCGGAGTGGATTGCCCTTCTCTTACATGCTATAAACTGTTACAAATTCATCCCTTGCTTTCACTGTTCTCTTTTTACCTGTTGTGATTGTACAAGCAGTTGTTATTTTTTTACGTTAAAGCCTGCCTAGTTGTAATCAGACAAGAGCAGTGCAGCTCACGGGAGATGTGGTGTTGGAAGAAGCCTCCAATTGTAAGCGGCAGGGGTGACGTTGTTTCTCTCTCCCCACTCGGTCTTGGCGAGCCCCTCTTGCAAGCTCTAAGCACTCTTCGCGGGTGCTGCGGGCCCTGGCACCCAGGCACGAAGGGCGAATGCATTCCTTCCAGCTCCAGACTTCTCTCTGGCCCGCTCGGTGAAGTGCGGTTGAGTTACAAAGACTCTAAGTCTGCAAACACTTACAAAAGTAGTTTCACTGAAGTGTTTGTAGGATCAGGACCAAAGTGGCTGGGTGCGATGCTTATCAGTTCTGCTGCGCACTCTTGGGATGCCACCAGCACAGGTGATACGGAGAAGAGCCTATACAGGTGGCTGCGAACTAGGCTGCTGATAAAGGAAGTGTAAGAGCTGGGTGGAGTGGTAGAGAAATGCATAAAGGATCAGCTGTACTTCAAGGAACAAACGTTTCGTGTTTCATAGTAAGGCACTTGTGTGAGGAGCAGAATTGGGTTTGCTGTTGTATTTATATGACAAAAGTTTGCTAAATATTTCAATCCTGTACGTTTAATACACTTGTATATTTGAAAGGGGATCAGAGAACCTGCCAATTATGAAAAGGCCATTTAGCAATTATTGCAAAGCAGGAACCATTATGTAGCTTAAGAAATTGTGTGTTTCCAACTACAGATAATCATCTTTGATTTGTGGTATCTCATCCTGTGAAAAGTCAATGGCAAACAACTGATGTTTGTGATCGTTACAAAAACAAAATGAAAAACACCTAAACAAATCTGGGAGCAATGAAACAAATGAGGTGAAACCAGAAACAGACACAACATTTTGTGTATTAGGAAATGCTTGAGAGAGACATGCCCGAGTCATAAAAGAGCATGTCCAGTCTGTGCATAAATTCGCAAAGGATTGCTAGAATCTTTCTTTCTTTAGTCATCTAAATAGAATTTATTCATGTTCTGCCATATTGAGGTATTAATCTAGTATACGGTAATGAGTTCATTCCTATTTTCACACATGGTAAGATGTTTGTTACTAAGACTTTGTGACTGCAGACCAGACAGTGCAGTTCCTTTCCTCTCAACTCACATTAAATGTGTGATGCACCTTAACCAGTAGAAGTGTGGTGTTCAAGCTGGAGTTCCAACAGTTTAGTAAGAAAAAAAAAACAACAACCCCAAGTAAAACTTTTAAGTTCAAGAAACATGAAAGCCCTACTGCAGAATAAAAAATTTCTGAAAACTGTATTTACTGGAAAACATAGAACAAATTCATGAAGGAGACGATAAGATAATTTGAGGTTTTGGAGATTTGTAAAATGAGAAAAAGAAATTCTCTATATTTAGGTTATCCAAAAGAATGTTGTGAAAGAATTTGAGCACTATTTGTAAGTACCCATAGAAGAGAGTATTTCTTGTATCAAAGGGCTGTTCTATTTAGGAGAAATATAAATATTAAGATCCAGTGACTAGAACCTGCACCGAAATCCAGTATAGAAGTAAGGCACATATTGAAAAGTGACAGTTGTAACTGTTCATCAAGGATTGTGGTAAACTTATAATGGTTGGAAACATTTAGCTCAAGTTAGCAGCTCTTCTTTTTTGGAGAAGAGCAGCTGTAATTTAGCAATAGTTCTTGGATTTGAAACAAGAATTAGTTAAAGGAAGACTTGAGTTATAAAGTAGGCAAAAAGCATTTAATCTATGATTGCATTAGAAGTCCATGATTTGCGTACAGATTTTTCATTAAACATTAAAACGAAGGTTTTTTTAGTGATCAGCTTAATTTACCTGCATATTTACAGAAGTATTTCTTCAAGATTTTCTTCTTTTAAAACACTGAAGACTGCACTTTGGAACAAGGGTTGTTGTTTTGTTTTCTGTTTGCACAGCACCTACCGCACAATGGATATTGGCTCATGAAGTGACTATGAGCCCTAAACATTATAAATGACAATGACAGTGTTATTAGCAATAATTCACATCTTTTTTGCTTTATATACTTTTCAAAAATACCAGTAGCTGAAACATTGGAATGAATCATGCAGCTCCAGCGTGGACGCTGTTCACAATGCAGTCATTGATGGCTTCATTTGAGTAATGGCTATCATTTGATTATGCAGACAGCAGGTTAACGGCTGTCTGTACCTTTAGTGTGCAGTCTGACTAATTTTTAAATAATACTTTTCATCATGGCTCTGTTTTAGAAAGCTATTAGCGTGCTAACCTGAAATCTGTGTTTCTCCTTAGGTTAATTCTGTCCCTTCTTGAGCGTTCTTAATCTCATTTAGAAGAGAGTTGTTGCACGTGTACTTGAGGGCCTACATGGCTGAGTACATATTATATGAGAGCAGTCCAGCTTACTCTGCATACTGCTTTATTTGTCTTGGCAAACCTATACGTATATCTGCTTGTGGGTGGGGTTTCCATAGTCATGGTTCTGCCAGATACTGGTCATATTTCACTCTCTGATTTTTCTTTTTTGAGCAAAACGTCCATCTACTGACATGAGACTCGTGTTTAAGAGCTGAGGATAAAGTGGTGACAGTTTTTCTTTGCATTTTCTGTATTGGGAGCTCTCTAATCTTTTTATTCTGTTTTTGAGGCACAGAATTTTGATCTTACTTAAAACAACGGAGTTAATTTGTAAATATGTCACTGTGGGATCAAAGTCGGGTCCTTGATGGTTTCATATACTCTGTCATGCTGACATCTCTGTGCAAGACTTAATTAATGTCACTGATTTTAACCTAGACCATCCGCAATACTCTCTTCTTAACTGCCCAGTCATTCATAAATAATCCAGCATGTTCAAACAAAAGCTAGATGTGCCATCAGTTACCAAAAACTGGTAAACTACAGGAGCTAGAAGGAATGAGCTCAACTCTCCACCAGAATTATCCTTCCTCCAGAGCCCGGTATCTTTTTCCAATTTATCAAGTGTCAATGATCGTGCCACAGGTAATACCAGCTCTTTCAGTGAATGATTTAAAGTAGCAGGGACACACACCTTGTGGAATATGTGACGTGCCCCAGGGAGCTGCCTTCTGCGTTCTTTACATCTGAAACTCTCGCGTATTCCAGCATAACTTTCGAGTATGGAGACAGTGCAGGCTTCAGTCTTCTTGTACAAGGAAGTGTATTCTGTAGGCCAGTATGTTTGCTGTAATATTTTACTCGCAGTAGTCTGAGGCATATCATAATAGTTTCAATAGGCTGTCAACTCTGGGGTACTTTCTGTTTTACATTGCTGTCAGTAAGTAATATTTAATGATTTGTTACAACATTTTCAGTGGAGCAACCTCATTAAAAAAGTTAAATATATTATTGTACTTTTCAATTGTTGTAACATTTTATAAGTAATTAAAAAATTAAATACTCAGGTACTTTCAATATTCTTTATGTTACTCATTTGGATGTTTTAAATGAGACACAAAAAGCAGAAACATTGAGTGCAAAGTCGAAGCTACCATTTGAAAACATTTATTTTTGGGGTAATGGTTTTATTCTGTTAGTATGCACAAGTGCTGCATAACTTGCATCTAATAATAGTGTGTTTTCTTAAACAGATGAGTCTCCAGTTGCATTGACCTTGCCTTGTGTAGTAGGACCTTGCTGTCTGCTGTTTCAGACAATGCTCTGATGTGAGACCTCTCCTCCCACTGTATTTTTCCTCTGTCTGTGCTACAGCATACAGCAAGAATGCTGCTGCAGCGATCTCTGGTATTTGAGGTTTTTGTTACACTGCATCTTCTTTCTAACATTTTCATCATGCATTCCTTTACTCCAAGTACAAAACTCTGTTGCTTGGATTAGGTTAATTTCTTTCTGTAGCAGTGCAATTATCTTTCAGCAGTATTTGGGGAAACCCAACTTGGTTTCCCTTTGGAATTTAGCAAGATAAACAGGGGTCATGTAGCAGAGTAGCTACTGCTTTGTGCACTACCAAGAGTTCACATTAAAGAACAACCTGTAGGCTTCCTTGTGAGGGACTTTCTTGATGTGAATGCCTCCTTGTTAATTCCTTTAGGGTTGCTACGATTATTTTGGATTACAGCTATGTACCAAATTGCAAGGGAAAAAGAAAAGCCAGTGTTTTAATATCCAGGCTGAATTGCCTTCTGAAGACAGTATTCTGCTTCTGGTCTAATTTTAGATAATTTTCACACTCTGACGTTTTTCAAAGATGTGTTTTCAACCAGTTAGTTACTGTTCGGTTCGGACAAGTATGTTAAAATGCGTTTATAATCAGATTGTTTCATTGGTTAGTATTTTTCTAACTTCTACTAGAAAAATTCACACTTTCGATGACTTTCAAATATATCAGATGTTCTGTGAGCATATGCATTGTTTCTACTGAAAGCTGTGGGAAAATAATCTAATTGCAGGTATTTCTTGTGAAGGCTTCAAGTTTCTGCTCACTCTGTGCACCCGTTTTAGTTCAACAGGCTTATGGGAAGCAGTAAAAGTAGAGGAGTATCTATCCAAGGCTGCAACCCCCTAGACTGCTGACAGCAGGAGAGGCTGACAAACAGGCTGCCTCCCTGTTTGGTTCCGTAATTCACATTCGCTCTTTAGCTACACCATGGGCTGCTTTTCTGTAACATCTTGAGTGGCAAAGGTGTTAGAGTACCAGGGAGATAATGCTTCTTGAAGTCTTTCATATTGTGGTACTTCTGAATTTTTTAGATGAGAAATATTTCTTAATGTGGCTCCTTTAAAGCTCCTTTCAGCCCTCCACTGAAATTTTTCAGTGGAGCTGTTACTTTTGTGAATAGTCTGTTGTTTGTATTTTTTCCCCAAAGTACAAAGTGGATGTACAAGACGGGGAGAATCTTGCATAATTACCTTTGCTTTGTTGTGATTGCACCTTTTTTGTTTGTTTTTGCTTTTCTTAATAGTGAATTTATGGAAGAGACAACAAAAACAGAAACAATAAAATCGAGCAGTTGGACAGCTGATTATGTTGGAAATACTTTAATCTTAATAACCACTCAAAATGTTGCTGTTATTATTGATTTGAATATACATCTGCTCTTATTCTGTGCTTTAATTCAGCAAAGTATAAATAAGAAATTCCACTTCGCTGGTGGTGTTTACTCAGTAGACACAGAAATGAAATATGGAGAAACATTATAAAAATGGATGGTTTCATATGTGTCATTAACTAAAACCTCCATGGCAATCCCATTTAGAGGCATTTCCAATATCATTAGCCTGGGTAATTTAAATATGTAAGTCCAATTATGGGGCTTTTTTCTTTATTTTATTTTTGTAGGACAAATTTATAAAGTGGCTATCACTATTTCATCATCTGTCACTGTATAACAATTCCAACAAGTTATACCATCTAAATTAAATATACTATTCATCTGAATAGTCTTGATATGTCTACCAATATGTAGTAAGTACACTTAATGGTTCAGTTCTGTGTGTTTGGTTTTGTTCTGCTTGTTTTCAAAATGATCTGTTCTTCTTGTGAGATACAGCTGTTTGAGGGCATTGTTGGAGGGCGGTAATTACTGCTCAGTGCTCCCTGCCCACCAGTAATTCATCCAGTTTCAAATTTTGCTCTTGCTCTAAATGTTTTCCAGTTTCCCCTCCTTCTCCATAGTGTTGAGTCTTGTGTCCTGTTACCCAGGGTTAGGTTGTAAGAGGGAGTGGTGGATACTCGGGGAGGGTGATACCATTTCATTCTTCTATGTCTGTGGTACTTTTGGTTTGACATAACCGTGGTATGGTATTAGCATATTGCCAGTTGTTACCTGATACTGTAGTATGTGGAGTTACAGATTGCTTTCCACAAGAGAAAATACAATGGTTGCATGCTTTCAGTTCCGTGCAGTACGAGTTTATGTGCATGGAAGCAGGAAATATCTCTATTTTCAGCTTGTCTTCCTATCAGAGATACTTGTCTCAGTGAGAATACCTTTGTATTGCTGCAGACTGGACACCTGCAGAAGCTATGTGTCAGCTGAAGGGGTCAAATCAAATAAAAGGTTGACTGTGTGTTTACACACATCGAAGTCTACTCATCCAACAAGTGTATCGCTTAACAACACTGTTCCCTTTCTCCCCACAAGACCTCTCGGTGAGCCGGTATCTAGCCGAGCAGCTCAGTCATGCCTTCCTCCCCAGTGTATAGTCTATAAGGAGAATTATTGTAATTTGCTGAGGAGGGAAAAGTGTAGAGTTTTTTCTTTCCTAAGCATTAAAAGTGCTCTGTCTGTACTCCTGACTCATATCTAAAAGCAGTTCTTTGCCTTCTATATCTTTGAAAGTACGGGCTCTTCTGAGTGTACCATGTCATAGAAGCCTATATACCTTTCCTACATTTTTGGGTATATATTTTATGTAATATGCCTCTGCCACAGATAAAATTACGGAATAGTTAACGTAAAGATGTTACCATGCAACTAATTAAGCAGAGATTTAAAAATGCCAGCTGCATGTATAGTGGTACCTCATATTTGAAAGGTTGAGAGGTTTCCTAACTTCGGAAAAGTCATGATGTTGACTTTATATAATTCTTCTCTTTTAAGGAACAGTAAACCTTGGATCTGTAGTATAATTGTCAGGGTATTTCTGGATACATTCTTCTTGCCTCTATTGAAAATTATATTAGCTTAGCCCAAATCCATGTAACATTGGATGCTGTTGTTTTTATTGTGTTACTTAATCCATGTTGGCAGAAATATGCGTGTAAAAAAAAAAAAATACAGTTTTTGCTATCCAGTTGCCTCTTGGACCCCCTATTAAAACAGATCTCAGAGACTGTATTACAAGGTTCTACTACATGGTTGAACTAACTTGCAGTATGAAACAGAAATGTTTGTTAATTTTTTTTTTTTTTAGAGGTTTTTTTTTTTTTTTTTCACAACCAAACTAGCCTTCTTGGTACTTAACCAGAAGACTAGATCTTCATTTGTAGATGAAGATCTAGAGTTTAAACTTGTTTGGGAATACAGTTGAATCCCACAATGCACTATTCAGTTGTTTCCATTCTCATCTGGCTTTCCTGAAATAAAATGAAAGTGTATACATAGTACCCTGGTATCAGAATGTTGTGGTCATTAAAAATCTAGCTTTAGTGACCAGTTTTGCTATAGAGAAAGAGTATAATGTTGATACTGTTCTTTCTTGTTTGTGTTAAGCAGATATTGTCAACTACCGATCTAGTTGCCCAGATTAAATTTTTTATATATAGTTATGGAAACACTTTGGATTTGCTATAAAGAAAGAATATTCTTTTAAAATGTTAGTTTAGGGCCATGAGTAAGAGGGGTTTATGAGTCTCTCAAATTATTAAATGCATTTTTTTTTTTTCAGTGATCAACTGAAATTTTTCTTCTTCCAACAAATTCTGAGCTATGGCAAATGTTTTATTTTTAACTGAATTTCTGTGTCACTCAATTATGAACATTTTTTGGAAGAATGTTTTCTTGTTGTGATTATGTTCATGCAGCAAATTCTGGAACTCTGTCTTAAAACATCTTATTTCTGTGTAATAGGAGATATAATGACTTGAGGAGATCAGGGAAAGTAGGAAGCCTTCGTTAAATTTTTATAGATTCATTTGTATAAAGGAATAGGAATTTCTTGGAAATCAGCAACATTTTGGGATGTAAATGGTCCTTCCTACTTTTCCAAGATAAGGAAATACGAACATTTTAGTATTTAGTATTCTGATTAGAATCAGAAAAAAGAATGGGTAATTTGTGATATTAATGAATGGATAATATCTACAGTTGAAATCTATTTTCACAGGTTTTTCTAGTCAATCAAATCTATTCTGGGGGCATGCCAACAAACTGATTTATGAAAACGTGTGTTGTCAGCACCAATTGTTCAGTGCATCAAGTTCCAAATCCTCATTATCCTTCCCCTTCTATGATTAGTTCAGCTTAAAAGTAATAAATGTGGAACCTTCCTTTTTGTCTTAAAATTCTTAAGCCTTTATTGTTCCCATTTTCTTCTTGTTTTTATAACTAAGTGGTCTGTTTTTAAAGCTGAGATTATGAGTAATTATATAATGGTACGACTAGGGGCTTCTAGAAAAACAGTGCCTTTTCTGAGTATACAACTGTAAGAATTAGCAATACTGTGGAGTCTGTTTAGAAATTAATTCTCCATACTATTTGAACTGTGATTCTAGATTTGCAAGCCAGGTTCAGTAGTGGTTTGTAGAAATAAACAGTTCCCTAGACAGCAGGCTATAAAACAGGTCAGTGTTAAAATATGCAGTAACATCTTTCAAATGTCTGTATAGTATTGGACTACTATGCCTGCCTGAATTCTCTTCCAAGGTTCAGATCATAACATCCATTTGGAGTTTTGTTACCTGATAGGCATAGGAATGATAGAGATGCGTAGACAGTAAAGGGTTTTCAGGAGGTCTTCATGTCCACCCCTCCAGAAGAGGTGAGTTTGCGTGTTCTCTTAAAATTTGCAAATGTCATTCTACTTTGCCAAAAGCTTACTTCCATGTCTGTGTCACCCCCTCATTTTGTTCCATATACTCTTTATTCTATTACGCAAGTTGATAATGAAAATGTTTGTTCTTAACAGTCAGTTGTCCTGTTGGCTAGGTGCGTAGAGCTGTTACTGAGGCTAAAATTTCTGAGGACAAAAGATAATGTACCACAGGTATAGCAGAACAGTATTATCCTGTATAACAGGTTCTGTGCACCCCTGAACTTCATCTCAGCTGTGTGCTTTATAGGAAGCTGCATGGAGTTGACTTACAAGTTAGTGGGAGAGCTGTAAAAATATTTGAGGAAGGTGTGTGTGCAGACTTAAAGCAAGGCAAAATTGTTTGCTATAACAGCATTGGAGCTATGATGGCCAATAAAGTATCTAATCTGTACATGAGTCACTGTGCTCTAAACTCCTGTGCCTTCCTCTGACTTGACATGGTGCTCTGATTATTTTTCTTTTGCTTTATAATGCCATTCTCAATCTTTTATCAGCTTTTCTCTGTTCCCTTGAGCTCTGAGGACACTATTGAGAACAGCAGAAAGCCCCGAACAAGAAAAAACCCAAAACCCTTCACTTGCTATTCTTTCTTGAATTTACACATACCAAAACTCTCCCAAACATTTTCAGGTGCATTTGACTCGATGAAACCAATGGATAATTAAAAAAAAACTCGATAGCCTCTGTCTCCGGGTTTTCCTGCCTTACCCATCTTGCTTACAGTAAAGCTCTATTATGTTAGCAACCCTATGCATCCCAGTAAAGGTTTTAAAGTTTGAACTGAGACAGAGACTGTCTCAGCTCTTGGCCAGCAAATGCAAAGAAAGTTGGCCGTGTTCCCTCTACTTGCCAGAAAAGCATGAAAGCTGGGGCCCTTCCTCTGTCAAAGAAAAAGGGAAGCTCTGATCTTTCTGCATACAGATTTTTGCAAGTACTGAGTCCCTGACCTACTCTTGGTAGGATTTGTCTGTCTCTTGCTTGCTAGATGTGGCCCAGAGTCCCCAGGAAAAGACCTCTAATCTACAGTGAACTTGTATAGATCAACCTGGGCTTTTTCCTCTGATTATCAGTTTGACTGTACTTTTTTTTTCCCTTGTAGTTACAGTCTTAAATACCAGCCAAACAATCCCATCTCTGCAGTAATAAGGTTTTTATGCATGTGGCTTGTCTCTGTTATTCTTTCTACTGAATCTAAAGACCTGCTTGCTTCATTTTTTTTAATATCTGCTGTACATATGAGTGTATAATTAAAAGTGCATAGATGTTGTTGTCATCTAGTATCTTACTATTTATTGTGGTTTAGGGTGTAGGCACTTCCAGCACCCGGTCCTCGCCCATACAGGGCTTTAAAAGTTTCAGTATTCAGATAATCTGACAATCCATTGAATGATGTGTGACTATATGAAGTAAAGTAAGAATATTAAGTTACAAAGGAAATTATCCATAAAATTTAGGCTTATTTTTAATATGTACTGGTATGGTTTTGAAATATTTAATTCATTACTGTCAAATATTTGAATTTAAAGCATTAAAAATCAGAATCTTGAGTTTAAAAGTAGTATGTAATATCTCTTGCACATTCTTCTTACCATAGCTGTACCTGGGACTATATCGAGGTTGCTATGCAATTTTTTCTGGTGAATGAATCATGAAAACCAAGCAAATGTTTTGGTTTTTATGGTTGTTATTATAGGTGATAATTATGCACACCTGAATTATGTACAACTATTACACAGTTATATAAATAATGTACACCTGACTTAGCTTTTTCTCTATAGTTATGACATATTTTCTGTAGTGGGTATAGTTTTATTTTTCAGAGAGGTCACATGTAAAATAAGAAGTGATGAAATGCGTACGTTGTATTTTCAAAAATATGTGGAAACATTATAGTACTATTAGCGTTAGTACTTCCATAGCTGTTTGTGCTTTTATAACAGCATTAGAATGCTTAAATAAAAACAGCCAGCGTTAATGAACAGTTAATAAAGCCAGAAAACTATACAGAATCCATGAAGACCTCAGTGTGAGGAGTGCACTGTCTGTTTCTAATTTAACCTGTTCTCAGATTACTCTCAGGAACTGTTCTAAGTTTGTCAAATACTTTGAGAGATCTACAGTAGTTTCTGATTTTGAAGGTAGAGCTTGTCTTTCCTAAACTAAATTTCATTCTACTGATTTTATTTTTCTTAAAGGTAGGTAAAAAGGGAAAGCAGTATTCAATAAATAATTTTTGATAGCTTTGGAAGTCAATAAAAAGATGTCTTGAATATACAGGGGATTCGAGTGTGACATAGTCCCTGCTAAATTAACAGGAGCAGGTCTAAGGAGGCACTTAACAGTTTGCAAGATAAGTTCATAATAAAATAAGAGGACTACTGATCTAAAAAAAAAACAAACTTAAGGGATGCAATTGATTTGGAAAGGACAGAAATGAAAAAGATCTGCAGGAGCAGGAGGTAACTGTTTTGAGGTGTGGCAGTAGCATGCCTAAGAAGACAGATGAACAATATTTAATTTGAAATCTCAAAGGACAGGTTAGTCTGCTTTCATTTATGTATGCTGGTTTTATACGTTGTTTCTTCATAGGTCATCTACTGTTATCCATGAACTTTATTCTAGATGTATAGGTACTACTTAATTTTCTCCTCGCCTCAGTTCTCACACATGATCTGCTTCTTTCTTGTTGGCTTCCTAACAACCAGAAAGTGACGTATGGGAAAGCAATACCATCCACATTAGAAACTGTTATTATTTAAACAAAGAACTCCGTATAGTATGCAAGATATTACTTGGGAAAATGGAGAGCTTCAGACTGCCTGTTGCACCTTGTGAGTACTGGTACAGGTGATGATACCCTCCCTGAGTTACCATTTAAAAACACTTTCTCTACATATCATGAATGAACTTTGCCAGTTGTGGCAACCCACTGATAGGCATCACCTTACAAACTGTCTTGAAACAGTTTTGTTTTTTTTTACACTGTTTTGAAACTTTACATAGGTTTTTGTTGAATGCAGAGCACTGTTGCTAGCATCAGCCATTGTTTTGTTCAAAACTGCGTAGATTGCACAGACCATTAGTTTTCATTGCTGCTTTGCGTCCCCTCAGGGATCTTTTCTCATGCCAGTTATTACTTCATAACGCGCTCAGCTGCCTGCTAAGGTCATTGTTGAATGATCAGTCCTGCAGGTGAGCCTCCTGCATCTAGTCTACAGGTTTTTCCCCTCAGCGGGATGAAGTCAGTGTTGTCATCTTGCGCAAGAGAAGCCTGATTACAAGGCCTTGGGCTGCTCTTTATCTTTCAGTTTGCTGCCTTGGTACTGGCCTGATAGTGTTTGATTCGGTGTTTCAGAATAACCTCCTCATCCCTGCTCTTGGCCTTGCTGGCGATGTGCAAAAGTCTATATTCATTGTGCTGTTCGGGTGTTACTTGATCATTAAATTTCCTGAACTTTTTATCATTTGCGGTGAGAACGTGGTCATGGCTGACGGTGAGGCCAACGATCTCCCTTGTCGGGGAGCTGCAGTAGGGGCAGCGGGAGGACGAGCTGGGGGCTGAGGCTCTGCCGTAGCCCACTCATCCCGAGACCAGCGCCAGCGGGTGAGTCAGGTCTGATGTCAACCTGACAAGTCTGGTGGAAAGGTCAGGAGCAGCGGAGGACAGGGCCCGGGCCCAGAGCTGCCAACGACATGGCTCAGCCCAGGACTGGGGGACAATCCTGAGCTGAAATTGCTCCTGGGCCCATTGGTGGGGGTTGCAGGTGGGGCCAGTTGTGGCATTTAAGGACTTGGTGTCCTCAGGGGCCTGATGCTCCCTCTGACAGACATCTGTGATGATCCCCTCCTGGGGTAACATCACATACCGTTGTGCTAGTTGCAGCATTGGTTTGTCATTATCATGCCCAAGTACGTTACAGGAAACAGAGTGGTTTCATCTTCTTTAACTGTTACAGCAGAAATAACCTTGAGCATTTCGGCATGTGTTCGCTGGTTCGTTATCTTTTACAGTCCTTCTGTGGTTGGGTTCTTTCACTTGTTTAACTGTGGCAATGACTTTCCTCTCTGGTGCTTTCCCTTCTCCTCTGCTCAATCTTAGGGTATACATCAGGCATATGTATATGCCTCCTCCCTTCTACGACCTTTTTGAGCTAAATATAAGGATATTAAGTAATGTGATAGCAGCAGGGATGCACAATTAGGTGGATGCAAACTAATCTTTCTGCTTGACTGAGAAAATGTAGCCTATATATGTAATGCTCATTTTTACATAATATGTTATTACTGAGGCATATGAATATTGGAACGTATGTGAATCTAGTATAGAGTAAAAAGCCCAACAAAATTCCCTAGTAGCATTTTCAGATTTTAATGAAGCAGTGTTGTTTGGATACTAGCAGAGCCTCTGGCACATATTGCTGCTTATGTCAAAATAAAAAAGGGTGTTCCAGAGAAGGAAGTGTCCTGTTCCAAATTATGACTGCATTTTTTAGCCTGGTTTCTTATGGAAGCGACTTTGCAAAGTCACACTGTGTGTCTGTATGTCTTTTCTTCCAACTTTTAACTTGGCCTGTAGCAATGAGGTTTATTACAAAAGTGCAGATCTCAAAGATGCTAAAGACTCAACAAATTTAATGCAAATGTTACTCAGGTACAGAAGAGAAGTTCTGTAAATCATTTTGGCTGTGAAGAAGTTGCTCTGAGAGTTCACACATTAGTGGAGGGTCCATATAGGAGAAAGTCCTTAGTAAAACCCCAACTGTAAGAAGAGCTTCAGCTGGAACTGGCATCTCCTTAGACATCACGGTTATTCAGAATTCATTAGTTCTGGAAGAAACTAAGGTATATAATGCTTGGTTATCGTGTGTTCTGTTGTTTTTCAGTGTGCCTTTAGCTTATGAATACTCTACGTGGACATTAAATGTCCTCTGAAATACTTGTCCATTAATTTTACCAACAACCTCACTGTGTTAAAATTGCATTTCATCTATTCAGCTGATAGAAATGTAACAAACTTTGAAGAAGTGATTGTTTGCATTAGATAAGTATAGAATTAGCTTTTGCCACACATTCTTATCCCAATTAACTATATTGTGAAGACTGAAGTAGACTAAAAAGCTGGGATAAAGTCCCATCTTATCAAGGGAGCAGGTTTTCATGTTTAGAATTCCAAATTCTTGCTATTCTTGAAGCAAGGAGCTTGACTGTGCTACCCAAGAGTGAGTTGTTTTATGATGACTGCACTTAAGTTGAATGCTTGCTGAAGGTTTTATCCCAAAAGAAAGGGTGAAGTCCAAATGCACAATTATAAGCCACAGCTTCTAAACAGGAATCTCACAAGTAGTCAGAAATGCTTAATGGACTGCTTTCATAGAGGCTCTGAAAGATAACCAAGAAAAGCAAATAAATCTGCATTTGCTCAGCAGGGATATAGACATTCATTGCAATAATGTAAAGATCCTCAAATAAAGGATCGCCTAAATGTGTCATAATCGTATATGGAGACATGCTGTGTTGATCTTCAGGCATGTTTCTCCTTCAAATAAGTTATTGTTAAAGAAATGCAAGTGGAGCTTAAGGAACACGGAAGTTGCTGTGAACATGCAGTTTTCTCTGTGTCTGGTTCCATTTATCTTAGAAGACATGATGGTATATTATAAAAGAAACCTCCTAATTTTGACCCTGGGAGTATTTCCATCCTATTTATTTATTGAATAACATTGATTACTAGTATTTATAATGTGAATTACAATGATGCTACAAGAGTTTTAAAATATTAAAACATTTAATTTAAAATGATCACTTAAAATTGATTACGTTGGTAATGACCTCTTATGTCATTGCAAGTATCTTGCAACATCACAAAAAAATAATTTGCAGTTGTGTGGTGACTTGCTGCTTGCACATTTAATTCTGGCAAGAGCCAACATTGTAGAGATTACTTCACGGCTTGAATGAGTCAGATGTCTCCCAGAGAATGATGCGGTTGATAAAGCCATTGTAGGCAAAAAATGCATGTAGTGTTGATTTGCTGAGCAAATACTGTTTGCTGTATTTGAGTAGTGCTGTTTTCAGTGTCACAGTGCGTAATATCTAGAAATGTTAGAACAGTAGTAGTAGTACAGAAATTGTTTAATGTATTTTCAGGGATGCTTGATCAGTAGTCTTCTGAAAATGACATCTTTCTCAAGCAGATAATTAATTACACTCGAAGCAAAAAAGCCTGTTTTTTTTCTCTTGCATTCTCTATTAGGCATGATAATACTATGCAGATGAAATAGCAGATCTTTAAAAGAGAAAGTAAAAATAATAAGAGAATAAATATTATTCCTGAATGAATGGTATGAATAGGTCAGGAATGGTATACAAAGAAAATGTATTTTGAGCAAGTGCAAGAGTGGTGCAGTAATTTAATAATGTTAGTTTTCAGCATTTGAAATATTTTTCTTTGCTTTTCTAGAACTAAAGTGTAAATGCATAGATTGACAAATGACTGAACTCTTGTTCACATACAGATTAGCTTTTCATTTTTATTTGAAACATATACTGACGTTGCAGACTTAACTCTTGTTGCAGTTATGACAGCTGAGCAATAATATATAAGTTATTATTCAAGTAATGTTTTTAATAGGACTACTGTGGCTTAGCATAATGTGAATAAAAGTGTTAGCCTGGGTTTACAGAAGATAAACTGTACTGATGTATGCGCCTCTAACATACCATCAGACATTTTAGGAGCCAGAAATATTTTTATTACAGGTTTGTTCTGTTCTCACCAGTGTGGCTAGAATTACAGCCAATGCAGGACAGTGAGAGCGAGAGGGAAATGAGAGAATACTTGGGTGCTCACACAAGAAAAATGCTGAGGAAGAACGAACAAGACGAGGAACCTGAGGTGTTCTTGTTGCTTCTGTGCGGCCTGGTTCGGAGTAATTTTAAAACTTTGGCAAGGTGGCAGTTTTTTATGGCAAGGTGCAATTGCAGTTTGTTGAAATATACGTCAGTGTGCCACTTTTAAGTCCCTTAAAGGCACGGTTTCACATTGAGCAGAAATGCTAGATGAGCTCAGACATGAAGGCTACCTACCAGTGGCACTTTGTTGTTAACTGGAACTAGATAAGAAAGGGCATTGCCAGGGCTGGAGACTGCCTTGTGATGCTAACCTCTCTGGTATTACTTTAGGAGAAGGCAGGATGAGAGATAATGGTGTTAGGATATTTGGGAAACGGTTCTTTACCTCGAGGCTGAACTGTCACTCAGTTACAAGCTGCTGAGCTAAGGCTTGTAGATCCTCCGAATTAGTACTTGTTATTGCAGCGTCCAGGTAAATGGACGTACTTCTGTAGAAACTGATGTGCTGGTTTCTATCACTGCTGAAGCTTGGATCCTAGTGCAGGGAGAGAAGCCTTGCTGGGAGGCATAGAAGGTGCTCCAGGCAGGGTGTGGAGTGTCGTTGGCGTGCTGTGATGTCTGAACCTTGTCCACTACTCTGAAAGGGTCAACCTGTTGTAGGGCTTGGCTGGTGGCTGGCTAACCAAGGCATTAACTTCTAAAGGCTTGAAGCAACTGACTTAGACAAACAGTATCCTTTGGTCAAGGTAGCATCTCTGAAAGCATCTTTCACAGGTGTAGTAGGGAGAGAATGGGATCAGAGCATGAAACACCCAATTCTGTCACTGGTGTGCCATTGTGAATCTGTGGTTGGGTGTTTTTTTGCAAGTGAAGGCCTGCAGTCAATTTCCTACTTAATTTCCCTTTGCATTCAGGAACTTGTCTGGCTTTCAAATAATGTAATTTTTCCTGCTCACATACTGAGTTTATTTGTGATAATGATTCTTTGAAGAGGGAGTTTGATAGAAACTAGAATGGAGGAAGTATACCATGTTTACAAATGACATTAGTATGTAGTCCCAGGTTACTGTTGACTTTTTAGAGTCATAAACAGTTCATGCTTCAAAGTGGCAGATTTTGAATGTGATAACCAAGTTCTCGGAACAGTAATGTTTGTATGTAAGCATTCCATTTTGTATTAACATTTTAAGGCCACAGAAGTGATTGGCAAATGACAGGAAATACATACAATCATTTTTCCCGTATTTATTAATTGTATTGTGATGACAACAATGATTTTCATATTTTAACAGAAACACCATTTGCCATATTTTTAAAATAATTTGTAGTTGTGATTCGTTGTCCACAAAACCCCTCCACTTCTGCTTCTTCGCTTCTGTTTGCGGGACTTTACTCAGAGTTCCCATCAGCAGAAGATCCTCATGTTATTTTCCAATATATTTAACACTGGGTGGCCTTAGGGAAGGAACTTACTGTGCTTTATCAACTGAGGAGAAATGGTGTAAATTGGCTAAGGAGAAACCACGCAAATGAAAATGTGTGTGTGTGTAGAACTTGAGAACTTGTTAGAGGGTAAAACGAAGATATGAATGATGGCATTGAGTCCAGGGGAACCACAAAATCTTCAAAGGTGGACAAAGCCTTGAAATGGGACGATGGCTAAATTATTTCCCAGTTTGAAGCTGTAGGTGTTTCAAAGGATCTGAATGATTGATTTTTGGTACTCAAATACATACAGAACATGTGGGCAGTGCTGTGAGTATGCTACTTGCTGTTCACTGCAGACCTGTACAAGATCCTTGGTGGGCCTGAGTGAGGCAGTTCTGGTCTTGTGGCAAGAGTCATGTATTAGTATGGTCAATTAATCCCCCTATTAAATACTGAGCTAACTAGCCAGACACTTGCTTGGGGTTGAAAGAGACAAACCTGTTACTTGCCCTTATCTTTTCATGTTGTGTCCAGTGCATATGTTCCTTTATAGCAGTTCAGTTCAGGGCTAAACTGAAGTTAGAATGAAATTAGAAAAAGGTAGTTTATACAGAAGCCGGAAAGGAGTATTGGGGTTTCTGCTGTTTTCACATGAAAAAGACACCCCCATTTCCTTAGGCTGGTGATCATGCAAAGGAGGGCAATGAGAACCCACTAATTGGTGTAGGGATCAGCTGTGGAAGGACAAATCACCATCTGCATAGTGCAAGTTATTGCCAGTCATTGCCAGGTGAAAAGGTTAATAAACTTGCTGCCCAGTTAAACCATGTCCCTTGCATCTTGTTTTTTATTTCTGCATGTCTGAGACAGGTTTCAGCTGCTGTTCAGTCGCCTGGTCTCACATTTAACTTCAAGGTGAAAAATTTTCAGTAGACTATATGGATGGAAAAAATACATATTTTTAATCGTGATGGATATAGTGAACATAAGATATTGAGGATGGTGTAGGGTGGTTGACCAAAGCTTTTCTGAACAAGTCTTGCAAGTTGACTAAATGAAAATGTGTTTGTGAAACTGTAGGAAAGTGGTCCTGCTCAGCTGATGCTGCTTAAGATGTTAAAGAAGTCAGCTCCCTCATCTAGGATTCCTTTCTGCCTTTTTTATCCTTTGTTTTTACAAGAGACTTAAATTTTACCATAATTCTTCTCACTGTTGATCAAGAAGGTTACTTTGTTTATTTTGCTTTACTGAATGGCATTTCCTGTTCTTATTTGTTTGTTGGAGGTGTTTACAGTCTTTGTTTCATTTCTTCTAACAGGAATTCCTTACATTTTAACTTTTAAAGTTTTGCCTGGCTTATGATGCGTCTTCCCTCTTATGTTTTCAGCTGAATTTCCTGTAGTGAAAATGCAACCTTGTAAGAAAGTTAGAATTACGCTCT
>NW_008825230.1:21118-32097 GCF_000699105.1 Pygoscelis adeliae
GAGGATATATTCTCTTTGTTTAGATAATCAGGTATTCTTAAATCTGTGCAGCAGTTGCACTAGAGAAATTTTGATGATTAAAAATTGAGAGAATGTGTAATTCTTTTATTAGCTTTAAACAGATTTAGCTCTAATTTGTTGATGATCTGATAAGGGGCAGAGAAAGAATTGATTCATCTAGTAACGATAGTTACTGGCTCTGAAGAATATAACTGTGGAGAATTGAGTTGATGCTCCTGGTTTTCAAGATCACAGTGGTATGTATTTGTTTTTGGTGGTGGAGTTTTGAAATCTCCTTCAGAGCAAGATGATTTTCTAGCTGTGTTGAAACTATAAATAATAAATTACGTGAGTAATTCCAGTGAAGCAGAGGATAACATCTGAACTCTGAAAAATGGTTGAACATTTCAGCTAGTACCAACCTTACTGTTTCTTATTACATTGAAGTAAAGGAACTTTCCATATGGTCTTTGCTCTGTTGTGTTTTATCTTATTTGTTAGTTGTAACTTGTGTTGCCTTAACCTCTTAGATTTTCATACTTACATGTCTATGTTCATATAGGTTAATATTTAGGATGTATTTTGATGACTCAATAAAGCTGTGTCAATGTGGGATGCTGCAGATATATTTCTCCTCTGGTCTTGGATTCTCCCTCTGGTCTCCACCCTGCTTTGTGCTTGTGCTGCCTCTGTCAACTTGTATGATCGTGTTGTGAGTGGCATCAGATAATTCTGCCTGAAGACTAGTCTTTCCTTTTTCCTGGGTTAGTTTTTCTCTGGATCAGTTGACTCCCCTCCCTGCAGGAGTTCCTGTTTGGGAGATGGTGAAAATACCTCACTGAAGGTGACAGGGAATGAGGGATCAGCTACTTTGGCTGGAGCCTGCCAGTAGGTTGGCTTAAACCTCAAACCTCGTTTTTGGTCTTGTCCTTTTTTGCATGGTTTGTATGATTACTTTTTGAATTCTCAGATCTTAAAATAAATCCTGATGCACTGGTTCATTTGTCTTTTACCTGCTTTTTTTTTTAATGTTTATTTCTTACTGTATTTCCTATTTTTCTTCTGCATAAGCATTATTTGTCCTTGTCTCTTATATAGTATCTTTTATTAATTGTCAGTTATTTTGTGTTCCTTTATAGTTTATGTAATCTTTCCAAGAGATTCTACTTACCACTGTCAAGTTTGTTGAATTCTGCGCCTTGAAGATTTTTGTTTTAAATTCTGCTGCACTCTGTTTTCCTATGAGTGTGAGACTCGGTGCTCCAAAATATTTTTCACCCATTTAAGACTGTTTTCACAGTTCTTCAAAAAGTTTTGAAGGAAAAGGAAGGAAATTATTCCAAAAGTACTTGTTCAAAGATAGAGAAGAATAATCCCGCCTTTAATGGTTAGAGTTGTCATGCATCTCAGATAGAAGGACTCGTTTGTCAGAGTGTCGATTATGAAATTACAGCTTTCAGATAAGGTCACTTAGCATGAAATTCAAGTTACCACTGAACAGAAAGTTTATTTAAACAGCTTATTGCAGATCAGATCTAGAAATAAATAAAGAATGATCCTGACAGTAAGATAAATTCATACTTGGGTTCTCTCAGTGCATCTTCTCACACAGAAAAGGAATTTCTGTAAAGAAATGGAGAGTGGAGCTAGTATCTGGCAGTAGCTTCAGATTCTGCCTGACGCAGTGATGAGGCAATTGAAAGGGTTCACCATCTGGCAGACATTTGCATAGTTTGAGACATCTAATACTTGATCATGTTTAGATAAGTATTCTACAAATTAGAAAAAAGTCTCTAACCTGACAGGATATATAAATACTGTAGTTCCTCAAGATTTTTTTTTGTTGTTGAAACACAGACACTGGTGGTAAATCTGAGGTTCCGCATGATACTCTGTGCCAAATAAAATGTTGTTATAACTTGCTTGCAACTGTTCAAATAGGGTTTGTGCACATCTGGAGTGATTCTTAAGAGTCTGGCTGTTTCCTCCTTACTGTTTGCCCGTGGTTCCCTGGGCAGAAGAAAGGTTTGGAAAGCTGATGACGGCATGTTGGTGCCCTGTTCTTGTACTGGTATCTTCTGCTTGCTTCCGAGATAGCGCACTGTAATGAAAAACTAATAGTGTACATGATGCAGGATAAAATAAAGGGGAGTTAATAAATACGGGCTTCTTATTCTCTTCAAGGAATTGGTCTGGAACAAACTGTAGGTTATTTACTTAAAAAAAAAAAAGCTTGCTTTTTTTAATTGTAAATGGATAGTTGTAGTATACAAACAACTTTTCTCATGAATCAGTTGTTTCTGTAAGAGCTTGAACTGAGATTATATTGTTTAAACACAGTTGTTGGGGTGACATGAGTAAGATGATCAATAGTTTTGTATCCACTTACTGTGCCAAATTATTTCTGTAGTTTACCGTTTCCCCAAGAATCTCTTACTCAGTGATTGCTTATGCCTTAGATGCTGTGTAAATATTTATTATTTTGAATTAATTAATACAATTATTTGGTTGTTGGGGTCTTTTTTGTGTGCTGAAATGTCTTTTGTTTAGGATAGATAGTCACCATGTATATATAGTGTGTAGGATGAAAGTTGGAGAAATAGCTATAGATGTCCCAGTGTAGCCAGGGAAGAAGGGAGGATTGTCAGGCTGCCTCCATTTGCCTTTTACTGTCTTGAATTACCTTCTGTCCCAGTCCAATAGCAGTTTGCCCATGGAAACCACCAGTGTGTGTTTTGTAATGTCACATATCTGTTTGTCAGTCCCCCTCATTCTCTGCACCCATAATCTTGGCCCCTACCAGGCATTCACCAAGTTCCTTGTGAAGCTCCCACAGCATCCTACATACTGAATTGCATTTGGCCATCTCTGGCAGCATGCAACTTCCCTAAATAATCCCCATCTTTACCATGAGACCCATCCCCTACTTGCCCCTCATACAGTTGCTGCTTCTTCCCACAGTCCAACCAGCATCCTCAAATATTTGTCTAATCATCTTTTCCTTGACAGCTTAGAGTTGAAAGGCTTTCTAATTTACCACATGGTGTGATGGTTCTGATCCTTTGTATGCCTTTCCTTAGACTAAATAATAGTGTAAGTCTTAGCATACTCTGTTTTTTTTTCTCAGAAGCAGAATTTCTGCTGACTTCAAAAGGAAATTAGCTTAAGTAATGAATTATATGTTAAACTGATACTAAATTAATACAGTTTTATAGTCTTTGATTATGTTGGATGTTTTACCTGGACTGTTGTAGACTTTAATCCCAGATGGCTGGGGAATAAGGAATTATTAAACATTATTATTAATTATTATTAATACTAACTAGACCAGCTTGCACTTTAAGTCTTAAAATGTATGCAGCAGTGTAACAACAAAAAAAAAAAGTAGGCAAATTAGTTTTGTGTCACATGTTTTCAGACTTAATACATTTTGTGAATGTGTGTGCTGAAAGGTTGCCAGATTGATTATTTTCATTATTCGTTTGTCTTTGTTGGCTGACCTCTGTATCCAGGATGATTCACTAATGCTGGATCTAGTTTCTTATAGTTTTACTTTCCTTTACTTGATAGAAGGAGCACATTACATTTCTGACATAACTTAAGCCTTGTAAAATGAACCAGTGTAGTTATTAATGGATTTCATCAGCTAATCTAGTGGCTTTAGAAAATGTCAGCATGTGTTGAATACAGTGCAGGCTTAGCTGTCTACTTTTATATTCAGATTTAACTGTGAATCAGTGTGTTTTGAGTTGAATGTGCAACAGGAAGTATATGATTTTGAATAATTTCAAAATGTTGTTATATGCAAATGCATGTATATGTTTGTATGAGGATTTTATATGAGGATCTAGGCTTTGGCCACCCATATGCAGATAGGCAAGTAAGGGAAGCCACAGGGAGTGATAGTTCTGCAATTTTACAGTAAGTTACAAAATACTGTTTTATTGGTTGAGCTTGTGAGTTTTACACTTGATAGCACTTATAACACTGTGTTAACGCACTTCATAACATGTCTAATGAATTCCAGCAGTTTAAGGAATTTGCTGGGCACAGTGAATTGAAATCTGTTGATTACAGTGGAAAGCAGACTGAGAAGAGTGTAATAGGGGACACATGAAACCCTTGTCATCTGTTCAGCAGAGCTGAGGCTTCAGATATTTTTGCAGTTGTCCATAGATCAGAGGCTCTACCATCATCACTTTTACTTGCTATTTCGTGAGACTTTAGCATACTTGTACACTAGATAACTTTTCTCTTAGTCTGTTATGTTCAGGGTGCATTTAGACATAATAGCAAACGTGGTCTAAACTGAAGCTACTGCTGAGACATGTGGTCCCTACCAGGCATTCCTAATATTTCCTTTTCGTGGAATATAGTGATCATGTGGCCACGAGGTGAGTCAATTCATTTGGATGAAAAGAATAGTTTCCTGACGGATCAGCCAGCTGAATCAATTTAACTCCGTGGACTCACGATCTCTAGATGCATAAGATGGGGGAAATGGGGACCAAAGGTCAAGAGTGAGGGGAGGAGCAAGTCTGCCAGCTTTGGTGGCAGCTACCTGCTAGATTGACATAGCTGAAACATCAAATTACATTTGGAGATTGCAGAAATGTGTAAACCAACTTAAGCAGCATTTTCCGCCCTTCCCCATGCTGCTCATTTTCTCCCTTGTGCTGTTGTAGCACACATGTTAGTACAACCATATATGAACTGGATTGGGAAAATGATCTAGCTGTGAAGTAACTTGAGTAAAAAATTCTTGAGATGGATCAGTTCCCTATCACGTTGCAATGGTCATGAGAGGATGAGAACAGCTGGGCATAGAGAGGGAGCTTCTTAAGCAGACATTACTCTTGATGAGATGGGTTTCAAACATAGGCACAGATAGACAGAGTGATGCTGGTAGAGAGAAATTGGCAGGCATGTAGCCTCTGGAGTCGAGGAGAGAGGTGACCAACAAAACCACTGTTGGGGAAGATTTGAGATAAAGTTTCTAGAGAGAAGAAAAAGATCTGAGAGAGGCAGTTTGGGGAGGACATGTGCGGAGACACATTAGCGTAAGAGAGAGGTGGGAGCATGATGTTGAAGGAAGGAGGACTGTGGAAGAGCAGTCCTGGCCTCAGAATGAGCTTTGTGGACAGAGTCTCGGGTATAAATGGAACTCAGATTTTAGCAGCTTTCTGTTTACAGAAGCAAATCAGTGATATGATTTTTTTTTTTTTTTAAGTTTCTCCATAAAGAACGATGTAAAAAAATTCAAGTTAACATGCATGGTCAGTTTTGTGATCTCAAATTCATTGTGTGATGTTAAAATTGCTTAATGATGTTGTCTTTTTTGCCTTGTGGAGTGATGTTTTGTAAGGATTTCATTTGGTGACCAGTGTAATAAGCAGTATATTCTTTGCAGTGACAATCCATTCCATTAATTTTTATTCCTGGCTTAGCAATATTACAGGGAGTATATTTATGAACATATTTTGGTGGCTTGTGTTTTCATTGGATTGCCTGGAATTTTTCTGATGCAAACAGGAAAGATGAATCAGTAGACTGAGATGCTTTGATAGATGAGAGAAATCCTTCAAAAATCGGTACTCAGGACTATTACTAATACATGTACGTGTTTTATACCTTTTACAAGTTTGATATAGTAACAAAGAAACTAAAGAGTAAGAGAACAAGAAAAAAACCCAGCTGCTTCTCCTTCTAGCTCCTCCTAGATCTTTCTCCTTTGATCAGCATCATCGTATGTAGATCTGCACTTGAAGGCACAGAATGGTTGCCACAAGAAATAAGATGGGAACATTTCTAGATGGATTGCTTGTAGTTTCCTTCAAGTGTGTAGTGGCAAAAAGTTACGTAAGCTGTTATCTGGGGATTTGAAGAGGAAGGAGGACAGGGAAGAGGGATAGGAAATGGTAGAATAAGGTAATTGCTGAGGTACTTTACTCTTCTGTGTGTGTGTGTGCGCTTACGTGTGTTGTTTTGTGGTTTTTTTTTTTTTTTAAAAGTGAAATATTTTGAAGAAAGTGAACTAAAATGAATGGTATAGGGACTGTCAGGGAGTAGACAGTTAAAGAATTGCTTCGGTGTTGGTTTCTCATTGTATCTCCTCTACAGTTGTGCTGTCGCAGTATTTTATAGGATGCTCCGAGAACTGTGTTGGTAATATGGCCCCAGTTTAAGTCCTGTCCCCGCCACTCTATCCAACTACTGCTATCTCCTACTACACAACTTTTCTATGAATTGTAGCTTTTATTTTCCTTTCTGATGCTAAATCTCTCTCTTGTACAGGATGAGAGTTTCCCATCTTCACTCTCCTCTGGCTGCTCTGGCATGCACATGCATTTTGTAATGCATGGAGAATGTAAAACGTGTGGCTCTTTGTTCAGTCTCTGTCACTCTCCTTTGTGACCCTCCCTGATCTCTCTTCTGTTGTTAAACCAATAAAATTGAAATCTTGATTGAAATATTAAATTGCAATTTTGTTTTTCATGCATTTACTGTAGTTACTGCCTGAAGAAAGAATGCTGTTCCATTGGCTAGCAAACTTCTAAGCCATGGATTTGTAGCGAAATGTAACTTTTCTTAATTTTTTTTTTCCTTTTTGATGAGCTTCCAGGAAAAATGATACATTTAGTTACACTTTTGCATTTCATTGTGTGAAAAAATAGCATATCAAATATCTATTGACTAAAGTGTGTTTTTACCTTTTGATTTGTGCCAAACTGCTTTTGGATGAAGATTAGTAATCAGTAAAAATGAAAGCCAACAATCTGAAATGATTTAAAATAAAATTGTTAATCATAGTTACTTGAGAAGAGTATCAAAATAGGTTTTACACTTCAAATTACTTTCATTATTAAGCTTTCCTGATTTTATCCCCCCCATCATTCCTAGTTGTTTTATCAACTACAGGTGATTTAATTATTATGCTTAGCTAAACTGCATGAACTGAATTGAAGAAGTTAGTCCCTTCTGCTTATGTAGATAGTGCCTGGGTCAACATTTGATTGATCAGTTCAGTAATCTCTAGTTGTTGTACCTAGCCAGTGATTTGCCTCAGTTTTGTGATATGTTTTGCTACTGAAGTTTCAAAGTAATATTTTTTTGCTTGTTTCTATTGAATTTAGACTGTTTTAGTAAACTTAGGCCTTAATATAACTTTCTACATTTTCCATATTTTTAATAATACACTTAATGTTTTTAAATTTTAAATATGATAAATTGAAATATAAGTGTATATTTGTTTAATTTTAATTCATCGTGATTTATCTAGGTCCATCTCTTTTGTTCTTCTTTTTCCTTTGTTGAACTATCTGTAACCTCTTATTTTCTGATTCCAAGATTTATTTCTACCATGCTATTTGCAGGAAAGAAGCTGAGAATTAACGGCAAAGTTGAAGGCCAGGTTAACTTCTTAGCTTAAGGCATACAAGTAAAGGGGTCAAAAAGATTATTGATAATATTTCAGTCTTTCACCCTACTTTGCCTTCATGCTTTTTCAGTCATAAACTTCTGGCAAAAATATTGTGTTTTCTTCATGCTTGCATGGTAACAACAAAGTTTAATGAAAACAAAACCCACATAACACCAAAACGATTGTAGTTGTGACAGAGTTCAGTTCTGAACAGGAAAATAATTAGTTTTAAAAGACAGTGTAGGTTTAAGAATGATTTTGTTCTTAAAAATGTTTTAACTTATCCTGGCTATGAGTCAGAAAAATTATAGAAGAGAGATTTCCTTTTTTCTCTTTGTATTTATCTTGTATGTTCAATTTCAGTGTTACAGCTTCAGTAAAACTAGTTTTCTGCAGTCATGTAGCTTTCCACAGTGAAGACAGCTATTTAAATATGTAAAACATGACTGTGATTTCCCCAAATTGTAAAATGAGACTTTAAGACAGATTTAAATGTGTATTTTGGAATTCTCTAGGTCTCAGTATAATTAACTTCTGTTGTTTTGTGTTCTTTCTCTTTGCATAAAAAAATTTTCTTTCTGTTGTAGTTGTGGTGGTGGATTTTGTGCCATGGATTCTGTTCAATATATCTATATATATACACTTTTTTTTTTTCCTTTACAGAAACCCAACTTTTTGGATGCCCTATAGGGAGATGCATCTTTGACATGGATTACGTGTTTGGTCGTCTTCTACAACCAGAGGCAACAGTGTGTGCGCTACGTATGATAGAAGAATTAATTGTGGGAAGAGACAAGCTGAATGGCTACGTCACAATAAGAAGCTGGTTTAAAAATGTTTGTATTTCATGCCAGTACTCCAAGGCTGGGAAAGACTAGTAGCGCAGCAGTCAAAAAAATTACTTTTTTTTAAAACCCAGTTCAAAAAGAACAAGTAGTCAATGTATATTTAACATGTGTTCTCTGATTATTTAGCACTGAATCTTTTGTTACACTGAAATAATGGTGTGAGGATCGGTAGACAACGCCTCCCCCCCCTGCCCCCCCGCCATCCCCAACACACATCTAGCAACTAAAGACTGTGTCAAGATGACCTCTGAGGAAATGACAGCGTCTGTTCTCGTCTCTGTGGTACAGGGTAAAGTGATACCTGCTCAGTCAGCTGGAGATGAAAATACTGAAAATGCTTTGGACACCAGTGTTATAAAAAGACATACTGCCAGTCCGGGAAGGCAAACCACACACGCTCTCTCATACTTACACAGACTTGAAGAAGAAAATCTTCAGGGCTCAGTGCCCAAAATATTCTCTCTTGTAAAAGGACAACTGACTAATGACAATAGTAGTGAAAACTTCTGGGAGAGGAACAGCTCCGTCCCTGATTCAGTGGAATTTCTTAACATTAACTGTAACATTGTACAGAAAAACTACAAGAGCAATATCCCGTGCAGCCAGTTGTATAAATCTTGTGATCCTTTAGCGGGGAGAGAGGCACGCCTGGAAACTGGAATTCCTGTTTCACTGGAAAGAGCCATGCTTGCTGAAATTCAGTTGAAAATGAATGGACCTTCATTGAGAAGCCAGACAGCAGTAAATAAGAATGACAGCAATGATACTGATAAAATGGCCTTTTTTCACTTTCATTGTGCTAGTGAAAGGAATATATCAAAGGCTTTGTGCAGTTTACACAACAGTTTCATTTTGGATGACTGCTTGCAGCCAGTCAGTGTTGGCAATGGTAACACCACTGGTTCCCCAGCCTGCACTTGCAGATTAATGGAGTTGACAAATAATTGTGAGAATGGAAACGGGCAGCAGTTGTATGAAGATGCTTTAAGGGATAAGTATTTATGTCTGGAAAGAGCACCACGAAAGGTTAAAGTGGCGTGCTCAGGTCACAACTTCTGTGGAAATAACTTTACTGGAAGAATGCCCTCAAAGCCCTTTCTGAGCCATTTTGAAGACTGTAATGATAACTGTGAAGAAGAGATGGAAGAGGATTTTTTTAGAAACAAAAAGGAACGTTCTACTTTATTAATAAGACGTTTCTGTAAAAATGATAAAGAGGTTAAAAAATCAGTTTATACTGGAACGAGAGCAATTGTTAGGACTTTACCTTCAGGGCACATAGGAACCATTGCTTGGAATTATGTTGAGCAAAGGAGAAACAACAGTGGCTTGAAGCTTTCTAGGATTACAACGGAACAGCTAACTATAATTCAGTCCTTAATTAAATGGGAATCTAATTCCTTTCTTGAGAAGTCTTTATGGTATGAGGTAAGCTTTTGGTTTGTTTTTTTTTCCCCCCGTAAAAGTTTTGATACCCTGATAATCTTTTCATTCAAAAAAATGCCTTTGACTAGTGAACACTTAGTAACAGTGAATAGGGTATTTCACTTAACCACGCTGAACCTCATGTTGAACACTACTTTTTAGAAGAACGTGTTCTCATCCTTTAAAATTCATTTTGGTTTAAAATAGGCATGGGGTAAAATGTATAACTTTATATCTGTATAAAATTTATACATACATATGTATGTATATACATATATATATAAAAATGTATCTAGGTACATATTTATACATAGATGTATGTATAAATTTATATCTTGATATAATTTATATATAAGAATGTAATATACCTATATACAGATACAAAAATAGATACACATTTTATAGATATATTTTAAATAGAAAAGGTATATAAGATGCATTTATATTTGTACATATATATGTAAAAATAGATGTATTAATATATATTATAGATATACATAGTTGAATATATATGGCATATATGTGTATATAAACATTTGATGAATATATTAATGATATAATAATTCCATGGAATCAATTGTATAAAATGATAAGTGGCAGTATTAGATCACAGTGAAAAACTTTGTTGTTCTAAAAAATAAAGCATAGTATTTTCCCTAAGTTACCAATATTTATAATGCTTCTACGCTTACAAATAATGTAAAAAAAAAAAAAAGTTGAATAACATATATTAATGTGCTGATATTGCCCTGATTTCATAGAATCATAGAATAGTTTGGGTTGGAAGGGACCTCTAAAGGTCATCTAGTCCAACCCTCCTGCTGTGGGCAGGGACATCTTCAACTAGATCAGGTTGCTCAGAGCCCCGTCCAACCCGACCTTGAATGTTTCCAGGGATGGGGCATCTACAACCTCTCTGGGCAACCTGTGCCAGTGTTTCACCACCCTCAGCGTAAAAAATTTCTTCCTTATATCTAGTCTCAGTCTAGCCCCCTTTAGTTTAAAGCCATTGCCCCTTGTCCTGTCACAACAGGCCCTGCTAAAAAGTCTGCCGCCATCTTTTTTAGAAGCCCCCTTTAAGTACTGATAGGCTGCAAGAAGGTCTCCCCGAAGCCTTCTCTTCTCTGGGCTGAACAACCCCGACTCTCTCAGCCTTTCTTCATAGGAGAGGTGTTCCATCCCCCAGATCATTTTTGTGACCTTCCTCTGGACCCACTCCAACAGGTCCATGTTTTTCTTATGCTGAGGGCTCCAGAGCTGGATGCAGTACTCCAGGTGGGGTCTCA
>NW_008825230.1:33431-35765 GCF_000699105.1 Pygoscelis adeliae
GGAGAAGGAAGTTATCATCGATGCATTCCAGGAACCTCCTGGATTGCTTATGCCCTGCCATGTTGTCCCTCCAACAGATGTGGGGGTGGTTGAAGTGCCCCATGAGGACCAGGGCTTGTGAGTGTGAGGCTGCTCCTATCTGTTTATAGAGGGCCTCATCTGCTCCATCTTCCTGGTCAGGTGGACTGTAGCAGACCCCCACCGTAATATCACCTGTCCCTGCCTTCCCTTTAATTCTGACCCATAAGCTCTCAGTTGGCTCCTCATCCATCCCCAGGCAGAGCTCCATGCACTCCAGGTGGTCATTGACATAGAGGGCGACACCCCCTCCTTGTCTCCCATGCCTGTTCTTCCTAAAGAGCCCGTGTTTGTATTCTCTTAAATTAGGTAACACAAAAAATTCTAAGTTTAGAATGAAATCACGAATGCATAAATTATTTTTTTAGAAATGACACAGCAGATGCTTAATAAATTATTTTAAGTAGTAAAAGATTTTCTGTGATGGTATAAATTAAACAGTTGTCTATAGAATGTATAGAAGACATTTTGACCACTGATTCTCAAGGATTCATCTGAAATGTGACTACTGAGAAAGAAAGGCCAGCAGGATGATCACAGCAAGAGAAACTCTTTCAAGAAGAGTAAGAGAAGAGAGGTTTACCGAGCTTAGCAAAAAAAGGAGGTGTGATTTTTCTGTGTTAAAATGTGTGAATAAGCTCTAGGGAGGGGAAAATAACCAAGGTAAAGGAGAGTGTGGTCAGATAAGCTATGCTTATAAAGTGGTCCTGAATAAATGTAGGTTGAAAACTGGAAGATATTTCTAGCAGTTACTGCTTGGACTCTGCAACAGCTTTTGGTAGGACTGAAATGGAGGAAAACTTACTTGTATAGAATCTTAGAATCATTTAGGTTGGGAAAGACCTTTAAGATCGAGTCCAACCGTACAATTGATGAAATGGATTATATGAAATTTTGTCAGTGATAACAGAAGAGTGGACTTGGTGGCTCAGGAGCTTCCATGACAATTGTGCCTTATAGTAATATCCTCATATCCTTCTAGAAACTAGTATTTTTTCCATTTGATTGAAGAGTTCTATGAACATGTGTATGTCAGGTTTTTGTACTAGGTTGCAAAGCTTTGTGGTGCTGTTCGTTATTGTGATATTCGCTTTCCTAGTCAGTGGAAGTACAAACTTCCTGGTTCAGCACATGCCCTGCGTGGTGCATGGTCACGCTCCCCTGAAGGGATGAATATGAGCCATGTATTTACCTAACATGATACTTGCTCAGTACATTTGTATTATCATTATAAGCTTTTTTGGGGGAGAAAAAGGAGAACGTTTTGTATCTGAGGTCTATCATAATTTTAATTTATATAGGTATGAAAAGGGAAGGATGTGTTTAGGTTTCTTCATTGGGCATTTCCAATTTGATTTGAGTTCCTTAGCTTTTAACATGCATGCCTGTTTCACCACTTTCCACCACTGCTGCTGCGTAATACTGAATGTATAGCATTTTGGGGTGTGAGGGCTTTAATTTGAAGATTTTTTTGTAGTACATACAGAAACCCAGAAATAAATGTAATAAATACTCACTGAATAATTATTTAAATAGAAAAGTTCTGTCTACAAATGAACAAAAGATTAACAGGCACAGTAAAGCACTCTGAGTAATTACAATGCACAGAATGTTTCATCACCGTCAGAAAAAGCTTAAACCCGCATGTTTCTAAGTCTTTCTTCCAAATGGTGACTACAAATGTTTTTCTTATCAACCTCTGTATTTAATCTCTTTATGTATAATATACATCAAGTATTCTAATTATTTTTCTGTTATTTTAATGTCAAGTATTATTTCTGCAGTAATATTTCTATGTGTTTATGGCTTATATTATTAACATTATAGATAGTTTTTACACAAACATAGAAATTAACTCAGTGGATGTGACAAATATATGGACCTGTTGAACATATGCACTGGGTTAAAATAATTTAGTGAATTATGAGCATTTGTAGGAAGCTTTCATGCTAATAATCAAAGGAAGAAGGAGAAAGTAGTAAATGAATGTGGTAATTTGTTCTTTCTTTCCCCTTATCTCACCCTTTGAGCATGCATTCTGTTTGGAACAGCTAAGTGAACAGTAGTTCTGTTCTTCAAGGGGAAAAAAAAGTTGGAGAAATTAAGTTTTCATAGCAGTACTGGTGTAACATGGAACAATAGAGACCTTTATGTTTTAAGTAGGAAAATGTGGGTCTCATTTGTGCATATCCCTTACATAAAAATTCTAGTGCTAATAAAGGAAAGGCACTGAACTGTTGTCTTGCTGAGTTTTTT
>NW_008825230.1:35785-48542 GCF_000699105.1 Pygoscelis adeliae
AGGAAAGTGGGACTGAAGCTTTGGATTATATAGAAAATACATGAAATTATATATTTTTTAATGTAGCATATGATTACTGTTTATAGATATTTTATATGCAAATTTAGACTCCTCTGCTCTGGATTTAATGTATGTGTTGTATGAAGAGAGAAGATTTTTATGTTGAATATTTTTTTCTAATTTTGCATGTAGTTTTTGCAGCTATATACCGTGCAGTACTTACCCTTATCAGATGGATGTGTGAAACATGGCTGTTGTATCTATTAATGAGAAATTTGCTTGTCCGTGTTGGAACAGTGCAAGCCCCTCACATATTAAAGATGTCGCAAATGCAAAGAATTTGCCACAGAAACAAACGATGAGAGTGCAAGCTTTGGTGTTGGCTTTGCTTGGCCTGGCACAATGTATCTGCTACCTGGGTTCAGCCTAGCTGCATCATATTAACAGTCTGACTAATTACAAAAGTCAGAGTTTCTGGAATCATTGAACCATCTCTCTCTGTGAGATGTTAGGTTCATAGTGCTGAAGGACGCTTCTTTTTTTCCTGATATGATGGTGTTTCTGCAGTAGTGGTAATGTAATATGACAAAAGTAGCCAGGTCCACAGTTGACTAAGACACTAAATTTGAGCAGCTCACTAGACTACCGCAGGGTGATTCTCTCAAACCAGGTAAGTGACCTCAAGATCTCCAGATGACAGCTGCAACAACATAGTTGCAATGCATAATAGCTGAATTCTTTAGTTAAGCTTATTTTGTAGGCGTCAGTACCATCTTTGCTGTGTCATTACATTCCTGATGCCAGTAGTTTGAGCTTTAAGAAGCAAGAATTCTGCTGGCTTGCTTAACTCTGCTCAGATAGAAGTTTGCACACTAATGTATCTTCCGCTCTTCATAGCTTCTAAGGTGCTACTGAAATGCCAAATGCTAATAAGGCAACAATTAAAAAAAACTTAATTGCCCCCATATCTCTTTCCAGATAGAACAATGATTGTATTAGAGATTTATCTTGTAGGAGTGTTTCATAGTTAATTTAATGATTTGGTATAGTAGTTCAGCATCTGTTAGCATCACGTATTTTTTCCATGTAGTGTCCATAGTGTTTTTATGATTCATGTGTAAAATCAATGTAATGCAGGATTTTTCATTATGCATGGCTAGCATAAGGAGTCATATTAAGATTTCTTGATTTCCATAAAGTTGTGCTATAGTCAGTTGGTGGCATCTGTTAACAAACACATTAAGGAGAGAAAAAAGATTTGGAGGTAAAAAAATTTTACTATCCTGTTTTATTAATGTGATATCTAAAATAGTAATCTTGGATAATATTTTTAAAGAAACAGACAGGCACAAGTAGTTTTCTGTTTAATGAATGGTATTTGTCAGAATCTTTTTTTGGTTTAGAATTGATCATTAATTCTGAATACATTCAGAATTAAAATTAATATTTTGTGAAGTTATTCTGCCAAACTCTGTGAGATTCACAACCCACGAAGCAGCCTAAAAAAATAAATTCTTACAGGCTTTCACTTCTTGTTTCTTTTTAATTGTTTCTGTAGGAATTTCAGGTCTAGATTTGCTGTAATACCATCTTTCTGTTAGGATTATGTGGTTTTCCCACAGGTTTTTCCTTCTTGCTCCATATTTAAAAAGATGGAATTCTTTAAATGGACTTTTACTCTCTTCCAGTTTTGCGTGCATACCTAAAGTGTAACACTGCTTGTTATGCTAAAGTTTATGCTATACTTGTACTTTTATTTAAAAAAAAAAAGATAGTTTGCGATTCTCTGTTGTGGATTACAGACAGATTTGGGGTTTGAGATTTTTTGGTTTTCCACTTCAAAGTAAAATTTCTAGTCCAACATGCTGAAAGGAATTTACAGGAAAAAATGGCATAAAGCAAATAATCTGCAAGTGGTTGGGGTTCTCCTCCACTCTAACAATTTTTTTTTCTGACTGTGCGTATTTTGCCTGTTACTAATGTTGTCATGTTTTTAGACATAAACATTATAGACATGTTAAAGTAGTTAGTAGGTATGGATGGGCTGGTTCTTGTTCTACCTGGACCCTGTGTTTCTTGCATAAGAGTTGCAGTCTTTTGTTTAAAGAAAAAAGTTTATGAGCAAAATTGACTATTTGGAAAAAAGTCAGGGAAGCAAAAGAGAAGCCAAATAGGCATGAAATTATGTTTTCCCTTCAGTAAGTGCTGTAAAAATAAATTGAACTTTGTTAAATGAAGCTCTATACTTATATTTGCTTTGGGTTGGGTTACTCCAGTTTTAAAGGCTAGCTTTAAAAATAGAAAATTTACCCTCTGTCTGTAGAAGTAGTTAGTTTTATTACCATAATGTGCGATAGAGGTAGAGATAAATCTCTTAATACTTTGTATTATTTTGTAGTTGCCTCATAGCTTTAACAATTTTGGGCCAAATTATGAACAGTAAGTTTTAGCTGTGAGCACACTTAGGTATTTCGAGCCAATAGTGTGGGAGTCTTGGCAAGAGCAATGTATTATGCCTTCAGTTTTTCCACATTTTCTGACTTTCCTTCTAGTGACTGTTCATTAACTGTAAAGAAGCATGAAGATCTGTTTTAGAAAATTTCCCTGCAGCACATTAAAGAGTTCATTTTGGAGTGTTAGAGTTGGACACTCTTCTAAATTCTTTCTCAGTTGAAACTAAGTTATCTCCATTACCTATGTGAACTGTTGAAAAGTTTGGGTTGTTTACTCTCGTATGAGTGCCGTATAAAGGTCACTCTGTTGGTGAGTGAATAATTAAAATCTGAATTGGTGAGACTTCATATACTTTTTAATTTATCTTGCTTTTCTACAGTCTTTCAGGAGCTTTTAAAAAGAAAGTTTTCTAAAATGGGATAAGCTTGGGTTGGCAATAAGTGGTAGGCATACATCTTACCGGTATGGAGTTTCAGGAAGGACTTACAGGAAAAATCTCTACTGTAAAATTATACTTGCCACAATACCTAAGGCATCCTCCATGATATATGAGGCTATTTGGTTCCTCTATTTGTGAAAAGTGATTTGATATAGTATGGTTATGAGCCTCTGGTCACCAAGAATTTTGCTTGAAAATACAGACTGGTGACAGCTTAAAAGAAAAGGACTAACAATTGAACATAATGCAGCTGTTAGGTACCGTCCAAATACATACGAGCTGGAGTATCAAGGGACAGGAGAGCTCTGAGGGTGCTCCCACACCAAAGCTAATTACATCAGTGCAGCAGTTGGAACCAGCGTGACTCAGGGCAGTGGGACAGCATACAGCTTTCATCAGGAATGTCGGAAGTGGGGCAGCCCTGGAAATATAAACATTCAGCCCTGGCATTTGTAACTACTTTCTACCTTTTTTTTTTAATTCTCCTAATAATTTCGCTAGAAAACTATATAGGAAGGAGCTATTCCTTACCTGCAAAACAAATGCATCAGACAGTGCTTGCATTGTCCTGCAAATTGTGTGAAAGTATCCACTTTTGAACTGTAACCAGATACGATAATTTTTGAACTGAGATTGAAGACTCACTTTTGAGATGCACTCATCAATCCCCTAGCTGAGTATGGGAGAGAAAAATATGTTGGATTGGCTTGTGATCATTCTTACTTACAGATAATATTCTTGTCTTCCCATTTGTATGAAGTTCAGAAGAGTCTTCTCATCTTTGGAATTGTAACACTTACTGTAAAAACTTGAGATTTCCTTAGTATAGCAAATACTCAAAGATAGATACCTACAGATAAGTTTGCTGTCATAGTATGGGAACGTGCAACAGTAATGAAAAAGTTTGTGTTTATCTTGAAATCAGCATATGCACTTGTTGCAGGACGCTGAATAATCTGATTAACTCTTGTGAAAACAGGATATTTCCCCTGCCCCAGCTTTTCCAGTAACTGTAATGCCTGTTGACTGTTGCCATCATTTGGACTTGGAATCCACAGTAATATAATGTGAGCTTCTTTTAAGATGGTTAAAAGTGTTTCTTATGTACTCTTCATGATTATTTTTATTTCATTCTCCTGACACTGTAAAAATTGTTTTCAGGAAATAACAACAGATACAGACCTTCATTAGTAAAGTGTGGGTAAAACAAAGGATGTATTATTAGCTGCTCGCGTTTCATGTTGCAGCAGTCTTAGTTCTTAAAATGTTTAGGAATCCCCTTCAAAGTATTAGAGAATGGGTGAAATCCTGGTCATATTGTAATCTATTTAAAACCTCCTTTTGGGATAATGTTACTTGGAGGGAGAAAGAATTATGTGCAAAATGGAGCTATTGGCTTCATGGGAACCATAATTTTACATCAAACATTTTAATAGAGACATACGCCAAACTTATATTAAGCAGTTTTAAAACTGTAGTTTTAAACAAAAAATATTGTCTATATAAATATGTGTAATGCATATAATTCAGGTGGGATCATTAACTTGATATATAAAACTTCCTGCAGTTGCATAAGTTGTTATTTACTGTTCATGTTACCACACTGCTTGGAAGTGGACTACTTCTGGACTTGAATCTGTTGCCCTAGCTGTTTTACAAACACGTGATGATCTCATTTGTTCTATAGACTTAGAAGCAGTTAGTTGTTAGTGAGCTCACTCAGGTTTTGGAGAAGATAAACTTCTCCCAAACACTTTCCATATGCTGTGACTAAATTTTCTTTTATCTCAGCAGGCTTAGTAGCTGTGTGCTACACTGTAGTCTTCAGAAGAGACATAACCTAAGTTTCCGGTGGGGGAAAAAAAAAGAAAAACATTTTCCCCACCAGTTCCTACTGTTAATATTTGGTAATTTTAGAGTTATATGCATAAGAGCAAAGAAAAAACAAGGGTTTTTTTTTTAACGTATGTAGCCAATCAACACTGAAATACTTCTAGGCTGAATAAAGGTCTGAGTGATAATTCTGAATAGTTTCTCTTTCAGCAAAAATGTAAGAATGTATCTGAGCCGTGGAGAATTGTTCTAAATGTGATTGTGAGTTGGATCAAGAAAAAGACCCCTGAGAGAGAACTGTCATCAATCTTCTCTGTTTTAAATTAGGAATTTATCTTGAGTAACTTTGCAGACTTAGAGCATCATGCTACAAACTTGAGGCCATTATAGTTCTGACCCTGTGCATATGTAAGATATTTTATTTTATATAAGCACATTACGGTTGCCATGGGAACCATAACATTGGACTTTCTGTCTGTTGTTTACAATCTTGGGATTGCACTAGGTGGCTTGTGTGTGTAAATGTATATATTTTAAAGGGGAAAAATATTATTTCATGAACATTCAGAATATTTGCCTTTTATGAAATTAACTGGTATTCTCAGTCACATATGTGTCCTTTTGAAACTTACCTTACTTAAAATACAGTCAGGGGGAACTAGAGGAGTGCAAAATCTTTTGCTACATGAAGATATCATTGTCATCTAGTGATTTGCCATCAGCGTAAAGGAGGCTTTGGTCTGTTAACACCAAGTCACTCAACAGGTTGAGGCTGTAGAAAAGATAGGTTAGAGGTTATCAACAAGCAGGAAATATAACATGGATCATATTTAAAACAGCAGCGTATTAATTTTCTTATTCTCTGGCAGTCTAGAAATAGAGGTTTTTTGTTTCTTTCCTTTTTTTTTTTCCTTTAATCAACAGGTTGGAGATGGACTTTTATAATAATTCGAATGCTTCCTTTGAGCAACAAAGTTTTTTAGGCTTTCATCTTTAGCAGGCATTTGTGAATCATTGCATATTTAGTTTAGTTTGCACAGTGTTTCTTTGCCAATGGTTTGGAAAAACTGCAAATCCAGCCTTTGTAAATGATGATCAGTTTTGAGTAATTTTTTTTGGTTTTGAACACATTTCTCATCACACTTTAGCTTTGACCAGCTGTTTCCTGTTTTTCCTCACAGTGGTTTAGCTGCTGAGGAGGTAAATGCATCAATGGTTTGTTTCAGAATTAAAATCACCTTTATAAAATGATGGAAGATTAAAACAAATAAGTTGGACACCATTACAAGTAAAATTATGGTGAAATTCAGAAGAGGAAGTATTGTTTGCTGTACCTAGATCTTTCATAGATTACAAAGCTTTTGCTACACAGGGAGCTCTTTTGATAAAAGAAAATTAATTCAGCATCGGAAACACCAGGGTGAAGCTTTGTGTGGGGAATTTGGGTGTGTTTGATGGAATTTTTTAAGCAGTTCCAAGTTTTTGTGTTCATGTGAGAATATTTTGATTTATCTGATCTACAATCTACATAATGACCTGACCATTACATCATATTTGTTCTGTTCAACCTCCCCCTGGTTTTTGGACTGATATGGACAGAGGATATGTTAATTTTTGTAATCATACAAACTATTTTGGAATTTTAGAACTGAGTTTGTATATGTATTTTCGCAGAATGAAGCAGGGCAGGTTTACCAGGGAAGGCGGGGAAGAGTTGGTATATTACCTGTCTATTAGGACTGGCTTGTCCTAATAAAACACTTTATTTCTTTTTGTTCATGGTGAACTTACACCACATCCACACAGACAGCAGCTACATTTTGTCCTGGCTTCAGACATCTTTCTTCAGGACCTTTAAATGAGTTATTGACTAACCCGAAAGCTGTTTACGTAGATAGTAATGAAAATATTGCCCTCTGTCTTCAGAATTGAGGTTGTCACTATGTAGTAGTGTGGAAGGGTCACTTGTTGCCCCTTCTTTTTTTACCCTACTGTAGCAGGCTGTTCTGTGGAATGCAGCATCACCTGTCCCTTGCTCTGCCTTAGTCGTCCCTGTGACCTAAGTGGTCAGATCTTATTTAGTCTGCACCCTCTGGCATGATAGAAAAGCACACAATCGGAGACAGTTGATAGCCTGTCAACTCCCATGGCCAGTGATCCTCCCTGGATTGAGGGCTTTAAGTATTCCTTACCTGTTAGGTCACTGAGTTTCTTATCACTGAGTAGCAGAGGAAGAGCTGGGGTTTTGTCTATGGTGAAGGTTCCAGCTCCAGAACCTTAGAGCATGCCTTTGCTCCCCTGGACAAGGTGCTGTATCCCTCAACTATTTTTTATCTTTACCCATTTATAGGCCTTATCCCATACCATTTTTAGGGCCCTGCAGTCTTCTACAGATACCAGCCTTAATAGCATTTACCTCAGGGTATGGTCCAGCTGTTGCTGTTTGAAAAAGACTCACCCCTGCAGCTTGCACTGTCTTCATTTCCCTATGGCTTTTCCAGGCTCCTTCTCCTCCAGGCTTCCTTTTGGTGGATAACTCCAAGATCTGCTGTCTCTTTCTAGGCTTCCTGACCTTGGAAGTCCCCATGGGGTTTCGCATTAAATTCTGTGAGGGGAAGGGGGGAGTGTTCCTGCCTTGAAAACTCTGTTTTTTTTATAACTCCTTCTAACTAGTTTTGCTCTACTTTCTTCAAGCCTATCAGTAGCTGTCTGTTCTTGTTCCCTAGTGCCATTCTTGAACTTACCTTCAGCTTGCTTAGTATTCCCTAGGCTGGTGGTCTTTATGGAGCCTCCTTTATCCTTCAGTCTTATATAGAGAACAGACTTTCCATTATATTTCCCTTTAGTTCTCTACTACTAGATAGTATTTTTTCATAGTATTCACAATCTACTCTTCAGTTGAGCCTAATAGTTAAGGCTGAAGTTCCTTCTTCATGCAATTGTGTGGTCTTAATGGGCACTCCTGCTTCTATTAGCCTTACGTCCAGCTTTGTTGAGCTCATACAAATTTACATGTGGCATTTGTACCATTTATAGCTATTATATTTTGGTTTTAGCTTTTTTTTTTGGTCCTCTTCCCTTCCATGTTCTTTTTGGGATTTTTTTTTTTCCCCCAGTGAAGGTTAGCAAACAGCATTTAAACTTCACATTGGACGATTGATATGCACATGGTTGTAGTATTACACTTTTAGACTGAAATTGGCTTTCCGAAAGAGCTGGTATTTTTGGCTGAAGTTAAATGTCCATTTCATCAAACTATCATAGAGAATAGTATATTTGTAACTTTTTTGCCATTGTCTCATCAGGAAAAAAGAAGTATTTGCTAATTAGTATTTATATTAGGCATTAGTGACCAGATTCCTCTGATCCTTGCTTGATTTAAATTCCTCCAGTCTGCAAAGAAACACAAGGAAAACAACAGCCAAGATGAAAGCAGATTCTCAGGAAATACCCATGTGGTTGTGACTCAGTGGATCCAAGAGAACAAAAAATGAAAAAAACCTTTTTCATTAAGTAAAAGAAGTGGAAATTGTTTTAACAGTACTGGGCAGAATTTGCTAATGAGATATGAAAGGTAGTTAACTGAAAGAACTAGTGAAAAGGAGCCAGTGTTCTATGAAGAACTTGGAAGGAAAATAAAAGAGATGGTTGACAAAGGGTTCTTTGAGTTTTGGAACTTTAAAAATGTAGAGAGCAAAAAACAACAACAAAATCTTATTTCCAAACCTAACCAGAACTAAAGGTTTTGCTGTTTCTCTGTGGAACTAAGACATATGTAAACCAGTGCTAGTACTATCCTGATGGTTATGTACAAAGGTGGCACTTTCAAGTAGAAATATAAAGAAAATTAAAAGAATTTGGAGAGAGATTGTTAGTCATCATTTGATTTCTAAACCATTATGAACTGAGGCACTCTGGCAAGGCTTGGTGTGACAAGGCCAAACGTCTGTGGCAAGGCTCACTAGTTAGGCTATTTTGCTAGCCTCTTGGGTTTTTAATTAGATGATGTTTTATAGGTTGGTTTCCCCCCCCCCGGGAGTATTTTCTGCTATGGAAAGTACCTGATGAAAATAACATGCTTTTTAAAAATGGTTCTTGGTTTAAAAAATTCAAATCAGCAAGCAGAGTTACTGAGTCTCAGGTTTGATAAAAATCAGTTTCAAATTCTTATTTGGGCAACAAATGAAATTAAATAATAAAATAGAATTTAACTTAATTTTGGAAAGCTTAGAGTAACAAAGTTTCTTAGAAGACTAAGATGAGGCATATCAGAAAACTCAACACTGCACTGTTAACTGTCTGTTAACACATGTGGGCCAGCTGTTGATCCTCCACATTTATTAACACAAAGACCTAGGTAAGAATGACGGGCATAAAAGGAATTCTATTTTGTGTTTCCTGCCTTGACTCAAGTTTGGTCGTAGGACTTGCTTGGATCAAATGGCTCTAGGACCATGAGACTTTGTAGATCCCTGGTTCAAAGGCTGGCCTATTTGCTAGTTGTTGCAAGTTGCTACTGTCCAACCAGCTGTTGACATGATGTCTGACATGGTGCCTTTGTCTTAGCTAAATACCATGGACAGATGCAAGTGATCTGACCGACATCAGTCAAAGAAAGCATGGAGGTTTGAACTATTCTTTATCAAAGCTGATCCCCCAAAACAGGAGGGAGATGATGTGAGAAAGCTTTGTTTGTACAGTAATTCTCATTATACTTTTTTGAAGGTAGAATTCACACTTTAGTACTATTCAGAGAAAGTTATAGCCAAAATTTTTAAATACAAGCATTTAAATTAGACACCAAAAAATCATGATTAGTTTACTGGATAAAACTATCATGATTTTAGAGATGCTGAATGCCCTGTATTTCTCATAATCAGACCAGCAACATTTAGAAGTCTTAGGGATTTACAGGTTTGATTTTAGAAGTCCAATTTGAAAATTTGGGCCTAAATTCCACTGAAACACTCTCTGAAAGTGTTGGCAAGGTTTCTTACTGCTTGACTACAATATCTGCATAACTGTCATCACTGCTTTCCACTTAGACCTGGTTTGCATACATATATACATGCACACACACACATATACATATATGTTCAGATCATAAGTAACTGTGAATATATGATATACCCATAATGATAAAATCTTTGTCTTGCTGCAGTCCTTTTGACAATACAATTTCATTAGAGAACCTGGACAAACTATAGTGGTAGAAGAATCCTTATACTATATTTATGCTGACCCAAATCTCTGCAAGGATAGTTCTACAGGTATAACTTTTCTGGTAGAACTGTATTAGCATCTTCTTGCTAGGAGAGAAAAGGCTAAGGTTTCAAAACGGCTCATAGATGACTATAGGTATTGTAAGTGTGGAAAGGAATTCATTTTTCCGTAGCTTGATTACAGCACATATCTGTTCATTTGTTGAAACTGTATAAATTCTAAACTATTATTGAAATTTGTACATTAGAAGAAAAAGAAACAAGAAAAGTCTGATCTTCACCCACATCACTGAAGTTTGACTATATTTGAAGCAAAATGTGAGGCATATGCCATCTGGTGGATAGAATCATTCATACAGTTTTATTGGTAATCTTGATATATTTAACAAGCGGCTTCTATTAACGTTTTAACTCCATTTCTGTTCTGCGGTGCATTATCACTTTTAATTGGCATTGGTGGATATTTCTTTAGTCAGAAGTAAAGGAAAAAAATTTGAAAACTGAATTCAAGACAAAATGGAATTCCAAACTTGGCTTTGGTGTATGATTAGTGAACTGGATGCTGGTAAGAAAAACTCCAAAACCCAAATGGAAAAGTAACCACTTTCCCCCACTTCAAATATTACTTCTAAAGGTTTAAAAATGTGTGCCAGTTAGTCAAGATCTTCTCTGATACACCTTTCTCAAGGCCCTGCCTTATTGCAAATTATGATCTGTTTGACATGGCCTTTGCAGAAAGACTGGATATTGCTCTATGTCTGCGCTGACGTGGCAGGTGAGACTGGAGTAGCCTTTCAGAGCCCATAGGCTCGTGTCGTACAGCAGCTTTCAGGTTCCTTTGCCTACAGGTCAGAATAGCTTTTTGCCAGCCATTTGGGGCATGCTTTCCTCAGGTACCTTTTTGTACAGAAAGCTGTGCTTTTAACAATGTTAGACTGCGAGTAGATGTGAATGTAGACATGACTTGGGTATTTTAAAAACCTAGGTTAGGCAGATACAGTAAAGAGTGTGGCCAGTATTAAATATTTTTCTTTTCACACAGTGGCGCATGGGTACATGGCTTCAGGATATACATTTCAGGATAGTTTACAGAGTAGACATAGCATGGGATAATAAGTGGAGCAGTCAATGTATATTGATTCTGATAGAGAATTTCTGTTATGCTGGTGGATAGTTTTTATTCTTTGCACTTTTAGTGGGCACAGAGGAATCTAACGTCCTGTTATCTACTGGAGAACTAATACTGTGGCTCCTTCATTTTTTTCTTTAGACTGATCAAACCTAATAGATTTATTTTTTCTAAGCTTACTCTTAGCATATTAGAAAAGAATTGAAAAAGTACTTCGTAATGTCTTTCGTATTGTGAATTACTACAGATCGGATCAAATAAAAGCAAGTTTGTGCTTACAGTCTGAAAAGGAATGAATTAAATACATTAAATTCAAATACATTAATCAATGCATGTGTGAAATGGAATTGTAATCACCATGTTATGTCATCATTCCATTAGCTAATGTAATGGCAAGGAGAGAGCTGAAATACAACACAATGGAAAAAACAGGTAATGCTATTGCTTCCACATGCTCCTGATTTCACAAAGCTAGTTCAGGTGTCTGCACTGTGCTGCACCACATTCCCAGCTCTGAAGGTTTATTAGTTCAGTCATGGTGCACAAACAAGATGGAGATTTAATTAGCACATGGAAACATTCATGGTTTGTTTTATTACTGGAAGTAACTGGCTACTTCAGAAGTATTTAAAAAGATTCTTCTTGACAGTAAATTTACTTATAGTAGACTCAACAGACTTATTATATGTGACTCCAAACTTCATGGCTCTGTTATTCTTCTTGTAACTAATTTATTTCTCAACATTCAAAGACAAATAATGTTTAAAAATCCAGAAGAACAAGTGTTCACATTATTTGCAAAAATTGCAGTTGAAATGTTTTTGCACCATAGTATAACAGAGCTTCTTTCTGAACTAAGCTCCTTTGGCACTTCTCTGTGTCGAATATTTCACGAACGGAAGAGCATGTACAAGCTCACCCCCCTTTTAACTCTTTCACTGGTCGGGAAGCACATGTTTGGTAGAGCATTGCTAAAACGGCTACAGATTTATACTTCTTCACATGGTCCTGTATTCTTGCAGAAACATATGTATGCTACATTGGGAGTAAATTATCTGGTTTGTGCTGTGAATCTTACTGTGTCTAAAATGTTCTATATGATTATTTACCCTCAAAAAGCCCACAGCACTTCAAAAGGTTTAACAAACACTGGTGTCTAAAGTTGCTTTGAAAAGATCCTTTCCCGTCAATTTTTTAAGCATTTTCCACATGCTGCTGTTGTCTTCCCATGAAATGCTGAATGACTCCTACCATATTATATTAAAAAAAAAAAAAAAAGTATTTTTCCCAATGCGATTGAGTGATGGTCAGCCAAAGGAGAAATATAAGTGAATTCTGGTCCAAAACAGGCCAAGAGATAAAAAAAAAAAGGGGGGGGGGGGGGGGGGGGAAAAAAGAAAAAAAAAAAAAAAGGGGGGGGGGGGGGAGAGTGGGATAGATATGTTTTCCTAATGTTTGGTGGGGGGAGGGAAGTGTTTTTATGGTATTTAAAAGGTATTCAAGGATTTCTTCAAGCAATTTGTAGTGAAGCCCTCCTCCACTTTCATTGAAAAGCTGGGCAGAAATTTTCCTGTTTTCATTTCCAACTTAAGAGCACAATTAGGGAGGCAGGTCTTTTTCCACCCCATGGGACCAAGCAGAAGAGTTAGGTCTTTTCACAGGCTTTATGTTGTCGTGTAG
>NW_008825230.1:48558-61650 GCF_000699105.1 Pygoscelis adeliae
CCCACTTTTTATTTAGAAGAATAAGGTCCATGATGTATATGTCAAACCTTATTTTTCTGAGATTCCTCCCCCCCCATTACCAGCTTGGTAATCCTCACAAAATGGTTTAAAGTTGGGGTTTGGTGTTTTGCTGACTTTCTTCCACAAACCAGACAAAATAATCTTTCCCTGAGGTGAATTTGCCCATCATGGAGCCAACCTCCCTGGCTTTTTGTGCTTTTATGGCTTGAACAGAGATGATATTTTCTCTTGGATAGTCTTATGTCATGACAGTTATGTTTATATGAATATAAACAAAAAGATTTATTCCGGGCAAATTATCTGAATATAAAAGATTTATTCAATTTGCTTTGTTTTGTTGCTTAAAATGTCTTCTGTGTTCACATACATATTTGAAAAGCATTTAAAAATCTGTATTTATGAAAATGTTGCTCTTGGCAAAATGACGAAACATTTTTTTCATGTGAAGAACAGTGCAAACACTAAATAAGATAGATTGTATAAAAGAAAAATTTAAAATGAAATTAATTTTTTTTCAATCTTCACTGCTATGCATTTCAAACAAGTTTAGGCTTTAAAGTCGAAATGCTTACAAAAAGTTAGTCAAGCCTCAATACAGCCTGTGAATTTCAAAAAACATTGGAATATCACTCCTTAAAGTCTTCACTAGCAGATTTTTAAATGTTGGATATCAGATTCCCTGTTGGAAAAACCTGATTGCCCATTTTACTTTCTACTAATTGAATAAGATTGTGGGCAAAGCTTTTTTGCTTGTTTGTACCATTGTCATGGCTATAGAAAACAATTTTCCTACCAGTAGGTGGAATCAGATGAAAATCTTAACTATTAAGCACAGTGTGTAGCTGTGTTTTCTGATCTGGCCAAAAGAAATCATCTGAGTAGCTCCAGTTTTGAAGTTCACAAATAATAGCAGCTTTCTAAAAAACATTTAGCTCAGAAGAATACAAATTAGGTTGATATAAAGTTAGCATTTATGTTTAAGAATAGTATGGCTTTGATACTGGTTCCCTATGTGCACTTTTGAAGAGTGCTCCTGGATGGGTTAAAAATGTTCCGTTATTATATAATGTTTACCACTGTCAGGCTGTAAAACTTCCTCCTGGGTGTCGTCTTATAGTCATGTTCTGGTATTTTTGCATTGTCTGAGTGAAAGAAAATCCTGTTCTTTGTTAATAACCATAGCTGTCCAGTAGCCAGTTTCTTCTGGGCAACTTTTTTTTTTTAATAGAAATTTAGAATTAAAATCTTCAAACTACAAATAAGTGACCTATATGATGCAAAAAAATAAGGTGCCAAAAACTTAGGAACATGTGAGCTTTGTAGACACTATTTTAGAAAATAATTATGATCATCTTTCTAATTTTTTAGAATTAGATTTGTTTTCAGACCTCTTTATGAAGAAAGTTGGCACTATAATTTCTTTTCTTCATATGTCTCCAGAAGCATTCATAAGAAACAAAAAAGGAAAAGGGAATGAAGGCTTCCCAGTTACATTGTGTGTAAAAAGTTTTGACAGTGTTGATTTCTTGTTAATTTTATGTATAATCATTAAGATAACAGGATCGTTGCACATTTGTATCTCCTCTGAAAAAATCTGAGTTTTTGCACAAAACTCAAGTCTAAGAGTGACTGATTCAAACACCAATATTTCTTTACCCAACTCATAGAAAAAGGTTTGTAATCCCTTGGAAAGGTCAGGCAGTAGACAGAGGTTTGTTGAGCCTTGTAGTTGTGGCAGTTGAAGGAGAGTTGTTCAGTGAAGAGGGAGATACTGGAAATTAGAAGTTACAGATTTTCCTTCAGACTCTTCCTCTGAATAGTTCTTATTTTGGAGATGTTATTTACATACTTATTTTCTCCACTTCTGCGGTGTTTGTAAAACTGTAGTAGTATTGTGTACTGATTTTGGGGTATAGTTTTCCCTCCTCCTGGGCATTTTGGAAAGTAAGAGAAAAATTCATCTACCCAGTACTAGTAACACTTTTCAATAAACTTTAGAAATTAGGAAATATACAGGAAAGAAGATGTTAAGGTCTTTAGTGATGGACATTTCTGGCAAGGCTTTAACACAGGCTTTCCAGTTGGTCTTTGTCAGGTATAAAAAGTGCAAGCTAGGCTTCAGTCTGTTTTTCTGAATTCCCCTGAAATGGTCTCCTGGACGTTTGTCTTCCTTCCTTCTTACCAGTAATTTTATGAGCTGGAGAGTTCCCATTTATGTTCGTGGAGGAAATAATTTTTCATGGGAATGTTTTTCTCCTTTCACCGAGGAGAAGCTTTCCAGGGATGGTTTGGATCAAATCATACAGAATATTTGTGATGAAAAGCATAAGTTACTGGAGCTCAAAATATAGCTCACACTTTCTCAGTGAAAGGACTGGAGTACTTAACGTATTGCAAACGCATGTCGTGGTACAGACACAGGTTCCAAAATGTCTAAGAAGCTAAAGCCCTTTGGAACAAACCTACACAGACAAATTTCATGAAAGGTATGTGGGAGAACTTGTAACACCAGAGTTCTGCATCTGGGTTTTTCTGCTTTGGGACAGACTTGGCAAGCAGACCAAAAAGATATGTTGGATTTTGTCTTCATTTTTTCCCCCTCCCACCCCCCCCACTCCCCGGCTGTATACTGTAATACCATTCCTTGCAGATATGTGCTCTCTCCAGTTCCATTCATAGGGAGAGGTAGAAAGCTGATAAGTATTTAATGATTTGTAGGAAATACGGAGTTTGCTTCCATGCTATAGCACAATGTTTCTGCTCTCTGCAGTGTCAAAGAAGGTCGCTGTGAAATTAAAGCTATTTTAGAATTGACAGGCTCTTAATTAAGAGGTCACATAGTCAGTCTTCTGCAGAGATGGTTTGTTCTCTTTGGAAGGAGAACAAAGCTGAGTAATAGTGCACCTTCACCTTTTTGTCAAGAAAATCCTGCAGCTGGGGAGAATGTCATCTTCTGGTAAAGCAGGTTGCAGCATTTATGCCTTATGTGCTGGCACAATAAACTCTAAACTGTCATCCCTCAGGCATTTTGCAGTGGTTTGTTTATCTAAAATTCCTTGACTTTATTGAGAAAACATAGCTTTTCTTCTTGGACTGGAAGAACAACAAATAACAAAAAAGCTGTTGATGTGGGTTAGAGGGAACAACGTTGTTCATCTGTTGGATTCCACAGACGAGTGGAATCTCTTTTAAATCTTCTCATGCTATTAGGTCCATATGTTGTGGCACTGAAAAATACACGAAAAGTGTATTTGACAGGAAAAGCATTTGGTTTTCTTGCTAACCCTGTGCTAAGATGAGGAGAGCAAAGATGTCGTACTGGTGCCTGACTCCTGACTGGTTTAGGCATGTCGTCACTTACCTCGTGTCCTGCATGTGACACTTGGGAGTTCCTGATGAGATCTTAGAAACAGCTCAGGCCTGAAAACTTAAATGAACGTAGACTTGTCAGCCTCCTTCTCCCAGTCTTTCCTTTTTTTTGTGTAGGGATGCACTTTAGGGTGCTGTGAATTTAGTTAGTTCGACAAGCCTGTTTGTGTAGAAAAGAATATGTTCAGGACCGTGGGGACATGATGATCTTAAATTCAACTGATAGCATTACCAAACTATACATGGAATTTAGATAGTGTTTTGTTCTTCTGCACAAACACGAAGTCCCCAAAGAGGAAAGAGAATTTCATTGTTTATCTGCCAGAAGTGTACTTAAATTGTTTTTGAACAAGTCTGTTAGATTTTTGTTTTGTTGGGACTGCCAGGAACAGATTGGCTGTCTTGAAGTATTTCTTTGCATAGTGGATCATGCTGCACATTAAAGAAGCTTAAGAGTAAAGCAGTTTCTGTACTAGATGGTATCAGGGTTCACACTATTTGGATAATGACGTGGTCATAGGCACTCGGAGTGAAGATTTTATTATGGACTCCAGGAGTTAGGAATTTTCAGTTCAAATTATATCTTTCGTTCAGGTGCTTTGTTCTAAATTTTCAAAGAACACTTTTGCAGCGATTGTAGAGTAGTAGCTATGAAAGAATGTGAACCTTAGCAGCATATAATATATAGGTAAAGCTACAGATTCTAGAGCTGCTTAGCTAAATCCATTGCATATTTTTAAGTCATTATTTTTTTACTTTAGTTGTGTTTCTTATCAATTACCTTTTTTCAAAACCATTTTGCTAACAAATCATTAAGGTGTCCTTTAAAATGCCCATAGATGTTTGCCAACAAACTTCAAATTTATCTTGGAATAAATTCTCTTGTAGTTAAGAAAAGCAATTAAAACTGCTTACCTGAACTTTATTATATTCCCCAGTTTGCTTAATTCAGAACGATTGTTGTTCTCCTATTGTACAGTGGAAATAGAAGCTGCTGCTGGGACTGGAATGATTATAGTAAAGATGGGCATCTTTTCATTCATATCTCCTGTGTAAAAGTGGGGCTACCCATTATGAAGAAAGTGGTTTTAATGAAATGAAGGAGCAGGTTTGTCATGTAAGATGTCCATTTTCTAAATATTAGCAGGTAGAACACCTGTAGATATTTCTCTCGGTTTCCAGTAAAACATTTGGCAGGCTAGCTAAGGAAGAATAGCTGTTTTTTGTAACTTGCAGTTGCAAGACATGTATAATGATAGGGGATTTCTTTGAGGAGCTACTCTGTGCTGCAAACCTCAGCGTGGTTAGAAGTGTATCCAACATGTTTTCTGTGGGAGAGGTATCTTTAAATATTTATATGATATGTCTCTATCAATGATTCTTGATTTTGACGGATGCTTTTCAGCAGAGTTAATCAATAGCTAGAAAACAGAAAGCAGAGTGTATATACCTACTACATTGTCATTCTACCTAGAAACACACTCGTTATTGGGCATGAAGTAGGTAAAGAATAGACTACAGCTATCCTTCTCACTGATTGCCCACACGGACTGTCCCTCCAGCATACTTTTTCTGTAGCCCTGTTGCTCAAATGTCATTGATGGATCCCTATTTCCAAATAATGTAATGAAATTGGTGTATGTGGAAGAGGTGTTTACCTTGTCTTTTCATGCTTGGGAATTGCATGCAAAGACTTCTGTCAGTATTGATGCCATGAAAAGGGGTTGTCTTCTAGATGCAAATCCTTACAGGATAAAAGAGACAAACTTTAGAATATCCTGTAGTCATGCTTTGTCAAGCAAAAGTACATTTTTCTTGACAATGACAGGTAAGAAATTTCTTCTGGCTTCCAGCAGTTGAGGAAATAAACCACAAATTGGTATTAGGGAAATTTGGTTACCAAAGCAGGTGTTACAACATCAAGGCAATACCAGAAAATCAGTGATTAGTGATAGACAAATTATTTTTTCTAAAGACCAGTTCTCCACAGGTATTTGTTGTATGGTATTTCATTATTTTTAGTGAAAGTAAAGATTCTGTAGAAAAATAGATACAACGTATTACAGAAGGTCTTATTCAACAAAAACATGCATGTAAAATTGTCTTTGCTTCAGTTCTGGAACAGTGAGAAAACTCTATTGTAATGCCGGAGCCTACGGTACTTAAAAAGGCTGTAATGTACCGATCTTTGGAGCATTTAATGACAAGTTTTTGTGAATTTTTGTAAATTTTTTTAATAGAACTCAGCTATTTCCTGCTATTTTTGCATTACTTGCTAGATGACATGTTATATTTAATAATCATAGTCCTGATAAGTACTATTAGTACAATAATATTAAAACATTTGTTACCGTTTTTTCAGAAATCATTGTATCTGTTTCCTGTGGATAGGAGAAGTCATGAAAAATGGTCTCTGCCGTGTACCCTCTTTCTGTATTTGTTGCTGTCTGTTAATTATTGTAAGAGGACACCGAAGGAAGCTATCAGGTTTTACTGATAGTTGGATGGTTTGCCTGTTGTTTACTTTCCCATTACTCTAGCATGCAACTGTAGCATATCTTTTCATAGTTTTTCTTCTGTGTTAGTTTTTCCATAACTGTAAGGGAAGGTATTTTAAAGACAGTAAGGGGTGAGTTCATGTTATTTAAAATATGTTTTCAGAAGATATGCAACTGTCATGTTAACTGCACAGTTTCTGTTACTTAGTGGCTTTCTTACTTCTACCTTTATCATCATTACCTTTATCACACATTTCTTCCCCCCCCGTGACTCGTCATTCTCACCTATCGTTGATTTTCAATCAGTGTTTGTCCACAGATGAAGTTATTCAAGAGCAGTATTTGAGGGTAAACTAAATAATAACAAGGCCCACTTCTGAGATAAAGTTACCCAGGTTACCAGATACGGATTTATTCAAGTTTATTTGAAGCGTGACCCACTTCAAGGAGTTTTCCTGAGGAGTGTAAGGCCATGAAGCCACAAAATACCCAGTGTGCTGTAGTACTTCCATGTTGACTCGCTTCTTCATCTATACTGTAATCTAAAAGAAAATGTATTTGTAAGGCTGCTTATTTCAGTTCCTGCACTAGGAAAAATTCTTTCATCCACTTTGTGTTCCTCTGCGACCCTCTTAAAGGAACATACAGTCACCCTTGGAATTTTTAGGTTTGCAAAAATTACTTGTGGAACAGGCCTTTCCTTTCTAAATTGTGCCCCCTTGTGAGGAAATATGGTGGGTCAATAGAAAAGGACATCTGCAGCATTACAGCAGAGCAGTGCGCAGCAACCTCAGCAGTATGCTTGGGAACTGTTTCAAGAGGACAGTAATTAGAAATAATCTTCTTGTGTTTATATAATTTGGCTCAAAGTTTTTTTCCTATTAACCTGTATATTTTCTGCAATAATATAATTGTATTAGTAGCTTAGAGATGAGAAATCTAATGTGGGAAGAATTATTTTACTTTTACTTACAATGAGTTTACATCATGCCAGTGACATTATTTTCTGTACTTATAAATACATTTTAGAAATTACTTAATTGCTAACATTGTAAAATATTTTTTTCTATAAATTCATACAATACCAGGAGTCTAAGGCAGTGCTTTCAGATAAATTTAGCATTGCATCATTTCATTTGCAGTAATGTAAACACAAACTCCAGTATGTCAGCAAAATTAAATATTAAATATTTCAGATTTTATTATCTGTGTGTCAGTGGTTAAGCTAAAATGCTTACGGAGTTTTTACAATGAACAGATTTCCACTGACTGTTGGAAAAGTAGACTTGTAGGAGCTGCAGAGGTGAGGCAGCACCATGTGAAATGCAGCGACAGGATTAAGATTTGGCAATGTACTTTTTTTCTCTCCAGGCTCTTAGGCAGTCTCTGTAGATGAGAACAGACTGTCATCTTGTATTGCTGAAAGCTAACTTGCAGTTTCTGCTTGTGTCTGCTTGTTTGAATTTCTATGCAATTTTGTTGTTTTTCCTACCAGTTGATATGATATGGATATGGATATGGTGAAACACAACGGGAAAAGGTATGTTTCATGTAATATAAAATCTGAAAAAGTTTTTCTTACTGCAGGAATAACAGGAAGGCTACATTTCTTCAGAAAGAAGAATGTAGTGCTGCAGAAAAATACATTCTTGGTATATTAAGCAGGATATTTCTTACTGGAACATGCTGCTTCTTCAGTCACTACTTACCCTGCAGATGTAAACAATTTGTAATTTCTAAAAGTCTGTGTTGTTTCCTTTTTATTTAAATTAGGCATACTGCATGTGAATGTTTACTAGCTTACTGTGTTTGATTGTAAAGCCACTTACAGAATTTTAGTACTTAAAGTTACAAAACTTGGATGAACTTCTGTCTACTTCTTTGCTTAGTATTGGGTTCTAACTCTATAAATAAAGTAATATAATTACAGGATTTTCTTTTTCTTACGTTGTTGTTTTCATAAAATACTTAGACACAGTTAATGAAACCGGCATTAAAAAACCCAATGAACCCAATTTACACTGTTACCGTAAATTGATGAAGAAATATTGCATGTACAGCAAGGATTTATAGGAAATGCTTGCTATTTTTTAGTAAAGTATATTGAAATCATAAAGCAAATATATAAGATTTGTTTTTTTGAATATTCAGTAAGAATATAAATGAAAGCAAATTCTGTACCTATTGCTTCACCCAGTCTAATCAATAGAAAAATGTTCAGTAGAAATACAATCAGGATGACATTTGATTATTATGTATGTTTTTATAAATACTAAAAATACTGTTTTGTCTTACTCTCCCATCATATGCATGTGAAACTAAAATTACAGGCAGCTCACTACACACTAGTGATGATAGTGAGAGAATTGTTTCCTTTTCTCAAACATATGTTGTACTTTTAAATAGTCAAAAAAACCCTGAAAATTGTGTAACGTTCAAGTGTTCTGGACTAGTCTTCCAGTAAAGTACTATGTTTCAGGAATTTAAACTATGAACAATGCTTTTGACTTGGCCCAAGCAATTTATTGTGTAGGTTGGTTAATGAGGAATTCAAGTACCTACTTTTAAAAATGATATAATAATGTTCTTTTTTGTACGTAAGCTCTGATTTTTAGTAAGTTGTGATGGCTATACTTAATGAACACAAACTGTATATCTCTGTGACAACTTGTCTCATTTTCATTTATATAGCAGGAAGAGTTTTACCTCTCTGACGCTTTTGTAGTTTAGTGTTGTAGCTTTACTATGTTAAAAGCAAATAGGCTGGGAACCTTAACACAGAGCTTTGAGGCCTTCAGTAAAGGGCCCAAATATCTGCTTTTTTCTTTGTGCTGCTATGACGTGATAAAACAAAAGGTAACTGAAGGTTGATGCATTATGAATAGTGTTAAAAGTCACGTATACTGTGATAATGTCTGGCAGCATTAGGTTGTGGGACTTACTTTCCAAGGAGCCGAATAAATGCATAGGAAGATAAAATTCCTGTTTCAGTGTGTACACAGTGATAAAAAAAGTGAGCTGTGGGATATACAGGTATAACATACTATTAAATGACCATATTGATAAGTAGCATGTATGTGAATATGGACTTTCGCTGATGTATTAGTAAGTCCAGAAGAGTAATGCCCCGTGAAGAAAGTAAATACACAGGTAGCCAGTCAGGAGATAAAAAAAGAATGACTAGACTAAAATGTTAAATTACAGTCACAGAAGTTTGTCAAGTACATATTGAGGGTGCAGAGTTATCAAAACCATCTTAACTTAGTTTATGGAATAGTATTTGTTTCCATCTTTACTCCTTCTTACTTCTCTATTAATTTTGAGAGGCCATGTGTCTTAAGAATTGTGTCATTTTGGTATCAGTTATTTTAATAATACTAAACTAGTGCCCAAACTTCCTGTCTTAAATTTTGATAAGCAACTAAACTTCCATCATTGCTTCATTTTCTGTTTTCGTATGGTCTTTGACAGATAAATATTCATAGGCAGGTTTCATTGTAGAAGAATGTATCAGTACAGTTTGTAGAGTGACTTTTGGAATATAAAGACTCAATTTTAAGATAGATTTTAGAAGTACATGTCTCAGATAGAAATTACTCTTTTTCACTACAGCAATGCCTTTTTCTATGCTAGTATTATAATAGGTTTATATATTTTATGTAGATTTGGGGTCTGATGAGACCTCTATTGCTAAAAGCATATGAAAACTTTACCTTCCATGGGAATAGATTGTCCTTGATATGCTACTGAGAAAATAAGGGTCTGGAAATGATCTCTGCTTGTTTATTCTGTACTACAGTAAAGATCCATTAGATCTCTACAACCTTTATAAAGTCCTTTTTTCTGTTTTTTTGTTCCTGATGCCACCTCAAGTTCTTATCGTAACATTATTTGAACAAAAAAGGCTTCCTGCTTATTCTCAGAATGATGCTACTGTGACAAAAATGCCCTCTAACATCTTAACAGTGTACTTGTCAAGTTTAGAGTATTTAAGACTTCAGTAAAATGTTACATTCTACTAGGGTTTCATGGAAACATACAGTGCTTTCAAGGTTTTTCTGTCCTTCTATGACAATTAGTTAAAAGCAAACGACCATTTTTGCTTGGGAGTTAACTGAAACATCCACTAGAAATTTTCCTCCCTCAAGTACATGAATACTTTATTATGTACGTGAAAACTTGGTGCAGTTAATTCAAAACAAATCTGTACTCAGCTCTCCCAAAGCTATTGAAGGGCACTATTTCTCACTAAGATGAAGCTTTCGAAAAAGTTTAAAAAATCCTAAATTGGGCATGTGTAATTATGGATGAGTCAAAGTTTTTTCAAAACTGGTGTGATGGTATGAGAGAGAATCTTATGATAGGAATCTAAGTTTTATCCTTCATTTTGAGAGGTTAAGCATATACATAGGTCCCTTATGCATGTAATTCAGTGTAATATAATTGCAATTTATAAAAACGATTGCCCTGAATCATGTGTGGCTATGAATTTTGGTAAGGAAACTGTTGTATATACAAAGTTTAGTTGAAGCTAACACTAAAGCAAAATAAATCTTGTGGATGACTAAACTGTAGTCCCTGGGTCTGTAGCAATCCCCAGAGAATAAGGAAAGTTAATTTAAAATATTTTTGTTCTTCTGGTCTTAAGCCAGATGCCTTAAATTCTGAAAATCAAGCCTCAAGTGACATTCCACTCTAGTGGGAAAAGAAAGGAGAACATATACTCTGGTCCTGCAGAATGATATTTACTTCATTAACAACTAAAAGTGTAGTTTAAATACTGAACTAATGCGCTCTCTTTCTCACTCCCTTGTTCGCTCTCTCACTCACTCTCATTTTCTCTTTCTTAAAACAAGCATGTTTACTTCAAAAAACATCCTTTAACTGTGATGAAGGAATTAGAACTTTTGAAAATTGCAGAACATTAGATTATCTATTTTGTGCATTTCAGGCAAGTAGAACTGAACTGGAAATACAATTAATGAATCATTGTCCCGTGTTTAGATCTTGGAATTGGCTTCCAAAACTTTATTTGGAGACAGCAAAATAAACTTACCAATTTTAACGTAATCATAGTGTTACTGTCATTTCATCTTTTTAGCAGATTCAGATGAAACTCAAAAACTCTTCCAGTAAAAATTACTTCTGTAAATACAGTTTTATTTTAGTATACAGTTGTCTTAATATAAGTATGGCTGTTAGTGTATATTAGGTATCCACCATCAAAGCTATGTCACATACAAAATAAAAATATCATGTGAAAATGGAACATACTGTGCTCTGCAGGACAGTTACTTAGTTTAAGGCAGCATTTGAACACACCAGCTGAAAAGGAAAAGAGGAAATTACTTCTTTAGGTCACTGCATTGTGTATTAGCTGTTCACGCTGTCTTCTTATCTTAAACTTTCCTAAACTTTAGATACTTTCTGTAGATACAGGACGGTCTTCCTTAGCAGCTAATGACTAGGGAAGATGAATAGAGTTGAAGGTGCTACGTTACTGATTCAAGATACTAACATCCGTAAAATTGCTTCATTGTACCATGCTGCATTATTGTGATTGCTTAGTTTTAGCCAAAAATTTTCTTCTAAAAATTTACAAGATTTTTTTTTTAGGATTGTTATTGACTGTTCATTGTGAGCAGTGATGAATGAAGACTCACTTTTTATCAGTAAATTAAGATTAAATGTGTCATTTAAAAATTAAGTTCAGAGTATCAATATTCTGTTGTTACTTTGGGCAAGGAATGGTGCCTTTTCTATTTCTAGGTAGTTAAAAAAACCCCTTAAAGTGGGAAATGCCTCTTTATAGAACAAAGTTATTTTGTTTCATGAAATCATGTTCTGTAGCCTGACCTATAAGTCTATTAAACAATTCAGTCATGAAAACTCTGAGAATTTCCTGGCCCCTAAGTACTATCCAAAATAATCTTATAATTGTTCATGTGACCCTATGAACCCAACAGCTGAAGTACAAGCAAACAAATAGGCATGGATTCAGTGTCTACGAAATTAGAAGATGAGAACTAGATTTCCTGTGCTAAGGAAAATGCTCCAAGTCGCTCTTTTATTAGCTGTATGCCTTGGGTAGGATGCATAAATTTCACAGCTGTAGTAATATGATCTTTTACAACAATATCAATTACAATTATAACTGGTTATAAATGAAAATATTTAGAGATACAGCAAGGTTCTGTTGCACTTTACGTTTGTGTAATACTTATGTTTCTGATGGTAGATCTAACCTGTAGACTGTTTCTGATATATTGAAAGGCAGATCTTTCCAAATGTAAATCTGCAATCTATTACAATAAAATCCCAATACGAGTCTTTCTTTGATACAAATAATAATAGTGATTGTATAAACATGAAGACAGTTTTACTACATGTACTTTCTCTTTGAGCTTTGAGATGTTTAGTCTGAGCTTGAGACCTTCATAAGCAATTCTAAGCAGTTCCTTTAGTTGCAGGGATGCAACATAGCACTGTGTAAAAACGGAATTAGCCAGTGCTGTGAACTTTAAACCCTACCATTGATTATCTTTTGACTTTTAATATCAGAGACACAGGAATGGAATACACTGTATGCTTTCTGAATCAGTTATGTAAGTATACGTATTAAAATAATATTTAAAAAGAACAGGTAAAGCCAGAGTTTTGCAGAAGTAGTTACAGCTAACTTTGGTAAATAGGTAAGATTGTAGAAAGAGGATGACAAACCGAACACTTAAGGGCTGGTGAGACATGGTCTTCAACGGCCATAATTTTTAGGTTTTCTGTTTGGTTCTTTGTTTTTAAGATGGTCTTGTTGACAGGAGATCTCTTTAAGTTTTTTTCTGTACTGTGGGTTGCCCCTCAAACTTACTGTCAATTTGTAGTTCAGAAATATACAACTAAGCTCATCTTTCAAAGTTGTTTAAATAATCAGTTCACATGTGTGGGGATGCAGTTATTGTTAAACGTGTGAGTTCTGGGGAAGCCTTTCCTCAATTGGGAAGATTACGGTTGTTAGTAAGGTACAAAACCATACAGATTTCTGCCTGTATCTGATGTGTGTGTGGTTTTTTGTTTGTTTCTTAGAGAAAATCTAGACTCACTATTGCTCCACATATAGAATAATAGTTGAAAAAATAGACATGTGGGAAGGGGGCTGTTTAACTCCCTTGATGGGCCAGATGGTGGATTCCTCTGCATTGAATGCTCG
>NW_008825230.1:61673-69099 GCF_000699105.1 Pygoscelis adeliae
TGTCTTGAATGCGTCCATCACACCATCAGTGTTTTGGAAATGAAAAAGATGAACATGATGTCTGTTAGAAACCGTTAGTGACCTAATTAAAATAATTAATTTATGTCTACCTTTGAAGAAAGTAAGCCTTTAAGGATGTCTTAAATAGAGTTTTTGGTGGCTTCTGTTAGTATTTCTTACTATTTTTTTACTTTCATTTGGAAAGCTCAGAGATCCCGTTTTAGTAGCAGCATCCCATTACAGTTTGACGTTTCAAAGACATACAATGAAAGGTGGAATTTACAATGAAAATGTGCATCTCTCTTGAAATTATTCAATGATGGCACATTTAATATTCTAACATCTAAGCAGTTTGACTGTGAATTATTTCAGTCTGCTTTCTGACACAGAGCTTTAATCCTACTTACTGTCTATTTTAGATAATGTACTTAGCTACGGTAAAACTTCTATTCTCTATTGAAAAGTCAACCTGCTAGTCTTTTTCTTGTTTTAAATACTTTTCATTGCACACCTGAGAAGTTTTATATGAATGGAATATCATTGTTTCTCATCAGTAAGAGGTCTCAAAAGTCATTATTAAAATATATAAGAAAAAGTATGTGTGGTGCTTATACTTTTATGTTAAAAACTCAGGAGAGAATTTTGAAAGCTGATAACTCAAGAAATTCCAATCCACGTGATCAGGTGTTCAAAGCCTGTCATCAGAGTAGTGAAACTATCGTCTCAGTAAATGAATAAAGGTGTACATTAGCTTAGTAGTTATGTTTAGAAAAGGTAGTTACTTTTAGAATAAAGTTGAAATAACACAGATGTTTGAATAGAGTATATTTAATTTATTTAGTTACTAAGACAGCATATTGTTTGTAAATGAATTTGGTGATAAAAGTTTGGAGGAAGTAAATAAGCACTCATTTAGAAAATAAAAAGAGAATACTGGCTGCATGAAGAATTGACAAGAGTAGAACAGTTAACAGAAATTTATCTCAGAATACTAAATTGAGAAGTACTAGAAAAGTATAAAAATTATGATTTAAACTGAAGAAGTTAGCAAGAGAACTTAGTAATCAAATAAATTAATAACTATTAAGAAAATTATTTTTTCACATATACTTTTGTGCCAACAGAAATATAAATAACTGACCCGGCTGACCAGAAAGTGATTTTTTTGGCCTTTTCTGGATAAGATTACAGAAGTTTCTCTCACTGCCAAGGGCATTGTTTCACATTGCTGAAAAGTTGTGTGAAGAGCTCCTATGTTGTGTTTGGTGTCATCCTTTCATTTTCTCCTTAATCAAATTGAAATTTCAAGTACTTACGAACAATCTTTCAAATGACAGTTAATTGATGTCTTTTGTCAGCCTCTGTTTTATATCTTAAGATGATGATTCTTAGTAGTTACTTGGATCTAAAGTGGATTACCTGCCATGAGAAGTAACAAGCACTATTTTACTATTCCTTCTCCACTGGACTGACGATTCTTTAATAGCAGGACTTTCTGGGGGTGGAGATGCTGTGGTAAATCTGTGCCCTATTTATATCACACTGCTTTTTCTGTCTTCCAAATCCGTGAAGTCCATCTTTCCTTCGCTAATGGCTTTTAAAATAATTAGTACTGTTTCCTTACAGAAATGGAAAATTAGTAAGCAATAGCAACCCAAGTTTTATCAAAAGTGAAAATGATGATTTGTTAGAAGTTTGGGCCTGCTGTTACAATTTCTGGTCATAAGTAAATCTAACTCTCAAATGTATTTGTTTTTTTTAAAACTGTATCATCATTTTCTTATGATCACAAATGAAAAGATTTCCCTACTAAAGACATTGGTTATATACCAGAACTGAATGGGGATGGCTGATACAATTCTGAAAAATGTTGAGTTACGTTTAAGGATTGCCTCTGCAAGATGGTTTGATCCTCATTAAATTCAGTTTCTGCTCCTTGAAATGATCTCATCCTTAACAGGATGCAATTCGTAAGAAATATTGGCTGGTGAGGTAATGCACATTCTGTAATTGCAATTGAAGCTGTAAGAAAGTTCACAGAACATCAGTTAATGAATATTAATATTTGAGCATATCTGTGCTTGTTCACTCTTTTGACAACCTTCCAGCTGCCATCGATACTGCTCCCCGTGTTACCAGGGTGAACTCATCTGTTTTCCTGTGTGTCCTCTGCTGCTCTGTGCCATGTTTCCCAGTTACAACTTACTGTGTAAAATTTGATACACAGCAAAAATGGCTGTTGAATAAGTGAGCATTATTGCTCTGTAGCGTGGTACTCTGTCTTGTGCTCTGTCCTGGCACTGTAAAGATCCACACCTTCCTAGTCACTGAAGAGAGAGCGGAAGTTTGAAAAGCCTTTGAGAACAGACCTTGCAACAAGGATATTAACAAGACAATTGCTGGAAGAGTGACCAAAGGGGACAGGTCACTGCAGTGTTATCTAAATTGTTAGAATCTGAAGCTCATTTACAGAAAGCAAATGAAAACATCTGGGCCTCCCACAGTGACTGCAACACTAGTTATTACTAGAAAAGCCATGAGCGAATTAGAATTTGTCATTAGTATGCTGGAACAAGTATTGACTCCTATGATGAAGAGGTGCCTGAAGACCATTATTCCTTTCCTGTGATGTGTTCTTTCCTTCAGATGTGTAAGGGGACTGGACAGACTCTGGTGCACGCACCTTATCTGCCAGTCATACACACTCTTCCCCAGCGAGGGCAACTTCCTTTTGACTCAGTAGATTTATTCCTATTGTAAGGAGAAAGTCATCTTGGCATCATCCCCTCCCGCAGTTTCTCGGCGGTGAGGGCATAACACGGTGTTTGCTTTTACTCGCTGCCTGCAATTGTAAATTATGCAAGCAGAGGTCTTTTCTTAAAATCACGATCTTGTTAAATGCATTGAAAAAATGCACACAATGCAAAAAAAAACCCCACCTCACTTCATTTTACTGTTTCCTTTCTTTCCTCTTTTACCTACTCTTTCTGTTGACTGCATTCAAAGCATCCTCAATGCAGTGACACTTAAGTTCTTTCTACCTCAGCTATCTACTCAGCAATCTTCTTCCCCTTGGTCTTTCCTGATGCTTCTGTGCTGGTCTGCTGCGGCTGCAGTAAACAAACCTTTCCATTTCTTGCGTTCTCAAAGTAGTTCCTGGTTTTCTTCTTTATACTGTCCGAGACAAAAGACAAACAACACCTGTGAACCACACCACCCTGAACATGCCTGAACCACCCTATAGTGCATTTGTCAAGTACTGGGCAAAATTGTAGTGGTATTGATTACTGTGTGTATGTATTTTGAGCAAGGTTTTCTCCCCGCCCCCCCTCCTCCCAAGACAACAGTATTCCTAGTATGTTATGAGGTACACTTCAGACTGTACTGTGGCACAGTATTCTTTTATTTTCTAGGCATTTTTTCAAATGCAAAACAGCATTTCACCAGTCTAGGGATATTTTAAGGAATTTTTCCATTACGAAAATTAGCATCTCAGCAGTCAAGATACTCCGTTTAAGCACCATGTGAAAATACATAGGGAGAGCCAGATATGAGCAAATTAAGATGTAGAGGACACTGTTAACCCCTGATGTTCTGAACAGTCTTTGCACAATTTGCATGTATTTCACTGCAAATGTGTGTTCACAGCTCCAGCTTTCTTGCTGAAGAGTTGCTACTGCAGCTGTGAGATTACCTGCATACAGATCTCCCGAGGCTATTCTTTGTCATCCTGACGTGCTGTAGCAGATGGTGGCCATGTCACACTGTGCCAAAACAGTCTTTTTTTTTACTGCTGTTTCTTGAACACGAATGCAAACCTGCACCAAATGGCTGTGTTTCAGCCAAAGTTCCTTCAGGTGATGACAGTTCTTTCTCTCCCTGTTGGTAAAGCTGCAGGCAGACTAGATGGCAAGTGCCATTGCTGAAACTGCTATCAGTTCTGCTTTGCAGGGCAGTCGTTGGCTTGCAGAGCCAACTGAAGGGTGAAATTCAAATGCATCTCCAAAAACTGTTGAGTATGAAGAAGGGCATCATGATATGTAACACTTTATTTTATTTTATTTTTTTAAATCTGGGATGGTTGGTAATACTTTAAGAATGTTGCCTGTTAGCCAAAAAAAGATGGATCATGAGATGCTGGGAGAGGATTCGTGGGAATTTTTGAGTTTGACCCCAACTTGCAAAACTGCAGTTGCTTCCAGATGGCTGTTCCCATATTTGCCACAGTGCACCTAGGGAGAAACTCTGCAACAGAGTGTCATGACAAACAAGAAATCAGAGAGGCTTGGGATAGGTAGTGAATCTCAGGCATATTTGAGTGGCAGTACAGTTTACTAAAGCTTGTGGATGACTATTTGTCATCATCCACTTCATCTTGAATAGTAAGTTAGAAATGGAATTTAATTGACCACAGATTTTATCCCTTGCCCTACTTGTCTTGTAAAATAGTAGAACTTAACACACGTAACCAAAAATTTGATTGGCTGTTCTGGTGTGTGTTTAGTTGGTCACAGACTGCCACATGCCACCAAGAAGATAATGTTCTAACAGTCTAAATGGCTAGCTTTTGTATTCCAAACATTGAAAAAATACTTACAAAAAAGCTCAAATTAGTTCAATTTCTCAAAAGGATTTCTGAAGGCCTCACCTATTTAATTGCTAATGTGAACAAGACATGTCAGTGAGCAGAGCTGGGAAATAGTCCTAAAAGAGCAGACCTTTCTGCTGTTCACAGCATCATCTCTGTCAAACACAGTAACATCCTTTAGCTTTGAACAACCTGCTGTTCTTCAACCTCAACTGTTTGAGATATGGGGCTCTGGCATGTCTTCTTGAGAATCTTAAGTACATGATAGGAAGAAAGGCAGATATATACACCGTTCTAGACATAACAGACAATGCATTCAGTGTTTAATGTATTTCAGTTCTCATCATTATATGTTAATCAAAAATTGTTACAACAGATTCATGTTTTAGAAGGTCCATGAATTAAAGATTTCCTTCTTCCTGAAAATCAGAAAAGTATACATACCAAACTTGTGGCACCCCATTCTTTTTCTTCTATGAAAGTTATGTAGGGATGGACAATCTTTGATCTTTTTGAGTGCAGAACATTTGCAGTGATACACATTTGAACCCAGTATTTCCAGTCCCTCCTGCTGTTATTGTCTTTATTTTTTTAATTGTAATTTTGTAGCTGGAACCCTTAGAATCCATACTTAATGCGTAGTAACATAAAGCTTCTGTCCTGAAACAGAGAGATGGTGTAAAGTTGTCCAAAATACGGTAAATGTATCAATTTGTTAAAAAAAAAAAGTGTATATATTTGCAATTTTGCTAAAGATTTGACTTTTTGCAGGGGAAGTTTGAGTTGTAATGAAGTTGCATACGGACGTTTGTCAACTTGCTGTTCAATATTAAATATTTTTTCTTTTAGGCATGACTTTCACCTGTATTTTCTTGCAATTTTAAGTAAAATATTTTCTAAAATTTTAATTGGTGACTTTAGCGGTAACAATAGAAAATATGATACAACCATTTTTGCTGTAGCTTTTAAAGTTTTCTTTTATTAAGAGTTTCTTTCCCTTGGCATTGCAAACATCCATCTGTACAGACTCTGATCTCTTCTTAACCAAATTTTATAGTGAATTTCTCTGCAGAGATGCCTGAGCTTTATGAGAGCACAGAGAGGAAGTTCATGAGGAAGCACTGTAACTAGATTCTGTAGTGCTGTAAGCAATAAGCATGCACAAGCAAGTAAGCCTTCTCAGAAATGGGATCTCTGGCACAGTGCTGAGAAACAGGTAATTTGTTTGGAGCTAGTTTAGGTTGGAAAGCTGCAGTTCTTTTCCGGAGCTGGCCTTCAGAGCACCGTCCAAGTGTCTTTGTACCTGTAGTGTTTACTCAGACTATATAATTGTAAATGAAAAGTGGAGAATTGACTGTACAAAATAGTGTGATTCATTTTTATTTATGCACGGCAGGAATTATGTTTCAGAGTAGGAGCTAGATTAAAAACAAGGTCGGTAATTATTCTATTGGCTTAGAAATCTGTGTGAGTTCACATGACCTGACTTTAAATCCCAGATCAGTGGCAGACCTTTTTTCATAGATTGGTCTGATTTTCAGCATTTCTGCAGATCCCAATTGACAGTTGGTTGTTCCAACATCTTTGATAATCAAGTGGTTAGCAACTTAGCATTGTTCGGAGAGTAATTAAGTGACTGGTTCTCTTACAGTGAACTAGATCAAGGGGTGAATGTTAAAAATAATTATGTCCAAAATGGCTTTTGCGTTTGTAGCTAAAAGAAATGTTCCTCAGACTACGGCCTCACTCCCATTTAAACAGAATAATGTTGGGTGGTATTTTGAGATTAATTAGGTAAACATTTTTTCACGTAAGAATGTTGGGAAAAGTAATTTATTAATAGAAATTTCATTAGGAAATTGGTTTATTTCCACTTTAAAAAGAATACCATTTTTTCAAAAGGTGATAATAGTAAGTAGTAATAGGAGAATATTCTTTCATTTGTGTTTAAAAAAACCCCCGACCCCACAACGTCCTTAGAAGAAACTGGCCAGTGACAAGTGCTGGCTCTAGGTAGGCAACATCTTTACAAAAAAGCGTTTCTTAGTCTATTCTGCATTTGTACTTTAGCAGTGATCTTGAAACGTCATGGGCTAATCAGTGTGGGTATGGTCATAACCTGAATGAAATAAATCTGAGAAAACCCAAGATCCATCAGAAAATGATGTGACTGTCAGCATCACCTCTTTTTAAAATTTTATTAAATAAGTGCTCCAAAGTGTGATGCTGGAGTGCCATTTTGGAAGACATAAAACTGAAGTATTGACTAACTGTGCATTAACGTCTGATTCTTTTGTTCTGAGCAAATTCTCATTCTGGTAAGTGTGTTTCCTCTTTCAGCCCCCCTCCCTTCCACCCAAGTTCACTTTACATATTCCTTTCTTTCTGCCCAAAGTGCTTGTTTCATGGCAGACTGCTGCCGTATTCCATGCTATAGGTATTTGAATTACACTGTTGTGGAATAAGTACAGGTAAAAGCGATTGGATCGGTCCTTGGTCATGACTTCCAAGAGATTGCTCTTAGCTTCATTTGGTTGATATTAATGAGGGTTTTCTTCTGAAAAACCTGCAGTGCCAAAATGAAAAATCACCATCAGAATTTACTCATTTTAATGAAATTTTTCTTGGAACAGACCAAATTTGGAAAGAGCAGCATTTCCTGTGATGCTGTTAATTGTGTTTAGGCTCGTATGTTCTGTAAAACTTCTGTGTTTTCAAAGGAGATACTTAAGTGATCTTCAGGACGTACTGTCCTGAGAGTTATTACTTGTTAATATACCATTCTGGTTTAAAGGCATTTAAAATTGCTTTAAAAACGTGCAACAAATGAAGGCTTTG
>NW_008825230.1:69698-124470 GCF_000699105.1 Pygoscelis adeliae
CAGGAAAAAAGACTGAAACATAGAATCAAATGAGCACAAACAAATATATATATATATATATTTGTGCTCAGTTGGTACTATCATTCAGGATATATCGATGGACGTTTTTAGAAAGAGTTTGGACAGAAACAATTATTAAAGCCCCATTAGGGCCTATTTTCTGTTATTTTTATAGTGTAGTAGCAATAAGCATAATTTTTCATGGCTGTTCTTTACAGTGAACTTTTTGCGTACACATATTCGTTATTATTATAATAAAGTTAGAGAAATTAAGCCTGCTTCCTAATAACAGCAATCTTTGGTTGGTTCTTAATTCCAATTTCTGGGTTTCATATGCACCAAGCAGCTGCTAGATGCAGGAAGTTATACGTGTAAGTTTAAGTAAGAAATCAGAACAGTTATTTTTTATGAACTTCTATATCCAATATTTCCAGTACAGCAGCACCTGTGAACTCCACCTTCATTTTGGGGGGAATATCTGTTGTAAACCATAGGGCTAAGAACGGCTATGGTGTTTAGGTTTCTGCCACTTTTATGTAGTAAACCTACAGTAATGGGTGTGGAGAAAAGGACATGCACTTTGCAATTGTAGTGGTGATTAAGCAGAAGAAAAGATTATAAGAGAAAAATGCAGAGTAGTTTCAAAGCCAGCATTACTTGTTCTTATAGTTATTTTTAAAGAATATCTTAACAAAATGTCTGTTGTCACTGTAAGAAAGTTTTACTGCCTGAAGGTTATCAATAAGTTAACTCACAGATACCATTCTAAGTTACTGGAAGCAAAACTGAGTTTTTTTTAAAGTAAAGTTTTGGTGATTTATTGCATACATTATTAAGAGCTGAAAGATCTATTTTGTTTCCATTTATTTTCCAAATATGGACTTGGTTATAAAACTACAAGGATGGAATTCTGCCTGAATTTAATCTTTATTTTAATGCTAATTTTCGTTTTTGAGTTGGAGGACATGTTTTCTTCTGAAGCCTTCTGGAAAAATTTTATGTTGCAAGTAATTTTTATATTCTTTTTGCTTAACATTAAAATCTGTTTAAAAATAGAAGAAAGTAAAAATCTGTCAAAGCCATAGTACACTTTCATTGGAGTGATGCTGCATTAGTATATGGAGTGACCTATTTCAGCTCATTTCTTATTTTAAAAGTATCGTGAAAAAAAGAGATAAAAGGAAAAGTGTTAGAATGAATGCTTTTATTGACTAAAGTAAATCTTGAGGTACTGTAGTTACATATAAATTTTACCATCTACGTGTGCTCATTACAGGGGTATAGATAAGAAAGGTCACCTTAAACTCCTTCCTGTAAGCGTCAGTACTTGGCACTACTTAAAAAGAAATTTGAAGTACATTTAATATTGCAACGCTTTTAGATCCAGATACTATCCTCAGTTTCTTGTGAATTACTGCTCGATACTTAGTATGTGAGATACCGCAGCATCAGACTGCAGATGGCTTTGAAATCTTTGAAGTCTTTAATTTGATGCGGAAGGCAAAAGTGAATCAGGAGTGATACGCCCTTGTGAATCATTGTTTTTTGACAGGTAGCTGTCAGGTTAGTACTGCATTTTACTCTTTTTGGTTCACATTCATTTTTAATTACAGTAATCATTCTTTGGTAGTGATACAGATCAATATAACTACATCTGCCAGGATGAACTGTAAGCCCTGGGTTGGAATCAACTTTTTTGTCTTCCAGGCAAGATTAAGTTTCCCCAGTTGTCTGGTGCAATCTCACTGAAAGGGGATTTTCCCTATCAGTTACCTGAGGGATATGTTCCTATTCTGATTGTTTCAGTTCTTTTCAGTGGCTGATAAGTATACACATTGTAAGTCTGTATTTTTCCATAACCTAATCTGTGTGCAGCAAAAGTAACATTCAGAGCTTTAACACATCAAAACAAACAGTATTTGAAAATGTTATATGAAGTGTAGAGTCTTTGGAGACAGCTAGTGCCCTGAAGTCTACTTTATACAAAAGAGATTAACACCATTATTCTATGTATAATCTCTCCAGCAAAACAGTCGCCTATTTCTGTCAACAAATGGTTTCTTTGCTTTGGCAGCTGAAAGAAATTTTAGTTGTGTAGGCAACAGAACATGCCTTTATAAGTTGCAGAACCCAATTTTAAAAATATTTTGGAAGGTAACTGCAGTTTTGAGAAGTTAAATTATTTTCATTAACTAAATATTTTTTTAAACAAGCTAAAAAGACTAATTATGTCTGCTACAAGTGACACACTCATAATCCATGCATAAGGCAGGTTCACTATTTTACAGTACACCTTTTGGAAAGGTGTCTCTTGTGCACGTCCCATTGTTCCTTGCAGATGCTTAGCTGATTAAAAGGTCTTCACATATCCTATCCAGATAATGTGCACTCCAAGAGTACACTTTTTTCCTGACTAAAGGTGGAGATGAGCAGTGTTCTTACTGAGAGCCTGAGAATCCATAAAACTATTGTATACCAAAGAAAAGAAGATAAAGAGGCTCAAGTAAAGGCTTAATATTTCTAGAAGCCTCAGACCAAATAAATTTTGGAAAATTTGCAGGGAGAGGCGGGGGGAAAAGATAGATACCACAGCATTTCACTGTGTAATGAATCATAGAAGCCGTATTTCTAATGGAATTGAGTTATATAAGTCACAGTCAACATATGGAAGATTTTTAAAATTTATTTTACGTTAATAAATATATCAGTGCTCTTTTTCAAATAATTGAATTACATTACTAGTTAATAAATTATTATATTTTGAATAAAGTTTTACTGTTTTCCCCAATAAGTTTTTAATATAAAAATTAAAGCTAAGAAATATATACTTTAATAAATACTGCATTTTACTTGATTTTCTGGTTTATGGCAAAAAATAAATAAGAAGTAAACAATTTGCCAAATTTTGAATTTAGTATCCGAATCAAAGCTTCTGCTATTCTCAATTTCTTTACCTGGATGAAAGAATTACATCATCGTTCACAACTTCTGTTTGTAGAGGGTGAGAGACCTCGTGAGAGCAGAGCATTCGAACCTTCCTCACTTACATGACAGGGTAAATGCAGGTCTTGGGGCAGAAGTGGACGTGTGTGCAGATCCCTGTGCGGCTGGGAGCCGCTTCCCTCCGTGGTTACGTGGCTGGGCATGTGTGTGTGCTGTGGTGAGGGTGCTGGTGCCTCTGACATGTGGCATGCACAGACTGTGCAAACAGTTTCTTATCATTTGACTGAGCACACATGTGCTTGCATCATAGGACTGGATGCGATTTCTGCCATGTTGATGGATAGCTGTGTTTTGTTTATATGTGGGGAAGGATGGCAACAAGAAACAAGCCATTAATCACAAAAAACCTGTCATTAAGCCATCAGCTTATTTCTTGTGCACATCTAAGGACTGATGGGGAACAACCCCATGAAAATTGTCTCAGGACCTGTCCTGGTAACAGTTATAATGACCTTTCCCTGTGTTAATTTTTAGTTTGGTAGTTTACACTTTGTAATTACAAAGCACAGATCATTGAAACAAATTGTAATGTTAATCAGTAAGTCAGCATACAAGAATGCAAAGAATCAAGTCTCTCCTTGTATACTAAATGAAAGATTTCTTCCAGATTCTTGCTTTGATCATTGGACTTTTTTAAATAAGCAAACATTACTTAGTTGCTAAGCCACAGACTGAAGTTCATTAGTGTGTTAACACAAATATTGGAAAAAGAATACTAAACCAATATTAGATAGAGGACCTGTGCGTAGGCTGCAAGTAATGTAATGAATGTGACACCAGAACATTTTGAAAGATTGCTCACAGTGATTAAAACCATTTCTGTTTGCAAAAACCCACCCCACTCAGCAAGGAAAAGTGCAAATCCTGAGTAGATCTGTTTTTCTGCTACTGATATCTGTAAGACTTTACTGAAAGTACAATAGATTTAATAGTCTTACAGATAATTTTGTGTATATTCTTTATTTTAAATGTTGACCAGATGTATTGATGTGGCATTTTTTTGTCTAATGGTGATCCTTAAAACTGGTTTTCATTAGAATGCTTTTAACCATAGATTGAAAGCCAGAATGCCGTCTTATTTAAATTGCCTGTTTGGGAACCGAACTCAAAATCTTCACAAATCAGTTTTGGATTCATAGATATTTCAGGTTTAATGCATAAATGCAGTGTTTTAACACAGTGCCTTTTTTCTGAGGCTGTTGAACTTTACAAGAATTCATGCTAGTTTGGAATTTTTTGATGTTCAGTTTATTATCTTAAGCAAATGAACTAACAGTTCATACTTCTGCGTTCTTTACAGATCTTCAATACAGTGAGAGAAGAAGAAGAAGGAGCAGAAGATATTTTTGAATATTTTCCTCATCTTCTGAGAAAGCTCCCAACGTTTGATACAGACTGTCTATGCAAAGGTGATGGTTTTTGTGTAAAACCATGCGTAACAGGTGCTTACTGTCAATATCGTGCCACTTTACAGAGGACTGCACTCTCTAACTATGTAACTGGTGCTTTACTAGAAGCAACTACATCATTAGGTGCAAGAAGTGGTCTTTTGAATATCTTTGGAGGATCAACTGGAAGAACAATGCTTAAAGGTAATGAAGATTTAATTTTTTGAACCCTGTCCTCTTTAAGTATAGGGTGTATTGCAAAATATATAATACTATATAATATTCTGTAGTTTATATACTCATATATAAAGCTAACAGATAAAAAAGGTTTTCATGTTTTCAAAGATTTTCCTTTGCAATCATTATGTGTCATAATGACTAGCTATGTTAGTTTAATAAAGTAAAAATGCATGCAAAACTGAAAAGATTCTTATTACAAAACAGACACCTTTTCAGTTTTATTTTCTTTTTAGAAATGTTCCTGTCTGCATCCAAAGTTAATGCCTAAGCCATTGTTGTTAGGGAGTTCCTTTGTATAGTATTTCTCATTTACCGAGCACTCCTGCTCATGGGCTGACTTGGTTCAGGAATTGAGAAAGGAGAATATACTCTACTTGGTAATTATTGTCATTATACAACTAGCTGTCAGCATAGCACTGTGTGGTAAGTATGTACAATTCATTAGTGATTTATTGTTGGTCTTCTCCTGGATCCATCATCTTTCTAGTATTGGATCATTTCAAATAACATGGGTATTGTCTGTGTGGAAAATGCCTGTTGGAGGATGGATGTTACATACTAACTTCCCATGCTGATCATCTTCTTATGCAATAAGAATACCATTATGTGATTTAGTTTGGTCAGTTTTGGAAGTTAAACAGGACAAAGGCATTCTTGGTATAAATTCATTGCATTAAAACAGGGTTTTGTACAGAACAGTAACTGCATTTTAAATTAATTTTAATTAATTAATGCCTAGAATATTTCCTAAGGTACTCAAGCATTTGGGGATTTATCATTATCTGATACACTGTAACAAAAGGATGTAGTATCTCAGTTGTACAATTGTAGAACTGAAGCATGCGGATATTACGGCTTGCCCAAAATTTTACAGCAACATGACAAAATCAGTACAGAATTCTCAGTGCAGTTCCTTAACTAGTGCAGATACTGACCTAATTTTCACAAATAATTATATAGTTTGTGCTCAGATTAGGTTGTCTTATTTTTATCCCAAAGAGTGTCCCTTTCTAGTTTTAATTAGTCTCTCTTTAGGTGAACCAAATGGCAGAGGCGCACTAAAATGGTAGAAGAACAACAGGTACAGATGGCAAACTGTAGCATCTGAGTGAATTTCAGTAGTATGTTGAGCAACAATACTAAGCTTCACATACCCTCATCGTCTGTGAGACAAAGATACGTACAATACAGTGTCCTATTTTGGTAGGGTTTTTCCTTTTTTTGTTTGGTTTTTATTTGTTCTGGGGGGATGAGTGCTTTAGAAAAATAAACATGTACATTCCTGCGACAGCTCTGGAAAGCAAGGTTGAAAGAACTGAGTCATGTACTTGGTGGTGCAGTGTGGTAGACCTTCTTCCTACAGAGTGGGAGAAAAGAGCATAGGGTTTTGATGCCCCAGACCTGATCAAGACTCTAAGGATGTTCTGTCCCCTGAGTACAAATGTCAGCCTCCCATGGGGCAAGTTGCTGCAGTGCCTGAAAAACCCAGCTGGCAACTGTCACCATAGAGCTGCTGAGTTCTGAAGCTGGAAGCAGCAGCAGCAATTAGCTCAGGCTCACTGACATGCTGATATGGCTGTATCTTTTTATAGAGCCTGAGCTAGTGACTGCACATGTGTGCTCTGTGTACCAGCACACTTTGCACTAGTTTGGGGATCTCTGCGGTGCCCATATTGTATGGTGTATGCTTCTGTTGTTGTATTCTGAGCCCAAGCAAGTGAGACCTTAAAGAAAAGGCAAAGATCTTGAACTTGATTTGCAATTCCACAGACAACCTGTGTAAATAGTAAAGATTTGATTTACTGTAGTGGTTTAGGTATGACTTACTGTAGTGGTTTCTGTTGAGGAAGAAATGTGCTGCGGCTTCAGGATAATGAAGTTTTCTGGATGTGGAAGGTTCGTGTTCAGGTATATCACGGTGATTTAATATGTCTGAGAAATGACGAAGGTATCAGTAACAGAGTCCTCTCTAAAAACATTTAGAGTGTTACTTGGCGATGTTACTAACTGATACATTAGCATTAGCAAGGAACCCAACAGTATTCTGAATTCAGAGCTGTGGTTATCATTCATGGGTGTGTACCTTTTAAGAAAGAAAATCGTCCTGTCCATGCAGATTGATAAAAAGTTTCTTTTCATCTGTCCAACATCCTCTCTTACTGCTGGATTTAACTTCAACCGTAAGCTAATCTCATCTAAACCTGATAACTTTCAATTGGCATCGATAACAACTCTGTCAAATGCAGTGGAGGATTTATCACAGGATACAGCATGTCTTTGGAACACTTCACTTAGTAGTTATTTGGAGGTGTTGAAAAGGGAATATATTGGTCCTGGTCTGGTTTAATAGTTGTTGTGGTTTAATCCTGGTAGGCAGCTAAGCACCACGCTGCTGCTCGCTTACTCCCCCCAGTGGGATGGGGGAGAGAATCGGAAGGGTAAAAGTGTGAAAACTCATGGGTTGAGATAAAGACAGTTTAATAGGTAAAGCAAAAGCCGCGCATGCAAGCAAAGCAAAACAAGGAATTCATTCACTCCTTCCCATGGGCAGGCAGGTGTTCAGCCATCTCCAGGAAAGCAGGGCTCCATCATGCGTAACGGTTACTTGGGAAGACAAACGCCATCACTCCGAACGTACCCCCTTCCTTCTCTTTCCCCCAGCTTTTATTGCTGAGCATGATGTTGTATGGTGTGGGATTTCCCTTTGGTCAGTAGGGGTCAGCTGTCCCGGCTGTGTCCCCTCCCAACTACTGTGCACCCCCAGCCTGCTCGCTGGTGAGGCAGCATGAGAAACAGAAAAGGCCTGATGCTGTGTAAGCATTGTCCAGCAATAACTAAAACATCCCTGTGTTACCAACACTGTTTTGGTCACAAATCCAAAACATAGCCCCATGCGAGCTACTATGAAGAAAATTAACTCTGACCCAGCCAAAACCGGTACAATAATGAAGGTGATATTTCCATCAGCACTTGTGGCTTGTAGCCCTCTGGAAACAGTTCAAACTGTTGTGCATTTCATCTGGGCCCTACCACCCTTTCTCAGACAAGATAGCAGTATATCTAAGTTAAAAGTATCATATGTTGCAGAGAGACGAAAATAAATATTTGCTTTGACAGTCAGAGGTTGTGAGTGCCCATGTAGTAATTTCAGTGCTGTGCACTGCCCTGAATTAGTATCAGCAACAGGAAATTAGTATTATGTCTTTTAGTTTGGCTTTCTTCATGTTGCTCAGCCTGTTGAAGAATGGAGGGAAGACCTCTTCTCTGATTTTTTTCTACTGTTTTGATCAAGAATAGCAAATGTTTCTTGTTACTGTGTTTCACAAGCTGTGACAGGACAGGTTTTCAAGTGTTGGCTTGCTTCCACAAAAACTTCAAGCATAGGTTCTCAGGTCTTTGTATTTAATATATTTATTTTTCAGTTTTTGTATTAGAACCTGTCTTACAGTTTTTCCTTTAAAATTTTACTTGAAAAACGATTTGCAATGTAGGAAGACGTCATAGTGCAGTTGAAAGTCCAAACATAAAGATCCTGATGGAAGCGCAGGAGAGTGGTGATGTGATGTTCATTTCTTTCAGAAAGAAAGAAATTATAGACTTCAGGTTTGTGCAGGATAGTGCAGTGTAGACACATGACCTTTTGCTGACTCATTCGAATCTGGCTGGAGTATTCTCATGATGCAGAGAAATCCCCTATAGTGGTTGGTTTGAAAACAATATAGGCAGCCCCAGTTAATAATCCTTCAAAATACAACCCTTTCTGGTGATGGCAGTAGCTGAGATGGTGGTAGTTTGAGCATCATTGCACCGTACTTCACTATACAGAGGTAGGCATGCCCAAAGGCAGCAATTATATTGATTACTTGAAATAAATAAAAGGAACCACTAGCAAATGAAAATGTGAACACCAATAGCACTGACATATAGAATGCATTATGAAGACAAAAGATTATATAAATTTATTTTAAACTATCATCAAAAGTAATTTGCAATGTTATATAAGCATAAATAAAAGAATTTTTAAACTATCTAGTTACTGTTCTGCCACTCAGAAATTTGAACTCAAACTTCCTTTGTGTCCTATAAATGTTGTAATACCTAAAAACATTGTAAATAAAAGCAGGAAGAAGTGGTGAATTATTATGAAGTAATTATAGTAAAACATTTTTGTGGTGGATCCAGTTCAACAGATCTTGCGCTACATAAAGATGCTATTGAAGACTTGCTGTATTGCATGTTACTACTTAGTGTTAGACAATGATGAGTACTGTTGCGTATTAGAGTAAAAGTTTACACATCTGAGGCTCTGAACTGATGATGAGTGGCAATGCCAGTGTCAACTTTCATCACCTCTCTCAAGAAGAGAGAGCACCTGGGTGTCTGTTCCTAGAAACTGATTTCACTTCAAAAAGTCCTGTAAAAGAGGGGAACAATAAGGGGCAAAGTCACCTTGGCCTAGTATTGCCGCCGAGTGCTTCATTTTGTCAAATTGTGTCCTGAGTTAGAGATCTCTAAATTGCCTTAGATATTTGTATATGTATTATGCATTTCAGTTCAATGAGTTAAGAGGGCTTCATCAAAATGTTTGCCCATAACATAGCCAAAACACAACTGTGTTTAAAATGTGCTGTGATTAATATTTTAGTTTTTAATGTCTGTATACATTGTCATGTATTTTACTTAAACATATCATTTCCTTTGTGCGGGCACTATGCAAATATATTCTTAAGTGTAAGAGGATTCTATTTTTATTTGATTGAAAAATATGGATTATCTGGGTAATTCTAGTTTTATTTTGTAAAATGTTTGGGAGTAGGAGGGTTGTATATGCATCTTACTCCAAAATTACCAGTGACAAATGATTTGAAGAAAAGAGGTCTTTTAATGTATATGGAGCAAGATTTAGTTTAAATGAGTTATCTTGCAAGTAAACATAAAATTGTAGGCTTCAGTTTACTGGCTTTTAAGACTTTTTTGTTTTTTTTTTTTTAAAGTATAGTTCTTCTTGTTCCAAATTAGGAAACAGCTTGGTTATACCTTTTTTTCGGGGTTGGAGAATATTGTCTACTGGCTGTGTTCTTTTGGAAGTTCTTTTCTTGTGCTATCACAGAAACATGACATGCTGGAGGAAGCAGAAAGTAACAAACATGTGACTACACTGAAAGGAAAAGTTGACTGCACCTATGCATTTTTTTCAGTGAGGGTGATAGCTCTATTGAGAAAAAGTTTCCATCTGAATCTGAAAGGTAGGGTTTTTATTCTACTTGTAAAAACAATTATCATAAACAAGTTAGCTAATCTTTATTGTTTTATTATGGAGTTCATTTATAGGTTCATGTAGTCATGTCATTAAATGCATGACTGTAAACTGCAGAATATCACTTAATGGGCATGTGGCTGAGCAGCAGGTATAGAGCCTGGTTGCTTCCCCTCATGCCTTTCGGCTTTGCGGGAACTGCATTTTTAGTGCCTTTTTTTTTTTTTTTTTAACTCAGTGGTACTCAGAATTGCACCAAAGTGCTTCTCTCACACAAACTTTTTACTTTTTTTTTTTCCTGAAATTATGAAAATACAAAAAAGTGCCCTGTTTTTTGTCTCGAGCATAATGACTGTCATACCTTATCCAAAACAGTTAAAACAGCCAGCAGAGCAGAAAGCTCTTTTCCTACCCTCTCATCTAGTCACTGAAGCCCTCACAGTAGGACATGGAACATGGTGTATGGACCTTTGCTATTCAGGCTGGGAATAGATGCTTTTTACAGAGGTGAGAGGCTCTCGGGGAAAGCGCTCGAAACTCTTCCTTTTCTCTTACCAATTAAAAAAAAAATAAATCTAGTTTGTGCACCTGTGTTGATCACTAGTACACCAGTGTGAGGGGGAATGAAGTTCTTCTGGTAAGAAAGTCACAAGCCATTTAGAAAGTTACAGCTCAGACCAATAACTTCAGTTTCAGTCTGAAAGCAGTAGAAAACTGATGCACAGGGGACATAGAGTAGGTGGACTACTGAATTCCACACTTCATGATTTCTCAATTGCTCTAAGGGACAGCCCATGTACAGATTGTGTTGCAGTATATCCAGTCTTGGGCCAAAGACATGTAACATGATACCAAGGTCCATGTCAAGTAGATGTTTATCTTCCACCAGGTAAAACCATTCCTCAGCTTCGCTACAAGTTAAGCTTCAGTACAGACATGAAACTGTGGACACAATTTAGACGGTTGTCAACTCTAGAGTAATTATTACTGTGCTTGGAATGATTTTCAAGAGAGTTCTTAAAAAGCTTCAAAAGTGGAAGGGAATTTGTTTATTAAAACCAGTCTGTATCAGTTAGTCTTGAAAGGCTCTCAAGGGCTGTCGGATCTGTGTTTGGAGGACCTCTTCTGGACCAGACAGCGTTCCACTACTTTTCCTTCAAAATATTTGCAATTCCTGGTGATAAAGTTCACCGCTCCCTTGCATGATCTGTTTAAAGAGGAGCCCATTACTTTAATGGGGAGTGTCCTTCATGATTTAAAAGGAAGACCTCTCAAAACCTTTATACGCTCTGTAGTTAGGGATTTTATGTAATATCTGCCCCAGAAATAGGGATGCTGCAAACACAGAGTCCCTAATGCTGGGATAGGCTCCTGGTTTTATGTCTCCCTAGCACTAAGCATATTGTGAGTTCTTCGTGTTCGGTCCTTCAGGAGTTATTTAGTGACCTGAGCAATGAACCTTAATAGTCACCAGTAGTCCAGCTCCAGGAAATACTGCTCTAAGGTTTTGTTTGGTAGCTAAGGACCCTAAATGCTCTTGAGTCCCCAGGACTAGGATGGTCTTGTGGGCAGATCGCTGCCAGTGTTGCTAGTTCCAGAGAAGGCTTCCAAACATACCACACCTCTGAAGCCAGAATTCCCAGTCATGTGGATCTGGGACTGAGAGTCTTTAAAACTCATGTAGGGCCTGCTCTGTAGGAGACTCATCTCTTGGGTCTGGAGCGGTGAGCCTGCAAGCCCTGCTCTCAGATGGCTCACAGAGCTGTCAGGCTCCCGACTGAGGAGCTGTGACTCCAGTCCCGGTAGCACATGGACAGTCTGAGAGTGGACTCCCGGGAACCACAGATGCCTGGAGTTCCCACAGCTGGTCAGTGACATTCACATCCTTGTCAGCATCTTTGTTACTGCAGAGAACATAATTTTCACGTATGAACGCTGAAGACATTTCAGCTGCACTGTTTTAGCACCTCTGTATGTAACTCAGAATTTCTGGTTAGTAAGAAGTTTTGAGAATGTCTTTTGGTGAGATTTGGATTGAAACCAGATTTCTTCCCATAGAAAGGAAATCCTGCTTCTCAGCCTGTTATGTTTCTTACAAATTGATTGTTACAGAAGTTTGTTCATAGTTGTTAATGGGCCAGAACTTTCACTGGAATCATGTTTGAAGACTCAGTCATTGTCACAGTTCATGTGGTGTTGACAATTTTTTTTTACAGAAAGTGAAAAAAAGGTTTGGGTCTTTTTTTAAATCTTAAGGAAGGAACTAGAGTATGTGAAAACATTTGTGCTTTGTATTTGATGACTGTGTCCAGAGTCATTGCTGGAAAGAAACATTTACCCTTCCTTCCCTGCGCCCCTGCCTCTGAACCCCATTACGAGGATAACTTCTGTAGCTTTGTAATCTAAGAAAAACAAAAGAAAAGTGAAAAGAGGTGTCTGAGGATGGAGCAGACAGCAAATATTTCGTATCGATATTCTTTTCACTTTAGCATCTTTCAAAGCTGTTTAAGTCTGATGCCACTTTCTTAAGTGATACATATCAGACTGCATCCTTGATTATTGTTGTTCATCTTCCAGAGAAAGGTTACTCAGAACTTGTTGAAAAGACAGCAACAATTTTTGACCAAGAACACAAGGAAACTAATTTGTCATGAACATGCAGGCAGACTATATTGATCTTAAGAAAACCTACTTCAGTCAGCCCTCAGTATTCAGAGACTACCCTTTTTCTGTAGACTTTGCCATCCAGCAAAGATTGGGCAGCAAAGAGGACCCAAGTCTCTGTAGCTTCTCTCACTGCTGTTTCTTGTACCCTTTGCACGAGGCTTTTTGTTACAATATTGGGGAAATTCCAGGATCCCTGAAGCTGGGGCAATTGTCTGACAGCTGTATGTCAGAAGTCATGGGCGATACAAGCTTTATGTGCACAGATTGAGGAAGGCCAACATGATGTAGCTGGTCTGTGGTCTGCTTAACCTTTGGGCCCAAAGGTTAAGACTAGCTAGAGTAAGGGATAAAGCCAAATGAGCTGAGATTAAGACCTGAGAAGATGAAACGTGTCTCAGGCTGAGAATCTAAGGTAAGAAGATGGGTCAGGCAACACACTGTAGGAGAGGAAATCAAATCCAGGAGACACGTCAGACAGTAAGTAGATAATGTGGCCTGAGGCAAGGGTGTGGGTCAGGAAACCAAGGATTTCATGCTACCTGGTTGGCTCCAGGATGTAGATCAGGAGAACCAGGAACAAGTGCAGGTCAGGGGCAGAATTAGGAGTGACCTGGCAGGAAGCACAGATCAAGGCTAAGATGGCAGAAAGAAGGAGAAAGATTTGGGAGGACAGCTGTAGGCAAGGGACACCTGGGACTGTCTGGAGCTGGCTACGATAGTTGTCTCTGTAAACTGGCAGAAGGGAAAGATCGCTGCAGTCAGTCTCCCAGACCTGTCACCATCTAGTCAGGCCTGGCTGCAGCCAGGTTAGTCACAGCAAGGGCAGTAGGAGAAGGACTTAAGGAGGATCCTTGCCAACATTAATTTAACAAAAACTTCCTTTAATCCAACAGGTTTAATACATTGTAGGCACAAAGAATTAAGCTTTGCCAGCATAGCTTGTCTCGTCATTATAGTCCTCTTTCTGGGTTCAGTAAGGTATATTACTGCAAGATGAAAAGACACATAATTGATCCAGGCAGTAGATTGAAGTTAACTAGTGTAAGTAATCTAAGTAAAAAAATCTAAAAATATTTTCATCTGTAAAATTGCTCCTTTGGACAGAACAGGTATCGTACTCATGGTACAGGAAGGTACATGTTTGTATGGATCTGGATATCCTAACCAGTGTATAGGAGATAGGATCTATATCCGCTTAGGATTCTTAACAGCTAAGCGGTGTTAAGAAACAGAACTGAGTTTTGGATGGTTTTGTATAGATTTTAGTTCTGATAATATCATATGGAAGTTTGGTACACTAGTGATCCTTTAACTTATGTAGCTGAGTCTCTGCTTACAGTAATATTTTTGTTGGTAGTCTATAGCTGTTGCTTCCACCAGCAGAAAAAGGAGTTTAATTCATAGACTGAGTCTGACTGTGCTATTAGAGCTTTGTTGTGAGGAAAGGAATGAAGGACGTACTAATGTCTGTGGATGAAGGCTGAGAGAGCAGAAGTTTGTGCAGTGATGTTAGTTTTAAAATCAAACTTATTTTTTTATGAAGAGTAATTAGTCTTCAGAAAAAATGAAATGGGATTCTAAGTGCAGATAGTTAATCCCTAAACTTCTTATTATTGTTTATTATTTTAAAGGTCTGAACATTTGTTTGAATGGACCTTGTAAAAGTAGTGTCCATGGGAACTTTTAAAGTGTAGAATGGAACTTTTTCGGTATGTTTATGTTAGCATGTCAATCATAAGCAAAAAACCCCAAGGACCTCAAGCCTCAAGATGACTCGAGTCATGTCTAAAGATTCCCTTGAAGTTTTGTTTCTAGGAAACAAATTAGAAGAAAATCAACTTTTGTAGAATAATGCTGTTTTATTTATATCCGGACACAATTTTTTGGGGGTTTAATTCTAAGATACACTGTACAGTTTTCTTCATAGAATCAAGAACATTCTGATTTTTTCCTTTAGGTTTTCAGATATTTGCTTTTATAATTAGTGGAAAATTCTTTAGTATTGACCCTATAACGATGATAAATGTTTAATCTGATGGTTTATTTTGTATTTTTTCAGGGAGATAGCATTAATAAAATTGATATTTATAAATAAATTAATTTTAAAATTCTATACTGTATCCCCTTGGGGTCCTTATATTATCATATTTAACATGAATTCTTCAGAAATCTAAGCACGCTAGTTTTCACCTGAAGTTGGAAACAACACTAAATTGTCATTCTTCCACTTAAGAAAGATTATGCTGGTATTGTCAATGAAAAAATAACGGTGTGTTGGCTGGGTTCCACGACCATTCCTCCAGTAGAGGTTTTTCAGACAAGAGGTATACTCACCATATAAACAAAGTGACTCTAAGTGTACTGCTCGCATTCCAGTTCTGCACAGATCGCTCGCTCTCTCAGACTTCCTGGGGAAATGGAGAAAGTTTTCTTGTGGCAGTGTGTTGTTTTTCAGTCTTGTGTACTCTAGCAAATTTCATAACTAACTTTTCACTGATGTAGTCCTGCTGCTTGTAAAAGTGATGTAAACTGTGTGTAGACAAGGCTAAGGTTAGAATGAAGAAAAGAAGTGATAAAAATGCCAGAGCCTGATACTAACGGCTGCTGGGATCAAGGCAGAGTTTTGGTGTCTGTGTGGTTTACTAACATAGATGCAGCCTGACAGGCTATGCTGTCTTTTTAAGTCCCTCTATTTGTAGTTTCTTTACAGTTAATGATGCTTCTGGAAGCCTCGGGGAGGTTTTCTTCTTCTTTGCCTCTCAAAGAAACTTTTTTGGATTGTTGCCTAAGTCATAGCCCTTTGTCCCGTTAAAGCTAATGCTATTGCCTTTTATTAGAGACTCCAGTGCAGAGCGCATAATAGCTGTAAAGGTAGGGCATTCGCTAATAAAGAAACCCACGTCGCGGTTTTTGTAATGCTTCAGCTGAAGTTTCCTAAAACAAAACTAACTCCGTTTATTGCTTTTGGCCTGTTTAAACAACACTGATATAAATATAACTTGTACAAAAGCTTGGGTGTAGGCTAGCTTATTTCTTAATATATTTAAAGACAAAAATCCAGCAGAATTTAAATCACTCTTGTTTATAACTCTGCTGTCAAAATCAAATGCTTTTAGTCTTAGCAGGATGTATGCTCGTCCTTAATTTCTAAACTTCCTTCCATTCGAATCCCAGTGTTTCAGCTTTTTTTCTGGGGAGGTGGGTAACCTGACCTTTCAGTGAGCCAGCCAAATGCATGTCTTCTTCATGGCTTACACAAGGCACGTCAGTTATGCATTTTGCCACAGTTTGTAGCTTTAAACTGAGCAGCTGTTGCCTGACTGTTAGTTTGGACAAGTGCAGCGTGCAGGCTTTCTGTGGTATTGGAAGTACCTGCTCTTCTGGCATTTTAGGAGGAATCTAAGATTCAATGGAAGACGCGTTTGCTGGTAAGATTTGCATTTCTGTGGCCCATAGCACACGGTTCTGATTATATGTAGGTGGTTAAAATGAAGTGATAGTTTTATTTCCAGAGTTAGAAGTAGATTGGGTAGGCGGTTTCTAATCTGATGTTGGATCTATAATGTCTGCATTTAATAACAGTGCTTTAAGGACACTTAAAACTGTTGCTAGGTGGAAAATGAAGTAGGGTTTTAATATAAACAATAGGAATTTAAAGTCCTCTCTGTCTTGTGTGTATTTTGTATTTCAACTTGTTCAAAATGGAATGTAATATTATTATTACTTAATTTATAAGTAATTTAGTGTACTTTGCATTTATTCGGTTCACATTGCAACTATTTTGATACCAGATTTTGCTGTGGGACTTTCCTTTGTTACTTATTCTACAAAAATAGGTGACTGTTACGAAAAATGCTGGACAAAATGTGAATGTCAGATATAATAAAAGTTTTTAAAAGTACTAGAACCAGGTAATTATTTTCTTCCCTAAAGTTTATAAATGACTCAAATGTTACAAGTTAGTAACATATTTTTGAATGTAAATCCACTTCTGCTTTTTTTTCTTTAGCAAGCTTTTGTTCTTGGATCTTCAGTATACAAGTTTATAGCTTGTAACCAATTTGTGTTTTGTGGATGCTTAAGTCAGTTGATTTTTTTTTCCCTTTCTGAATGACATGAGTGCATAGCAGCATGGAAAAGAAATGTTTTGCTACTAATTGGTCATGAAGAAACACCTATATTTACATTTTTTTTTTAAACTGGCATGTGTAACTTGAATGAATGTTCCTAATATTTTACTCTGTGAAAGGAATGTCTTTTATGTGCTAACCCTCCCATTTCCCTAAACTGGCTGTTAACTAAAGGCTATGGCAAACATTCACCATTCAGAGATAGTATCCCATTGCAATAGAAAGATTGTATTGGTTGTCAACACCTTTATTTTCACCTCAGTGATTCAGACAGCACAGAAAAAAAGCGCCCTGATATCAAATGTATCTGTATTAATTGCAAAATAACGGTGTTTTTAATCCCTTTATTCAGTCAGTGATAACCAATCTGAGATACCTAGTAGGATTACAAGAAATGGAGGGAAAATCTTAGTTAATTTCAGAAATGTTAAAATTATAAATTCAGCTCAGACTCTGCCTTTGATAGGCTGATAGCTTTGATTTGAGGTAGAATGATGCAAGCATTTTCTCGAAAATAAGCTGATACGAGAATTTTTGTTAGTGCATAATTTGTTTAGTTTTTATTTAAGGGGCTTCATATTGACATAGTTTTCTAATGTTTAAGTATTTGCTTTGGAAATAGTTGTTTTGTATAAAAATGCATTACTACACATTTTAATAATTCTGAAATAAGTAAATTACCAGTGAGATTTATCAAGCGCAAAACAACAATAAAAGAACTAGAAATACAATTTGATGCTAAAAGTACCTTTAATTGCTTCTTGTGATTAATTTTAAGGGCTTTGCACAATTGTACAGCAATCAAATATTTTTATCCTTCATTTCCCATGGACTGTGTACAACAGATTTCATGCACATTTTCAGCTTTCTTTATCAAGTGTTCAGATCTTCTAGAAAGGGGATACTGTTGCTTTAGGTCTCTTCTCTTCCCCCTACCCCTACTCCCCAGTCACCATTTCAATTTCTCTTTCCTCTGATATTTTGGAGTAAAGCACAGATACATACCTTTTGACTTAACCATATTGCTACAGGCAGAAGTGGTGTCTTCTGAGAGCATTTTTCTTCTCAATCTGGAAAAACTATAGTTTCGAATGCCTTTTAATATGTTACTTTTAGATTTGGAGAAGATTTGATCTGAAGTTGTTCACCTGTATTTGCTTGTTCAGAATTAAATTGCAAAGCTCTGCGAAGAAATTGAACAAATATTTCTTTAACATGGATATTTCCTTATAAAAGTGGAGTAGTTATTGAAGTATCATAAATATGTATGACCTTTTCTAAAAATTCTTATAAGATTTTTTTCAAATAAATTGCTCTTCTACTGAGTTTCTGGAAGTTTCAGACTGGAATTCAGAAGAATTCAGATTGGAAACATTGTTAGTCTTTGGGCCCTGATCCTGAAAATAGCTATACCTAAAGCCCTTAAACTACATGGTGGTTTTTTTTTGACTAGACTTTGTTTTGTAGAATATTTGTAGATAATACTACCATTTCCTGCTACCTCCAGCTATGGAACTGCAGCTACTGGAACTGTATTGAGACTTCTGCAAATCTCAGAGGGGCATAATGTGCCAAATGTCTGAGTTTATTTTCATGTACTCAACCATCCTGAGCTGCACAAGGTCATGCTAGAATTTGTAGGTTAAAGACTTGATGGATCTTTTTAGAGATCTTTAAAACCTCATTTTTATTGGTGAATAAATTAAACAAAAACAGTGTTAACAAAAACCACAATAAACCATTATGGCATTAATAATTCAAGCTAAGAAACCCATACAGTAACTAGTTTGAACTTAAAAAGATCACAAAATGGTTAGTGTCGTCAGAAAAGAATGCTTTTGCCGTATTTACTGAGAAGAGTAACATCACAGTAATTAGTTCTGGTTTTGTGTCAGTGTATGCACTTTCTTGACTGAGAAAATGTAATTAATATTTTATGAACTTATTTGTGGTATCATATATTAAAGCACCATGAAATAGTTTTGTTATTATTTAAGCTTAATAGTGTCTTCAATTTGAGAGAGAAAATGAACGTTAAAAGTAGAATTTTCTTCTAGGTTTCAGATCTTCATAATATACTGTTCTGTAACTGCCGTGAAGTAGAAAGGATCAAATTATATCACATAGTTCTTGTCTACCTCATAGGTAAAGCATTTGTGAATGTATACCTCCTAAAAGCTGTCAACAAACCATTCAAATATGTGCATGGAACACAAAAGAGAAAGAGATGCTGGCTTTTCAGGTACTGGTTGTCTTGAAAGGTGGAGGTAGGATTTTGCATACGAGCTTAGTGCTCAGGAGGAAAAGACTTCAGCAATTTTCTATAACCATATATAGAGTGAATTGCTTTAAAAAAGGCAACAGGGAAAAACTAAAATATATTTAAAATTCCTGTGTGCAGAGATACAACTAGAACAGTGTCTATAGCTAGGATTTCTATTTGCTCCCCAAACCAAAGGATACTAGACTTTTTTTTTTTGTGCAAAAGAAACAGCCAACCCCCCAAAAAAACAAAACTTCTTTTGAACAGCAAGAGGAAAAAATAATTTTGTTTTGTCTATGTGGAATTATATGATTTTAAAAGAACAAATATAGATCAGCTTCAGAGTGAGAAGTCGATAGTTTTTATTTTGAGAATATCACTTTTGCAAAAGCTATCAGCTGATTGGCCAAAACATTTGGATAAACTCAATATAATTTCGTAAACATTTTAGTCACACAAATATGAAATAATTTTATCCAAAAATTTGTGCAGCGATTCGGCATATTTTTTGCTCACTTTTGCAGAATTATGTTCTTTTAAAAAATATTTCTTTTTATGTATAAAATGTTACATCTTTTAAAAAACATAACTGCTTTCTTTGCATTTTCCATAAACCACGTAAAAAGCCTGAACATGGTAGTTTTACATTTACATTTTGTTTGACTTACAGCAGACTTTTGCAGACTACGTTCCTGCATATTTGATCTCTCATATGGTTGAAAGTTAAAGAATTGCAAGCATGTTGAGTGTCACAAACAAAACCATACCCCAATATTTGCATAGTTTGGAAATTCACTACATTTTTTAAGAAGAGAAACAAAATTGCTCTTGTTCCATTACTTTTGGCCACCACAAATGGAAGTTACAGCCGCTTGTTTGATGGTAGAATAAGGTTAGTATTACAACATTTTATTTCTCAGTAATAGCTACAATAACAAAATTGTTACTGAAAGTAAGTTTTTTGATTCTACTGGGCAGAAAATTATATCACTTTTTATGTCAGCGTGGGAGAACTGGTGAGAAACAGCCTGCAAAAAAGCACTTGTTAGTTACAGTGCATCACAAGCTGTCTGTTGGTTATGTATGCCATGGTGTGGTAATGTGTTTGCTGTTTAACTGGGAGGCAAAAATAAATCAGTTGTATGTAAAAGCCATGCAGTAGTCCTCTCAGTCTTGTCATTGCTGACTGTCCAGCTTCGAGCACTTTCTATAGAGGAAAGTTCAGGACATACGTGATAACCTTCAGATAGATACTAATTACTGTAAGGAGAAAGTAAGCAGATGTCCTTTACGTCTACTGGGAGTGGGACAAAAAATGGATCTGAACAGCAAACACCTCACCGTAGGTATTGCGATAGAAGGGGGATTTGACAGAGGAGGGTTCCAGTCAAATTGAAGGACTTCTTTTAAATGTCACTTGAAGAAAACGGGCACAGGCGGTGTTGGCTGGCGTAACTAGCAGGACAAAAGGAGCGAAGGTGGTGAGAAGAGAGATGCATGTGACTGTATACAGAGGGACTAATTTCAGAAAGATTTTACAGGAAAGGGAAATCTTGAGAGGCAAAAAAAAAAAGTTTAGTGATTGCATGGATGATGGCACATCAAATTTTAAGACAGGAGGGCAATAAAAGCATGTTGTTTGGGAAAGTAAGACAGCTCATAGAATTATGAAGCCTAATGTCAATGGACACCTCTAGCTATAGTCTGACATCCTTTTAAGATGGCATTTACTTAAACCCAATTGTCTCTATTTTAAGCTCAGTAGTTGAAAGGCAGCAGTGCTAATGTACAGCCCTTGGAGGATGCCTTAGAACTATCATCCACATGCACAGCTTTTTCCAGTGGTCAGTGACGCTCACAGTCAAAGGGGGGTGACTTATTTCTAGTTTGTCTGTCATCAAGGACCAACTGTTTGTTCTTGTTACGCCTTTTTTCTGCTGGATTAAAGTCTTTAAAGACTGACATATTTCCCCTGTTGGAGATGCTTACGTATGTACTACAGTCAAGTCACCTCTCAGTTCTCACTTTATTGAACTAAAGGTAAGCATTTCTGATCTAAATTTCTCCCTCCAGGTCTCACTATTCAAGCCTGGAATAATTTTGTAGCTCTCTTCTGCACGCTCTGTGGTTTGTCTGTGTCTTTAAAAACATTGAAAATATACTGCATTATTGGTGTCATCAGTGATTTATGCAGGAGGACCTGTTTTTGCCACCTTCTTTTTTGCCACCTCCCCCTTCTAAAAACTCATAGAAAACATTTGTTTTAGTGTCCCTTATTTTTTCTGTTGCCTTTGGGAAAGCAGAACTCCATTCCATACACAGGATCTGCATTTCTTGTGTCTACAATACCTATTTCCAATACATCTAAAATGTGTACACTAATGTGACTACTTTTTGCTTCACTACTAAAGTGATACTTATTGGTTTGTAAGGTGAAATGCTAAACTGCCATATAACAATCCTGGAATCATTTGGGTTGGAAGGGACTGTTCCGGTCATTTAGTCCAACTCTGCTCAAAGCAAGGCTGATGTGTTTTATTTTCCTAGCTGTTTTGTTTTCTTACTATGTGAACAATATTGTTGACAAACTTGACCCTAATTCCGGTTCAAATCTTAACCCCAGTACAGGTAGCAGTGGCACCACAAGGAAGGGAAAGAAAGAGAACTGTTAATTCTTACTGTGTACTTTTAGAGAAGGAATTAGTTGCATTTGAAGTCTTCAGATTAAGGAAGATATCTTAAAATCTGAGGAAGTAATCTCGGCCAATGGCATCCTGGCCTGTATCAGAAATCGTGTGGCCAGCAGGAGTAGGGAAGTGATCGTGCCCCTGTACTCGGCCCTGGTGAGGCCGCACCTCGAATACTGTGTTCAGTTTTGGGCCCCTCACTACAAGAAGGACGTCGAGGTGCTGGAGCGTGTCCAGAGAAGGGCGACGAGGCTGGTGAAGGGTCTGGAGAACAAGTCTTATGAGGAGCGGCTGAGGGAACTGGGGTTGTTTAGCCTGGAGAAAAGGAGGCTGAGGGGAGACCTCATTGCTCTCTACAACTACCTGAAAGGAGGCTGTAGCGAGGTGGGTGTCGGTCTCTTCTCCCAAGTAACTGGCGAAAGGACGAGAGGAAATGGCCTCAAGTTGCACCAGGGGAGGTTTAGACTGGACATGAGGAAAAATTTCTTCACTGAAAGGGTTGTCAAGCATTGGAAGAGGCTGGTCAGGGAAGTGGTTGAGTCACCATCCCTGGAAGTATTTAGAAGATGTGGATGTGGTGCTTAGGGACATGGTTTAGTGGTGGACTTGGCAGTGCTAGGTTAATGGTTGGACTGGATGATCTTAAAGGTCTTTTCCAACCTAAACGATTCTGTGATTCTAGATACTAATTTTAAGTTTGTTTTTGGATAGCAAAATAATTAATTTTGGAAGTTTTCATGTTAGAAGAGGACTGCAAAAACCTTTTCCAGTATAATCTGCTAAAGCTAATGACAAAGACACAATTCATTAAAAAGTCTTGTGACTGTTTAGAAGAGCTTTTATGTAGTAAGTGTATTAATCCTGTGAAAACCAAATGGAATAAATACTTTCATTTTTACAAGATAAGTAGTCACAACAGTATAATACATATAGCTGTGCTCTGTTTGCTTGAACACAATCTTGTGTAACTGTATCTTTGTTAATTTAGCTTACACTAATTCCCAAATGACATGAACTAAACAAAAACAATTATAGAAAGTAATTGCTTATAGCAGGATTTAGTCTAGCAGAACTATAGCAGTTCACTAGTGAGGCTGTAAAAAAGCTTGCAGGGATAAATAAGTATTTAAAGCATTTATATTTGAGGTAGGGAGAAGTAAGTGATATTGAGGCAAGTTGTAGATGTTGAAATCTCTATTAGGAAGTTAAGGTTGATTTAATAGTTTGTGTAGTCCATTGTTTTGCTTCTTTCGGCTTCCAGACATGGGCCTGCCCTGTCCTCTGTAGTTTGCTGTATTCCACTAATCCCTCTATGGCTTAATCTTCTGAGTCATTGAACAGATTCAGGTTCTAAGGCTAAATCACACAGGCTCCTCCACTCTGTAATTTAAGTACATCTGAAGGAAGGAGACAAATTATTTTCAGCTTTGACTTCTCGGCAGTTCTTGTTATTGTGCTGAGTGCTTTTCATTAAGCTACATAATATTTTTGCTGTCTCAGGACTATAGATTCTTTCTTGGACTTCACAGTTTTATTAAGCACACCAGCATTTCCACTGAGACAGGTGCATGCTTTAGAACAGCTTTTGAGGGCATTTGAGTGAATTTCAGCAGGCAACTCACTAGTTTATTTGTTTTGTGTCTGTTGGCCTGGTTAAATCATGACTGTTGGAATAAACTGAATTGAGAGAGCTAGTAGAAACTGAATGGAAGTTTCATAAGCCAAATAGGCTATTAAGAATTGGTTAAAAAAACAGGTGATGTGTCTAACTCCTAGGTCATATTAAGAAATTGTTACTAATCTTATTTTAAAAATGAAGAAATAACAAATTGAGAGATTAAGACATTTGCTGTAGTTTTTCAGGAATCTGTCACATTCTCTGAGACCAGGCCCATGCCATTTGCTATAAGACTCTACTGTTCAACAAATAATTAACCTTGAAATATGTTTTTGCTGATTCTCCTAACAAATTTGCAGATCAATTTTTGCATACTGATATATAGCTTTAGAAATGATTTAACCAAAGAAATTACTTAAATTTACTGGATCTGAATGTTAAGTAATCAAAGAAGCAGTATCCAAGAGTTAATTGGTGGTTCATGTTCTGCTCTCCATTATGAGTGCTTTATATGAGTGAATGCATGTACTTAAGTATATTTGGAGCAGCTGAGAATCATGCATATTTTGTTGATTGCTATAATCTACATGAATTTGAGGATTTATTTAAATGGAAGTTTTATAAATTCATGTACAGTTGTACGTTTATTCTGTCAATAAGTTCTTTGCTTTCTGATACATTTTCAAATGTTCTAATTTGTTCATACAGCTGTGTTTTTCACCTAGTGAGGTTTACCTTTTTGTATAGGACTAGCAAAAGTTTCAAGAATTTCTGATAAGCTTAATTTTAGGTCACACCACTGTGTTCTGTGGAAGTTAAAAGATGCCCTAGCATTTGCAGACTTATATATACAGGTGAATTTTCCTCTTGACATTAGTAATTTTATATGTGTATTTATGAAGATTTACCTGCACATGAACAGTGCACGTTTGCTGACTTTTTTTCTGAGAATATAGCAGAGAAAGCTGTTTTACTAGTTCATCAAGAAAGATGTACGGAAAGATTTAAAGAGTGTGAGACATTGCATTATATATGACACGTGGACGTTCAAACCAAATAGTATTATAAAGTAAAATATTAGAATTTTATAGAAACTAACTTTTTACTAGGCAAAGCATTTCTTTTTTTTAGTTACTTGTTTGGAATAGTAATTATTTCTCCTGGAAAAGTATTTTAAATGTATGCTAAGAGCTTTAATTTTATACAGAATACAGGTAATAATTTCACAAATAGAGAAACCTTTTGACCAGTTATATAATCACAAAGAATAGTACATTTTCTTAATGTTTTCTGTGTTTCCATTTCTAAACTTCTTGGCTGTACTGTCAAGAAAATTATTTGGTTTGATGAATACTCTTTCTGTCATAGTTGGACATGTTGAACATGAGAATCTGTTGCTAAAACACGTATGCAAACTTTGCCTTTGACCTGACAAGTAACTAGCTCAGCGAGTTACATGTTAACCCAGCTAAACCACTTCTTATATGTAATTTTACAATTTACACTAAATTCTGGGTTGCTCTCAGTAAATTCCATGGATACCTGGTAGCTCACCGGGCCATGTTTGCACTGCATGGCAGTCGTGGCTCTCACTGGAGTGGTGAAGTAGCCCTAGATGGCTAGATCCTTCAGTCATTGGTATAGCCACTGAAATTAAGTGACCTTGCATTTGATGTGTTCTGTGTGTCAGTGGAAGGACTTTGATCATATTGACCTGGGTTTTGCTGAATTTTATGTCTCTTCTTCCCCTTAAAATGCCTCTCAGCATCCTTTAAACTGGGATCCTGGCACAGTCTTTGTGATTCCAGAAACCTTGCTAAGAATAGCTGGCCAGTAGCAATACTTTCTTAAAAGAAATACTGGCATGCTATAATACTTATATAACATCACAAACATGACTTACTATGATGGGAAGTGGTAAAATCATGCAAATCCTTTATAAAAATAGTATATGAGTTTCCTTTAGCTTCTCATCATCCTCCTCATGGGAAAAATGAGCTTGTTAAGGATGCCTGCTGTTACAACCCTTTTGAAAGTTTTCTGGTAATTAGTGTAATGAGATGTTTGCATTAAAAGATACCTTTTTAAATTACCTTTTAAAATTTTGAAATTGCATTTTAAAATGAGGAATTGCTTCTTTCATTTAATTTTGTAAACTCATCATGCAATTCTTTTCTTTACTCAGTAAATTTAGCTATGGTAATTGGTCTTTACCAAATAGGTATTGTACTACACTGGAAACTTGCATTCAAATTGCAACTTAGGAAAACATGTGAGACTGGGGGTAGCTAAGAGGATTGCTGCTATTCTAGGCAGAGAGATTGGTTTTACTTTTCCCAAGTTAGAGGGGGAAGTAGTCTGCACAAGAAAAGAACCAAATTACTTCCCTTCTGAAACAACACTATGGCAAAACTTAGATTTTATTCCTCTGTAGTTACAGGCTTTCCTTTTCTCAGGCTGGGTTCCTGGGTTATAGTTTAACCCTACGTGAAACAAACTAATTTGACATTTTTTGTACATTTACAGTAATCTGTAAGTTTTAATAGATACTACATATTCACCAGTGAGCTTGGAGAAAAGCTATGTCTGGGGGAAGAAGAAAAGAACATACACTAATGCACCCCAAACTAAACAATAAACACTTATTAGGAAGGCTGCCTGTGCTTTTCCTTCACTGATCCCTTTGCATGTTGTATTTATACGTGAGATACTCTCCAGGTGTCTTTGGCTGTCGGCTGGCAGACGTTCTTCAAGGTTCCCACAGCTTTCAGCTAGTGTGCATCTCCAACTGCTTATTTCTTTGATATTGCAGAATGTATATGGAAGAAACATGTTACATTACTGTGGTATTTTTAAAGTTTTCTTTTAAAGTATTTGTTAAGTAACAAACTTTTTGATCTGAGAGCACTCTTAGAACTTAGCCCATGGTACCGTATTTCTCAGAGAAACAGTAAAACCCATTTCTAGTTCTTTGTCTCCACTTTATAGCCTTTTTTATCGTTTTCATTATGCCTCTCCATCACAACCAATAAATGCTGAAGACATTTATCAGTTGTTAAAATAATTTTTAAGCCAAAATACCTTTTATACTGCCTCCAAGTATAGTCCTTTAAAATATACCTGCTTAACTTGATGAGACTATGCCTGCACAGTCCAACATTGCTTTTACGGTAGTTCATGAATGTGGCTGTATTAATACTAGCTTTGAATATAGTCCACATTTAACTCCAACTACAAGAAAAAAATATAAATGATCTATAGAATAAAAATTCAACTCCAACTACAAGAAAAAAATGTAAATGATATATAGAAAAGAATAGTTCAAAATAGTTCAGTTGGAAGGGACCTACAACAATCATCTCATCCAACTGCAATAGCTAGCCTTAATTTCTTTTAATCCAAATTTAAGAGATTGTACCTGTGCTTATCTAGGAATATAAGGATTACAGCAAGGACATGGGCTCTGATTTTACTTCTGCGCACTCTAAATAGAACACAGACAAAATGATATTTTGAATGCAGGAACCAAACCTGGGGTAGCACAGCTCTGGGTGTGTGGGTGTAGAGGTAGCTGACCACCGTGACAGCACACTGTAGGACATGTGAGAAGAGCCATGCATTGGCTGCACAGCATTCCCAGTGGATATTGTGGCTGCAGCCAGGTTACTGAGTGGGTCATTAAATAAGACTGAAATTTCCAGGGATTTTCTTTATTCCTTCACATAATTATACTTAAAATTAATTTCTCAGGTTGGCATCTACTCTTCATCTTGTACCGCTAACATCTGTGGCAGTTTTAGTATTTGCTTCATTGGTATGACACTGAAGCCATAGTGAATATTCTTACCGTTTCTACCTTAAAGGACTATATTTAATGATTGTTTTCCAAAGTGAAACAATTTTCATTGAAATAGTTCTTTGAATTTAGGCATTCCTATTCTCTGCGATATTTGGGTAACTGGACAAGATGGGAACAGACATTCCTCTTTCCCCCCTATCCTTGAAGGGTCTCTTGTCACACATGATCTGGCCTTCAGGGTGAGACCAAAGTAAGGAAGATGATGTTTGTTACAAAATGTATTTCTGAGGATCTTAAAGCCAAAAATGCAATTTGGATTTGTGTTTGTGGTAATTGTTAAAAGTTGTGCAGCTGAGGAGCAAACTGCAGCAGATCATTAACTAAATGCAGGGATTGCTGATATGGAAGACCAGTGCCCTCAGGCTAGAAAAGAATGCTTCAAGGCTGAGGCTCTGAAACATTGAAATTGTTTGTTGTTGCAGTTTTGCAGTTACTTACATTATGAATGCTATATTTTACTGCAACTACAGTTTGTATAGTCTTTCAAATTTAAAAAGTGCCTAACACAAAAAAAGAAAATATGAAAAATAGAGATCACGACCCTCTGCTTTAATGGGTACTTAACTTCATATACATGTTATTTTTAACATCCTTGTTTTCCATAGGTATATATGTATTCTCAAATTAAATTTTTGTTTAACTTTTCTCCTATTCTCACTGATTCATTCTTAAAACAGAAAAATTACTTAATTTCTACTTTATGTAAATGGAAAAAATCAAAATAAATTTAATTTTGATCCATCTTGGTCAAAATATTCAAATATTGGAACCTGATCTGAGATTCTTGTGCTCTGTTTAACCACTGGATGTTTCTCCATTGCAGAGTTAACTCAAAGTTGTATGCGTTTTAATTTAATTTTGTTCTGTCAGTGCACAGAAACTCCTGCTTTGATTTTGGACGTGCTTTGTATCAATTTTTGTGGGTGAGGTTAAAACTTGGGTTCTGCTTTAACTCAGGCAATAACTTGTTCATTTTGCAGTGAGAATTGCACAGTTCTTTTTCTAGAACACTCTTTTCTTCCAAAGTCAACTCATAAATCTTCCCTTTTGACCATTTCTTTCTTACGTGCTGGAATTTATCTGGTAATTTATATATACATTTATTTAGCATTTGAACTTAACATTCCATGTGCTGTGCTGTATTTATATCCACTATTTTAAAAGGTCTTGAATACAGATGCTGCATAGAGAATTCTCCTGCTAGTGTGTTGCTCAAGTCAAGATTCTGGTAGACTACCACTGTGACAACCTTTAGGAGAAAGATTTGTGAGATGAATGTAAAATTTGGAATATTTCTGAAAACATTTCCAGGAGATTGGCAGGGGAGGGGATTCATTAGATGGGATTTCATTGCAGGAAAATAATGAAAAACCTGAAAACAATTCAACAGCAAGTGTGGTGGTGTCATACTAAACTCTTTACAGCCTTTCCACGTATCTGTTACACTGTGATATAAAGGTGTAGATTTACAAGTCAGCCGTTATTTCCCTTGATTCCTTCACCCAGCCTTCATGGTGATAGTTGCCTCTGAAGCAATAAAATTTTGTGTATGCTCTTGCACAGCGTGGTCTGCAGCATGCCACAGCAAGACAGGTGGCATGTTGGTATCAAACAGCTTTTGAGATCTAATTTTCAACCAGCCGATCAGACACTCATTGTCTATCTACCAAATTTATACTTAAACCTTCTTCTGGCAGGTGTTCGGAAATCAGGATATAGTTTCATGAACTATAGCAATAGGTGAAGGTCCCCTAAAATAGCAGGGCCCAGGTGGCCCATTGCCAAACATGTAGACTGGAAGCAATAAGGCTGCTTTCTGACTAAACTTGTAGATGGTGGATCTCTTCAGACTTTGAGCAATACACACTGCTGATTCATCTCTCCTTAATATCCATGAACACGTCTATGTTCAGCTGAACCTCGCATAACGCTAGGTGCTCTTTGTAGCTGAGGTATCCATTTGCTACCGTCATAGCCTCAGGGTCATTTGTTAGGGCACTGCCTTCAAAACCTATTATTTCAGGTGCAGAAGAAATGTTTGCTGACTGGGGTTAACCCACAATATCACACTGACTCTTACGCAGATATTCTGGAGGCATTGCTAGTCATCCTGTGTCTGCATGAGGATGCAGTCCCAGCTTTTTGATAGTTGCCCTGACACGGAAAGGAATCGGGAAATCAGCATCAAACGGGATAAATTTTCTTCTGAGATCGGCTACTGTTTCTGCAGAGTCAAAATTATTTTACAATGCTACTATCTACATCTTTTTTTCCGGTCAGGATACAGCCAGAAGCAAAACTAACGGATCCATTTATTATGGACAGGTCTGTGATTGTTTCTATCAGCTGTAGCCAGTACCAGCCAAACTGCATACAGAGCAGGAAATGGTTGGTTAAATGTGTTGACAGTATATGGTAATTCAGAGACAAGCAGCCAAGTTCTTCTTTTGTATGCTGCAAAATATTTCCGTGAATGACTCAGGCTAGTAGAGTGGTAAAAGCCCTGGGATACACTGCCAGAAATCTGAGCAGCAGCGTAGATGTAATTACACAGGGCGGTGTGTAGCTGTACACTGGGGATGATGGGAGGCAGGCATGGCAGTCTCAGGTGTGGTGAAATCATGGTGATACTTTAAATTCGTTCCATATATTATGTCAGTGCTCATATATATAGTTTACAACCAGGATCTTCTGAATCCAACCACAAACAGAGTTTAAATGGGTTTTCAAGTTCATACTTACGGGTAGGAACTTCTGAAAAATGTAAGGATTGCTATGTAATTGTTAGTTTAAAGTTAATATATTAGTAAATCCTTCATGTTGATCTTCTTTAACTCAACTTTAAAATCTAAATGAATGTTTCTCTGTGCATAGGTTTTACCCTGTGAGAGTGTTTATCCACAACTTTTGTGGTAAAAAAAAAAAAAAAGATTATTTCCTATGCCTATACACCTCAACTGTCCTGATAAGTGTGTAATTTGTTTGGTCAATGTAAATTTGTTTCAAGTCAGAAATGATATAGGCAGGTTGTTATCTCTAACTATACAGTACTTTTCAGTTTTTTCTGAGATTTCATTTGACTGATGCTATAATTGCAAAAGATAAAGAAGTGCACAGTTCAGAGTCTGGTTTTCAAAACTGAACGCTTTGCCATTTCCTAAAGCAAGAAGTGATTTTAGGAGCAAGTGGTTGTTGTTACAAGCACTCCATGTCTTTCTGTTTGCTGAATTCCACTATGCTGGTCAGTTCATGAGTCAGGATTTCGCGGTATATAATTGTAATTTAATTCAGTTATACCTCAACATGATTGCTGCCTTTTTTTTAAATCCTCTCTGGAGGTTTCATAACTCTATTCGACAATAAAATCTCAGCCTCAGTAGAAATACCTGTGTTGTAGTTTCGTAGTGATCTATTTGCAGCAAAATTCTGTTCTACAGGTGATTTCTACCTTTTTCTTTTTTCCTTTGTACTGTAGAAACTGTTGTTCTTTTCACCTGGCCCATTGTGATGACTTGCTGCTGCTCGACCAGAGAAGATCACCTTCTCCAGTGTCTTGTTATTACCATGATCAAATTAAACTCAAAGCAGGTATTCTCAAACTAGCTGTGAAGTTTGCTGTTTCTATTCCAAACCTGAAAAAGATCTTGTGCCCCCAGAGTGTGTCTGTAATATTACTTGGTCTAATAAAAGATTATTTTCCGTACAGACCCTGGCTAAATTAATCTTCTTTTCTTCAAGTCATCATCTGGGAATCTTCCTTTGCTCACAATATTATCTTCTGCTTACTGATGCTCAGGTCATACTGAACTCCAATTTTATTTAGTGCAAGTATCCTGTAGCTCCAGAGCTCCCCTGCTAATAAGTTACAATGCATGCTGATAGGCAGTTTTAAGAGGTAGCTCATATTGCTAGATTTAGGGATATGGAGAGAGAGCATGCGGGTCTTCTGATTCTTTGATTACTGGACTCATAAGTAAATTTGAAGAAGAAATGGGATCTATTAATTTCAGTGGTTTCTACAGTGAAATTAAACTTGAACTTGATCCTGTTCTGTGGCAAGCTTCCCACTGAGTTTAATATCAGGCCCTTTGATACTGGAGTGAGTTGTTTGCAGTCAACATTGATAACGGTGAATTCATGTTCATTAAAAGAGAGAGAGAGATATGTTTTTAATTATACAGAAGAGGAACAGGAAATTAACAAAAGCTTGTTGGTTTGGTTATTATGGTACTGAGATATGTTGCATCTGAGGGACAGCAAAACAATGCTATCCCAGCTTCAGATACAGATCAGCGTAACTGGTGTTCAATTAAACTGTCATATATTACATACATAAGTGTCTTCTGTTTGGGGGAGTTTTTTATTGTATTTTTCCTTTTTTTTTGAACAGAACACTTCTGTATTATATATATATTGACAGTTGTTCACCTGTGGCTCTTTTTCGATTTTTTTTCCATCTGCTTTTATTTTCTCACTGTAAACATAATCTGTATGTTCTCTTAAAGCATACAAATAGTTTGGATGATGTCTGTAGCATGGCTTGTTAAAAAGGCTTCTATTATAATCCATTTATTGCATTACCTTTTCATACCATCTGAGAAAAATAATCCCCTAAGATTTTTGTGTAATTTCAGTCACAGTAGTATAATTTCATGGAAGCAAAGTCTGTTATCAACAAAAGCAACCGAGTTATAAGATGTTGTAATAGGTTGAATAATTACTTCTATTCTTACAGCTATTGAAATCTGTTTTCTGCTTTAGAACACACAGTTTGTCATCATCACAGGATCTTCCCCCAGTAGCCTTCTAGGGAGTGAGCACTTCTTTAGTGATTGTAATTTTCACTTTGCTGCTTTCAAACTGCTGTCTTTTGAATGTATAGAGAGAATACTTTTTTTTTTCCTCAAAGTAAGTGTAGAAAGAAAAGAAACCTAGAAATAAAACTAAGACACAAATCTGGGTATCTCATTTGTCAATTCATCAAACTTTGTTGAAAGTCAATTTTCATCTTTTTGGCAGGTTTACTCTTTTGAGATTGTGCTCATTTAAAAAATATGGTGGCTTTTCTCTGGGTGTGCTCCCATATGCATAGCACATTCCTACAAGTATCAAATGTAAGAGTTTTTGTGTTTGTGTTGGGATGAAAGTAGTTCTGTATCACTGTCCTTACTTGGTCACAATTCACATGGAAAGCGATGTGATTTTTATCAAAGTACAAATTGCATGGCTGGCAACTGTAACTTTATGCAGGATTAGCACTTTTGACATTGGTGTGGTTACAGTCGGGGCTGTATTTATTTTCCTTCTGTCTTTGTATGAATTCCACTTACTTTGCTCAAACCCAATCCTGAATTTCTGCTTAGAGAAAATTGATGGCAGCAGCCCAACATTTATATCATATTGTGTATTAGTAAATTACCTGTGTGCATGATGAAATAAAATTTAATAAATAAGCACCTTTTAATTTTAGCTTTACAAGAAATATGGTAAATGTACAGATAATTTTGCTTTCATTGTTAGGATGTATCACATATGTCACATAACTACTGTGTTTAGTAGAACATCCAAATGTGGAAAAATTCTATGAATGATTACAGCTAATTAACACTACCCTTCTAGCAGTATTTTTCATGGTTTTATTCATAGAAGTTTCTTTGCATTTTTCTCTAAAGTGAACCCCCTGGTTTTCATATTAAAAAAATACTGATTCAACCTCTTGCTAATACAGCAAACACAAACACAATATGGTTCAGTAGAGAAAAACACCAGAAAAAAACAGTTTTTTATAAAGACTGTCTTGAAACGTTTTTGTATACGCACACAAGCTTTTTACATACTTACATACTTGAAATTTATTTTTTCAGTATAGCTTTTATAGAGCTTATACATGTACAAGATGTATGGAAATTCTAAGTTTTATAGTAATAAAGGCTGAGTTAATTTGAAGTTAGTCTGTTGACAGAAGAGCTCCTTACTAAACCTTGTAGAAAGTTTTAAAAAATAAAAATGAGTAATTCTTGGGACAGTGTTTTTTAGAGTTTATGATGAGCCTAGGCTGAAGCAGGCATTCTGTATTTTTCTCCCAGTCTTAAACAGATTACTCTTTTGTTAGAGAAGACGAGACCTTTTTGTTCTCATGTGTTTCAGCCATGATTAAGTCAACCTATGAGTCCTTTTTTTAAAGCTAGGCAGAGGTTATCTTCTTTTGATTAGTAAAAGCAGTGCTTGCTATTTAAAAGATTACCTGCTTCAGCTGTTTATCAGAAGGATAAGCAATGCTATCAATTTGAGCTTTAAACAACTTGCAAATGAATAGTCAGGGTCCTCATTTTCTTCTACTAGTTTTAGCATTAACTTGGTGTGGTAGAGCACAAAGAATAATACCATTTACTGCAGCAGCAGCTAATTTTAGTGAGGATTGTATCCTGCCTTAACTAAGGCAACTAAGATAACAAAATCTACTGTGATTTTGGCCTGAAAGCAGTTCCAGTCTGCAAGTTAATCTAAGGACGTGGTCTTTGAAGCACGGAAAGATATGATCTATTTCCTGATGAACATAAACTGGCAACACAAAGCTAGAGGACTTGTGGATGAGGCTGGTTAGGGAGTTTTACAGCAGAAACAGAGAAGTGCAGATCAGTTCCTGGTGTGAAAAATGATAAAAGTCTTAGACGTGAAAAAGGGACAAAAATAGTCCAGAAAAAAGACTGGTTTAGTACAGGCAAATAAAAAAAGAGAAAAGAAAAAGGAGTAGACTTTTGTGCAGAGTTTGAATCATGGAGGGTGGTGAAACTGAGAATGAGGATCCTGGATTTTCTGTGATAAAACACAGAAGACTGGAGTGAGGAAAGATAAAAAATCAGAATCTGGAGAGGTGAAATATCTCAACAACCAAGACTTGCAAAGTTGTGAATTATGGATTAAAGAAATATTTATAGGTGTAGAAATAGTCAACAGAAATAAGTTATATTTCCACTTCTTCAGTATTTATATCCATACTTTAGCCATGAGCCGTGAGCCTTTATAATTCTGTTTGGTCTGTGTGCCTCTCCTGGGATATCAGCTGTACTCTTGCTGCAGCAGCTTGTTCCAGGGACTCTTACGTTAAAGACGCAGCACTTGTTTAGTTCTTCCAGTTTAATGGAGAATTGAGAAATGTTAGTTTGAAATTCATTTTTTTTAATCAGGAAGAGTTTTATTTATTTTCTATCTTCTTCCAAATCCAGCAATACCAGTGGCTGATCTTGTTTAGCCTGTGACTTGAATTATCTTGGCTTAGCTTCTACGAAAACATTTTCTTTTTGACAGCTTCATTTTTCGGTTAGAATGAAGCTGGCTTGCGAAGCCTTCATTATGGAAGATGATGAAACATGTTTCATGAAAGGTAGTTTCATGAAAGGCTTTCAAAATCCCTGCATTAGCTTTCTGCTGGACTTGATCAATGGGCAGTCAGTCTAGTGAAATAAAATTCAAATGAGATATTCCTTTCTGGCAGTCCTGAGATACCCTGTGGAGCCACCTTCTTACCTCTGGTCACTTCAGTGTGTTGAGCCTTGTTCTTAGATGTGAGAGGTTGTAATAAGTGCAGCCTGAAGGGTGATTATACTTAGGCAAGGCAGTGTGCAATAGGATCATGAACAGTGCTCTAGCCTGTTGCAAATTCAGTGTCAACCTTTGCCAGTTTTTGAGGTCTTTGAGCAAAGCTGAAGTTCTGAGACAATGTGGAATGTACATCTGTTGAAAGTGTGAATGTGGGTGGTTTTTGTAGTTGATACTGTAAAGAGAAGGTGAATTACTGAGAATGCATGTGTAAATCTCATCAGCAAACAGTGCATCAGGGAACAGCTCATCTTCACTCCCATGTTATCTCTCTTCCATCAGTCACTACTTAACTGGGCACTCCTTATAGAGTTACACCTTCTTTTCCTACTATATTGATGGATATAAGGTGTTTATAACTGTAGTTACCGAATAATGTTGAATTTGCAAAGCACTGGTATTTCTGTGGCATTGCATTGTCCATGCTACTTGCTGTCTTCTCTCCTACGTTATGTGATCACCTGCAGCCGAGCCATGATCTAAACTGTCTGGTCCAACTGTCCTTTCCTGACCTCAGTGTCCTCTTCAGAGCTCGGATGCCTCTGACAGCTACAGCTTGTTAGCAATTGGGATGTGTTAGTTGCCTTCTGGGAGCACATCTTCTGGTGCAGTTTCATCTGTAGAGGATCCACTTTGCGTGCTCCGAGACTGTAAACTAAAGCACAGTAAGTGAGGATGTTTGGGAAATTCGCTTCAAAAGTGCATTTGTGATCTAAAATAAATTGACAACATAGACACAACCTGTACACCCTCAGTTTCAGCAATGAGGCACAGGAGAGACTGGTACAGGCAGTACTTTCTCTGCCTTCTCCTGGCTGGCAGGGCGCCTTGTATTTCCCAGGAAAGTCCTTGAGTGAGAAGAGCTGTCGTGCATGGGGATCGGTGAGGCACTGTGAGTTATAGGGAGCAAATGAGTGGTAGTGGATGTTTGCGTCATGCCTTCCATGTCCTCCTCTTTCTGAGATAATGCTGGTTGTGACAGTGACAGTTTGGTCCATATATGCAAAGCACTATGCAAATATACAATTCCTGTAGTATAAAACAAACATTACATTTTGCATTGTTTTTATTTTGGCATAAGCTTATGTTCTGTTGCAAAGTCAAGAACAAGTGCAAATGAGCTTTAAGAGCTTTTTCTTACGAAACCTTTCAGAATTGTTCCGCACAGATTGAAGTAGAAAACAGAATTGGAGTCTCATGTAGGATCAAAGCAAACAAGACTGAGAGGAAGCCCAGAAGCTCACTGCGCTTCACCTGCTGCCCAAAACAGGATCGACATGTCAACATGGTGTTCTTAACTGTCTTTTTTTCCCTCGATCTTTCTTGCAGGAGTTTCAGTGATAGAGATTTCTTGACATCTGCAGATATTGTACAGCACTACTTCGCTATCCTTGAAGTTATACCTGTTCCCCACTATGTAACCAGGATATTGCTTGTTGCAAATGAAGTCCATTACTTTTTTCCTCATCAGTCTAGCTACAGAAACAATTACTCTTTGGCTCTTTCAGAAGCCTTTTATGTATTTGAAAATTTCTCACAGGTTCTGTTAGCCCAAAGGCTTTATAATTTATCTTTTGACTTTTAGTAGAATATATTAAGAAAAGGCAATTTTCTGTCTTTTTAACTTCCCACTGGTTGATAATAGAGTTTGCGTAAAATGAATGTAACAAGGGAAACCTCATGTAGCATATTTTATGTTTATTATAAGAGAATGAATTGTAATCAGTCATTATGAACTTGGGGGTTTTTTTTTTGAGAACAGAAAGGATATTTGCTCCCTCTATGAAATGAGAGTTTATTGATAGAAGGAAAAATGGAAGTAAAAGAGATCTGGAGTGTACCTCCATTATGTGTGCAAAAAAATCTCTAAAGATATTTTGTGAAGCAATGCAAAAAAATGAACTCCTTTTCCTGGGAAGGAAGAAGAGTACAGAATATACTACTATGATTGTTTATACGTTTAAGTAATTCTTGAAAAATTATTGTTCAGAGAACCCATTCTAAACTTATCTAGTCAGAAGGCTCACACTCACTGTTTTGGAATCATTATGTTGATGTTTCAGGCTTCCCACATGGTCTTACAAAGCTTGGCTTCTTCCTTCTTAGGAAAAGTTTTATTTTTCAGGGGACATCACTGCTAGGATATTATAAAACTACCGTGAATGTTTTATAATAATGGATGAAACATGCATACTCCCAAATATATGCATTTTCCCAGAGGAATGAAAAATGTTTTGTAACTTTGGACAATTAGCTTCACAACGCAGTGAGCTCGGATAAATTGTATCTTATAGCGAAAGAAATATGAAGAAAAATGCTGACCCCCATGGGTTTTACGTGATCATTATACATTATTTCTTGTGGCAGTAGAGCCCCGATGCCCCAGTCAAGGCCTCAAACCCCTTTGTACCGTGGACTCTAATATGGAGGCAAAACAGAGCCACACCCTGCCCAGATGATCCTTTTATTTGAAGTTTTGACAAGACTGCAGGTGACTGAAGCGGGCGTTTGGATAAGTCAGGAAGCAAGCACGTTTTGCCACGTAGCTTAACAATCTCAGAAGCCCCAGTTACCAGGTATCTAGCTAATACCAGGTATAGAGATATGCAGAAAGACCCCAACTAAAAGAACATATTAGGTTGTTTAAATATAAAGTAGTTAGGATATAGTGTACTGCTGAATAAATGAATGAACAGTTTAACAGAACAAAAAGAACAAGTTGTCTTGCTTTTACACAGCCCAGTCTAAGAGTTAAAGGCAAAACCTAATAAATTTTTTATTTGTTTTGTTTTAGAACGTCAAGCGTGTACATCTATGGCTGGCTCCAGCGTCCTTCCCTCCAACGTGGCTGGTATCAGCAAAGAGCTGATCGAACTGCAACACCTCATCCAGTTCCCAGAGGAGGTTGCCAGCATTCTGACCGAGCAGGAGCAGGAGCTCTACCGGAAAGTCTTACCCATTGACTACCTCTGCTTTTTAACCAGGGATTTGGGTAATGGTGAATGTCAAAGCAAGCTGCCATCTATTAAAGCTTCCATATCTGCTACTATTCTTTCTTCCCCAAATGGTGAACATAATGCTGTAGAAGATCTTGTGACAAGGTTTAATGAGGTAAGACAAAACTTTTAAGTTACTTTTCATAAGGGTTATTACTTGATATTTGGGTTAGTGATTTCCTTTATCTCTCAGAGCTGAATTTAGCTGTAATGACAAATTTTTAAAACATAAGTTGACCAGGGGATTTAGCTAAATAACTTCCACTGAATTTAATAGGAGTTATGTGACCGATTTGCTCAGTGAGTTTGGAAAACTGCAACCTAAGTTATTCTTGCATGTTATAAAGTAAACAGGAAGAAAAAAATTACAGACTTGTATTTCTTTGTCTTTGTAATGACAGTATGGGGTATACTTTCAGTCAGTTTATTATTTTGTTCAGGAGCTGGAGTTTTATTTATTTGTTTTGGATTTTTGTAGACTAAGCATGGTCTTAGGAGTCAGCACAGAAGTATTATAAACTAGAAGTTTCTGTGTTCTGTATAACTACACTAATCTTCACTATTTATTTATTTATTTAATCACCGTGTGTTGAATGTTGTTATACAAAGAAGTGTCATTTGTTATGACATGTTTCCATAAGCCAAATTGTGAGTTCTCTACTAAGATTTTACATTATTTTTAGTAAGGTGATCTTCTGATCTTCTTGATCAGAACTCTGATCTTCTGAGTTTAATAGAAAATTGATCAAGGATTGAGAAAACTGTAGAAAAAATCCACCCCAAAAACCCAACCCAGAACAAAACAAACAAAGAAACCCCTAAATAAAACCTCAGCTTTTAGCTGCAGAAAAATGGAACCATTTCTTTCTTCCCTTTTTTGTGTGAACCATATGCAATGTTAGCAGTTTCTAGATTCATAGAAGTGGAATAAAATGAAGATAGTCTTGACTTACGCTCTTTTAGTTTGTTATCCACTGCATTCTTATGCTTTAATAAGAGATGAAAATTGTGCAGGTATCAAAAAGACAGCACAAAATTAAGTAGATAGAGCAGAATATGTATTAACCCACAGTGAACTTCCCGCTTCCTGGGCAAATAAGAATCAGTGACTGAATATTTAGCATGTTTCAAAGCGTTCCTGTTTCTTGCATGTTGTTGAGATTTAGGAACTAAAATAGTGTAAATATGTTGGCTTCTCTCACCTAATTCTGTTATGGGAACAGGAATAAAAGTTGCAACAATGGTATTTGGTCTTTAGGCAGAGCCTCAAAATTGTTTAAATTAGCTCTAGTTACTGTATTCAGGAAGGTACTGTGGCTGGTGCAGAGCTGGACGGGAATCTAGCTCCTGACCCAGCCAGGGTCCTCCTTCCTGTGGTGTTTCTCTTACGGTGATCACCACAGAGAGGGCAGTGGGGAAAAAGGTGAAGTTGTCAAGCTCTGGTATGACCTGGTGAGGCACAATGCCAGAGCAGTTTGTTAGGACATTTTGCGGTTAGCTGTACAAATTAGGTTGACCGTCATGTGTTCTGGCACTGAACAGGCACAGGATTGAAGAGCAAGGTGGTGTCAGAAATGACTGAGAGTGTTCCATATCAATGAGAATTTTAACATTAAAGTTGCCTTTTGGTAAAATAGTCAACATTACTTTTAGTGTTAGAGGTTTGTGACTTTGCAATTTTTGTAGTCTAACATTACTTGTTTGGTAATGCTACAGGATAATTTTTCATATAATTTGAATTAACTCCTGAATATCTGGTGCATAGATAATATATTTAGTGCAATGGATTATTTTAAGTATAATCTGGAATAACTTTTTTTAAACATAGATGTTATACGTTTAAATGGAGTTATTGTACAATATTTACTGCTTGTAATAAATCACTGTTTTGCTATCTGCTTTATCTTATGGTGGAGTATATCAGTTGCCACAGCCAATCACAAGCATGAACTTTCAGAATGTCTTTGTTTATAAATGGCAAGAAAATTCTTGTGCAAAGAGTCATGCTTTTGTTGGCAAAAGTCAGTGAGCACTTGCTGATTTTTTTTGGCATTGCCCGTAGAAATACTGAAGTGTATTTATAATGTGGGAGCCAGAATGACTTTTAGGATGACAGGCTTCTGATACATAATGGGAAAAAAAATCATTTCATGTCATTATTCTGTTAAATGGGCAATTATAGTACACAGAAGATTTTTCATGAGGCAATATGCTTTTTAGTAATTTTTCTGACACTTACTACATATTAATGAGGAACACTTTATAATACTTGTTTAAAATGACAGTCAATAACTGCTGATTTGTTACACAAAGGAACTTCTTTATTTAATAGAAGAAATACTGACATTTTCATGGAAGCTTAGACTGAATGAGGGCTGCAGGAGTATTAGAAAATAATAACTAAAAATAATGAAGATTAAAATATTTTCAAATTATTAAAATATCTTTTAAAAAGTGAGTTTAAGTGAAAAGGAGGGGAAAAATTTGGTCTTACTGAGGTAAATTTTACTAGTAGTATTTACTGTTTAAGTTCCAGTAACTCCCAGAAACCCCCCGTTCATGACTGAAGTTGCAAACTCCCATTGACTGCAGAGCGCAAGATCAAGCAGTAGATATTGGGAAACATCACATGGTTCCCTTATACTTTAAATATGTTTGCTGTTACAAGACTGTTGTTTTCTAGATGTGAATGATTTAAATATCGTTACTGGCGAGATACATAGAGTATGAATATGTTCTTATAATTGATTAAACCTTTCTATTTACTATTGGTTAGTGTTGCTTAATACGAATTACAGTATTTAGACCTCAATGGAGGTATAGATATATAAAAGGTATAGGAAGGACTTACACAGGAGAAAGCACTTAACGGTGAGTGGTCAGCCTTCAGCATTTGGCATGGAAATGGTCTATGGAGAATTGCAGAAGTGAATCAGAAATCAGTTGCCCTCTGCAGTAGGTAGAATTGGTACTTGAAGACAAGTAACACGGCTGAATGTGCAATAAATAACTGTTGTTATTTTTCCTACTCAATTTCTCGTTTGTGGAAAAGCGTAATAGTGGGCATACTGTCTAACACTGGATGAAGCCTGTAATGTGCATTTTCTTTTGCTGTATTACCTGGGTAAGGTGTTTTGACTTAAAGTACCAGAAGTGATTCAGTGATCACATTAATGCTGATGATGCATCAGGAACACTTCCTAAAATTTTTTTTCTGTAGAAAGGCAGGATGACAGTAGCTGGAGCTTTTGCCAGCTTCAGTGTTTCATTGTATCTGTAGCTTGTTTTAACATCTTGAGAGTCTTGCAAGATTTCTGGAAATTATTGGGTCTCTTAGTATGACAATGGAAATACATTTTTGTCAGATACTCTTGTTCTGAGATCACAGTGTTGTGACCCTGATGCGAGGAGCTGAAAAGTGTAAAAAGGATTAAAAAAAATTCAGAAACCAAGTTAAGAAGCATATAGTGAGAAATCTGCACCACAGGTAACTTAAAACGCAAGGAGAAAAGTCGTGGTTGTGCCTCAGGCCAGAAGGACTTTGCATTGAAGTGGGATGTGTGAGCCCATTCTTTGACGAAGGTTGAATAGGCTTTTGGCCAGCCAGACATAAACCAGTATCTTAGTGTTACTGAGTGACGATGCAAAAACATGGTGAGAGGTGGTAGAAATTTAATTTGTGAGCCTTGCCTGATTTTTTTTTTATTTTTATTTTTTTTTTAATAGGAGCTCTAGTCCTGCTTTAAAGGCAAGGTAACCAACTTAAACGTTTAGGAGAGCTCCTTTGTTACTGTCTTTGTGGCAAGGTTTCCACAGCCTGCTTACACCTTGCCTGAAGGGCCACACAATTTGTTTTTAACCTGCAACAATCTGAACATAGTTGTCATACTGTGGGTGTCTGCTCGGGGTGTCAGTGGACTGAGCCCTCTATATTATGGAAGAGGCACAATTCGTTTACCTCTGGGAACTGTGGTAACTGCTCACCTTGCCCTGTTTTGCGTGGCTTTAGTGAGTGCTTTGACCTTAAATTCAGGGGTACAATAAAGAACTCTACTGCAGCTGGAGATGCCTTTATTTGTCACAGATACTGGATGAAACTAATAACTGAGTGGCTTTTGTTTCTGATATATGAAGATCTTCAAAAAATAAACAATGAAGATTGGAGACATGAATTACCTTTATTAATATTCACAGAAGATGGAAATTATAGCACCCTAGATCCTCTTCATGTATACGTTTTTTCTTTTCACTGTCAAGAATGATAGGGAAAAAAATTGTAGTAGTGTAAGTAGTATAGAGACATGAAAGATGGATAGCATGGATTAAAGCTACTGTCAAGCACTCCACAAATAGTAGCACAAACATGCAACTGGCAAATCCTGTGCTGCTGAGACTGGGAAACAGAAACTGCCTTTGTTGAAGAGAGCATGGTTATGGCTTAGACCTGACATACAGTTACTAGAGGGGATTCAGGCATTATGTATTTCCCTGTGTCTTTTCTTGTCGTTGGTTTCCAAGTATCAGTTTATTCTCTGCTGTGTTCATCAAGGTGGCTGCCATGACAAGGAGCTTGAACACCCAATGACTTGTTTCAAAAATATGTTGTGAGAAAGGTCAGTCATGAATGATTTGCTTGAATCCCACAAAATGGGATGGAATATGTTCTCAGATTTTATTTCATTTGTATTTTAAAAGTTTTGGGTCATTCCAGCTCTCAAGTCTGTACAGAAATTCACAGAGAAATAAAATATTCACAGGAAAATAAGAATCTTATAATCTGCTAATGTTGCAGTTTGTCTGCAGGATTTACTGATGGAGTTTTCAGACAGATAGAGGTTCATATGACATATAGCCCAGTCACTAAAGATTTGTAATATTTACATACATAAGTTTTTTCAGGCTTTGCTTCCCTAGAGGTACTATAGAAAGATGATAGTCATGGTGGAGATTGCCACTGAAGTTTAAATAACTTCTATAATGCTGCTATAGAAAGCCTGGTCACTGCTGTTTAAGAAATAGTTCATAAAACTAAAGTTAAATTAAAAAATAATCAAAGAATTAGAGGACTTTTCAACATGTGGAGTAGATGCAGTAGAATTGAAAAAGGAAAAGTTAAAAATGATGGATAACCACAGAAGGATGAGAGATGCAGACAAAAGGTATTGCTGAATCACTATGATTACATACTACACTGCAGAAAGAATATAGATTACTACATAATAACTATCAGGTATTTAATGAGGAGGAGAACAGAACTGAGAGAAATGACACCATGCTCCTAATGGGTTTGAAATACACATATTTCAGAATTAATGAAAATAAATAAATAGGTTTGTCTGCTTAAGAAGAAATGCATCCTGGTGTTCTGCAGTTAGCAAGGTGCTAATTACTGTGTAAAGAACAGATCCAATCAATCACTTTGTTGGAGTAATATAATAGTGTGACATCAAACACTGAAAACCAAACAAGGAATTTTGTTGGATCCAGAAAAAAGGAGAGAAATTTATATCGTGTTCACTTGCATCTACAGGTCTTCTAGGCAGTGCATGCACTATCTTAGGCATCTAAATGTGGCTGAAATTGAAGCTTTGTTTATCAGAAATGTTCTTTTATAATATTGTGATTAAAAGGCAGCTTTTTTCAGTTGTTCCTTCATCCTGAAGTTTAGATCAGACTTAACAAATATACAAAGTCCAAGGAGAAGTCAAATTAAAAAGTTCAACTGCTATGCTTTTAGACCCCCGATATGTTCCTAAACTTTCATTGATCCAGTGGTCATCTTAATTTTCTAGGATGGCAGATTGTAATCTCAGCTGTCATAAAATTTCTGTGTTTTGACCTCTTGTCTTCGTACTGTATAGAAAACTTAACAAAAATTCTTTGTAATATTTCAGAAGACATTTAAAGGAGAAACTGAAAATGTGGCAAGTAATTTTGTTTTTTACTAAATGTATTGTAGGAAAATTGGGCACTAGAATGGGTGGATCCTGTCTCTCACTTTCTTCTTGCAACAGCCTGAGGTTTCAAATGGTCTCAAAGAAAGGGAATGACATTTCTGTCCCTTTAACCTATTTGATCTGAAATTCTCTTTGTTATACATCTTGTTCCTATGGGTTGTCTGTTTCCTTACCTGTTAGTATCAGTAGTTCTGTTACTTCTTTAGAAATGTTTTGAAGAAAACTTTTTTCAGATACTCTGAATGCATTTGGTTCAAATTTTCAACAGCAGGTGACTAAATAAGCCTTTTATGAAATAAGTTTGGTAGAATATTCTGTTTGTTCCAATTCTGTTTTTATTGCCGGAAGACAGTAAGGGAAGCCTTCTTTAAAACAATGGACTTTTTCTGTATTTTTAGAAAACATATAGCTCCAAACCTGGAAGTGTTGCAATATAGGAATTAATATCTCTTTAAATCTTTTTCAGGTGGAGAAGAATCTTTCTGTATATTTTTAAGGATGCATAGTATCCCTATATAAATAAGGATAAATATATTGCTAAGCCAGATGTATTTGAGAAAAAAACATGGGTCTGTTATATGTGCCAGTTTCTAACATGTAACTTTGATTCAGTAATTAATTCAGATTTACAGGAGTGGAAGAAGCAAATCCACCTGTAGATATTCCAAATATTCTTAAATGTTTTAGCTTTTTAGCTTTTTTTTTTACTGTGCTAGAAGAATTTAGAGCTATTTTGTAGCCTGTGCCACATGTACTCAATTAATTAGAAGGTATTTTGCTATTCCGTATTTATTTATCATGAAGATTTTGGGCTACACGCATTCAGTATCACCAACTATAAATAAAGTCTTTAAAAGTTTGATTAAAACTGTAGTTATGTGATAGTGGAGACTTGGGCACAACATGTACTCATCAGCGAGACACAGTGGATATTTCATTTGCTTCTAATAATACCAAATTGATCATAGAGTCTTGTAAGAGCAAGGCAGTGGATCAAGCTAAAGCCAGATATTCTTTCCTGTTACTGAATGTAATTAAAACCTGATTCTGAATTAGTGGCTAGCGTGGGAGGAAGAGAGTGAAATATAGTAACATCTAGCTTTGCAAAACTATTGGCTTTTGGATTCTCTAAGACTGTGCACATAATAATAATAGTAATAATAGTAGTAGTAATACATTTTTCTGCTCTGATTGAGCACTGACTACCAGAAGTTTAGTTTTCATGGATGTATAAAAACGGTGGGAGGAAACTATTAAGGAGATTCTGCAGAGTTAGCAGAGCCCTGGTAGCTGGGAAGAGATTCGGAAAATGGTACCTAAGTGTGTTTTAAGACCCTGAGAACTGTAACAACATGCTTTTTCTTCATTTAGTTCTTTTCTCTGATTCCTGTATGCTATTATGAGTTCGCCCTGCTGCTTTACCTCGAGTGCCATGTGGTCCTTACTCGGTATCATACCTTTATGGTATGCCACAGTCTTCCTGGGCACCTGTTCTTTTTCTGTATCTTTACCCTGCCAGACTCTTGCATGTTTATGGTTTTTACTCCCAGCCACTCTTCTGCCTCTCGCCAGCAAAGCAACCACAGAAAAACAAGATAAATGTACATGTTGTAAACATTTATGTTTATGTAAACATTTTAAATAATTTCAAGCATTGCTTTATATAAACATGAAAAGAGTCTCTTGTAACTTGATCTTTCTGGCCACAGCTTCAAATAACAGAAAAGCAATAAAAACGTAAACCAAAATGAAGCATTTAATTTTCCACGCTGAGGTATGCGTACAAAGCAATTGTGATGTCTTAGATTGAAAGTTGCACCAGATTGAAAGATCATTCAAACAGCTGTCTGAATGTAGTCCCACTGTGGAACTGAAAATGCAAAATAAGAAGTTCAGTACATAAGGTGATTTTTTGGAAGGATTGAATTGCCAAAAAATAAGCAAAGAAGGTAAAAATGTTTGAACTACTCCAGTATAGCACTGCTACTGGGGTGGTTTCATCATTCACTAAGTCATTCTTACATTCAGTAAAGTTAATTAAAAATATGGCTATTTAGGGCATTAATTGATAATGATAGTTTTATTTTTAATGGTTTAAATTTGTAAATTTTTTCATTGTTCATTCAAAACACAAATGTAAACCCTCACTAGCAAAACAGAGACATATCATTTTACTGAAATAATGGAATGTAAATAAATATTGCGTTCTGTCTCTTAGTTCAGCATTTTTTTGCAATGGCTAAATGGGTTTGCATGATACTTTAAAAAAGATTGTGTTTGTACAAATATCAGACTGTTTCCAGTCCTTGTTTGGAATAGTGTTTAATCAGATTTAAAACGGTAAATGTTCTTTGTAAGGTTATATAATTTCACTCAAGCATGTAAAGTGAACCATCTGTTCATAAGATATGCAATTTTAAAAACTCAGATTTAAAAAATTATGTTGCATATTATACCAAAAGCCCAAAAATGTTAATAATGAAACTTTAGTGAAACCCATGTAAAATAAACCAATTCTGTGTTCTATACTGTGCTCCTTATATTCATCAGTATGCACTGAGGGGTTTGTGCACAGTTAGCAATGCAAAGGAACTCATGGTAGCCAGCTGTCAGTGCTAATGCTGCACACTGCTAGTGTTTTAAAAAGTCTCATACATATGAGTCTGCTCCTTACAGTTTTATAAGAATAATATCCCTCAACAACACTTTTACTTTGTGGAAAGGCTTTGTAACGTCCGTGAAAGGTGGATTTAATTTTTTTTTAAGAGGGAGAAATTGGAGTACACCGATATACTAAGAATTGTGCTTTTAAACAAGATAATGTGTTTTTCCCTTTTGCCATGAGTACTGCATGATATCTGATGAGGGTTATTGTTTTACATGGATTTTTCATGCTCTTCAGATTTTACTTAAATGTCTTGATTTTATTTAAAAAAAAATCATTAAAACTAGAATGGCTTGGTTAAATGGGTTACAGATTGTCATACTCATTCTTTGGATACCTGAAAAGTCAACTTCTGTTGTATTCAGAGGCTTCTTATACACATACTTTGTTTCGTCAGTATTACAATTGCTTGCTTTCTTGCTCCAGTGTAGGCAGTTGTTAAATCAGCTACAGTTTATTATAGAAAGATATCCATGGCTAATTTTTATATGTTAGGTGCTAGAGAAGGTATGTACTGTAATCTTACTTTGTGGTAAGCCAAAAGATTTTATTTTACTTGCTAGCAATGGTAAATGTTAAACTTCAGGTAGGCAGCTGCGTTTGCTAATTTCACTTCCGAAAGCTGCATCTCTCAAGTATTATGAAGTTCCTAAAAAATGTAATATAAAAATAGAAGACATAATTTCTTCCATGTAGCATCACCCACTGAGGTATGTAGCTTGGGAATTGCCGTAAAAGCCTTATAAACCTAAGAGCTGGGGAAATGAATGTAAAGCAGTACAAATGACAAAACCCTGGGCTTCGCAGGTGGAGATTCTTAATAGTTTCCTTCCTCGATGCCACCTCTGCATTTCCATTCTGATAAAAGATAAACGATAAATGAATTCCTACTAAAAAAAATCGCAGAATACATTGTCTAGCAGCTATATAAAGGATAATAAATATTTATATATATATGAATTATTATAATCGTGAGTATTAGAAGACTAAAAGAAGAAAAGGAGTAAAGTAAATCCATGGCAAATTTAGGGATACAGTTAATAATTCAACACTCATTACACATGCTTCCGTCCTGTGTACTGCATGGAGCAGGATTCCCGTCGAGCAAATGGTTAACAGTCCTGTAGTTTACACTTGTAAGGACTTTAAGGTCATGTGCCATACCTTGAGGATCAAGTTTGATCATGGGTGCCTCTTTTACGTCCTTCATATTATATTAGTAAAAGCAGCTGAGCGTCAGTAATAAGCTATATCCTGCCCCTGACAAATCGGGAGATTTTTGCGGGCATATAGACATGACTGTAAATCAGTGGTAGTTCAGTGATTAGGTAATCAAAAACATAGGCTCATATTATTTTTGGAATGATTGATACAGATTTCCCACGTTTAAAAGTTTAGGGTGGGGTTTTTTTTTGTTAATAAAATGCTATAAGTTTAAAAAAATATATATTCCTACTATTAATTCTGACAGTTCACTTTCTGTCTATTTAATTGCCCTTTTAAAAAAATACAAATGAAAAGGGAATTCTGAAAATCAGAACAGAAACCTTCTGGGAACGTGATGTCCTGAAAAAGGAAGGTTTGTCTATCCTAAATGGTCTCTCATTGATACAGTTGTGAAAAATTCCAAGTTAAGTAAGTTGAAACATGAATGAGACTCAGTCACTGATTTGAAAATATTCACAGTATGTTTGAAGATTAACACTGTTACAATATGCCTTTCCCAAATGCATTAGCAATATCTAACTTGAATTTATTTGAAAACTTTGATCAAAGTAAGATAAGCCTAAAAATCTTTAAAAAAAAAAAGGTTATTGAAAAGAATAGATTTTAGTGCAGTTAAAACAGGTGATATAAAAAGATAATTTCAAAAAGCTAAAACTATACAGATTTTTATGTACTACTGTGCTTGAGATCATTGCTCAGCTACAATTTGCATTGCCCGGACTTCTGATGCAGATCCTGTGTGCTCAGACTCAGATTTGAAGGAGGCTCCTGTACCTCTGAAAATGTCCAAATGAGGCTACTTTACAATATATCTGAAATTAATTTGGCACAGTGTTGTCAGTGCTTCTCTGTATTAGGTCACCAGAAAATATTTAGATCTTAACTAAGTATCTATTTGATTTGATTTTGTTTGTTTACTACTTACTATTAGTATGCAGTAATCCTGAAGGACACTCATTTTTATCCATCTGCATGAAAAGACGGATATTATTATCAACTTGTTTGAGTGGATAGTGCTTCAATTTATGACTTTTCTTCTGTCTTGCAATCATGTGGATTATAGTAATGAAGCCAGGATACATTTTCTCATACTTTTCAGACTCATCAGCAGTGCAGCGGAAATCTAATTATAGGTTTGCTGTGGTGATTTCTGTTCTGAAGGGAGTTTAAAATGAGTTACGTAAACAGAACTATGTAAGTCAAGTGTGAAAAAAAGTAAACTAAGGAAATAATGACTAATATGTTGATACGTAGATTCTGATCTGATGTTCAAGTGATATCTAACACAAAAATTGGGTCCAAAAAGTGTTACTGCTCATTCTGAGGAATACTCGCAATGTATTTTGATCTTCTTGGCAAGGCACTGTTCACTCTTTTGGCTGGGTGTGCTGTCTCTGGTCCCGGAGCTGGCTAGTTCAGGCATTGCCAGAGTGGCAAAGCCCTCACGCTGCTGTAGTGGCAGCCTGATAACTAGGCAGCTGGCTACCTGATGGTACTTCATCCTCGGGTTAGGTGCTCCTCAGGTGTGATGCCATCTCTCTGCAAGCCATCCAGGAATCGGCTGCTGGAAGAGGAGGTGACATTCTGTATCCAGCTGGCAGAATTGTTCAGAAGTCAGTGCCCGCTTCTGGCCAGGATGGAGCCTCCTTTTGCTCTGTTCACCCTGCTGGAAACCCCCTCCTGGAGGTAGAGGTCATACCTGGCTTTAGTGACAGAGAAACTGTGCCACTCCAGAATACTGTCTGTGCTACTTGCTTGCCAAAATGCAAAACCCGGGGTTTTCAATTCAGCTTCCAGCTGATTTCCATAGTCACCAAGAAGTATGTACATACACAGAGTTGTTCTCTGCTTTTCTTCTGTGTGAGGTGCATCTAGCTCAGGCGTGCACAGACAACATCTGAGGAATCCCAATTCTGAACTTTCATTTGAATGAAGATCTTGAAAAATTTGTTATTTCTTGAACACCATCTGTGCAGAGGAAGCTTTATGCATCCCAGGCAGCAAAAATGTAGTATATGCATTATCAGGTATTTTGGGGATCCAGTGGCAGCTATACAGTGATTTGAGAGTGTTGGTGATTCCTATGGAGGCATTCCTTTGAGGATGTACTCTGGACTGTTCATATATTTATCAATGAATCACGAAATTCATGAGTATGTTTACTGAGTGTTGTTTAATGAGTGTATGTTTTAATTAATATTCTTAAGTTTCCCCTAAGCTGTCATACATGATGTTTCCTGAAGATTGCAGACCTTTCAATTTACCTGCATTTCAGTGTTGTTTCCACATTGTTCATTTTAGCTATGGCCATTATGAATAATCATCTCAAATTAATGCCATACCCAAGCTGTTTCGGTATGCGTTTATTTAAAAGCTTTAGAGTATTGTTCTTCGTGATAAAATTCTTGGGTCCATCAATTCAATGTGCCTGGGCAGAATAAAATCTTCAGGGAGTTCAGAGCTGGGAAGTAACCTCAGTCAATAGAAGTTCAGCTTTGATTTTCTGTTCCTTTAAAGCCTATTGATTCAACCAGATCTCCCTCTTTGAGAAAAATCCCCCCTGGCATTTTAAGTGGATAACTGCTTTTTAATTCTGTGTTTGTTTCCTAGCTGGGCTCTAGGACCACATTTAATTTTGGAGAAATGCCCCCTCAGCTCTGTTATCTGACTGAATTCTCCTCCCTTTCTAGCTGTCTTCACTAAAAAAGCTAGGGGTGGAAAAGTTTTGCAGATGTTAGGCACAAGACTCGGCAATAACCTCACTGAATGAAAGAGGCAGCCTTTGTTCACAGCTCTTTTCCTGTGCTACCTCCTTTCTGACAGTACTGTTGCGTTTTAATCATCCCTGTTCTAGTCTCAGACTGATGAAACCTTCCAAGAAATCAGTTTTGGGGTACCAGGCTATTATGCTGCTTGAGAAGCCCATAATCTCCCTTTCTGGGGGCTGCATGATGCATTCAGATTAATCAACCAACAGTCTCTGAATAATTCATAGAAAAACTTTATGGAGACCTGATGCTATTCAGAACCACCAGAAAGGTCAATTTGTAGCTCCTTGCTACTGCTAGATATGACATAAAAGAACCGTAAGTCGAAACAGTCTGTAGCATATGTAGAGGAGCAATTCTGTTTCGTTCCTAAGTTCATCAACACTTAAAACGATATGAATGAAATTTCCCGTTATCTGCATCTGGCTGAAGTATCCCAGCCTGCTCCTCACACTTTTCCTGATCTCCAGGAAATACGAAAATACTGACGTTTCTAAGGCAGGCATGTTCGGTATTTTTCAGGAGGGGGTTGTATCTTTAGATGCCCTGTTCTGTCCCCTGATTCTGCCCAATCCATTATATCTGCCTTTGCCCATTCTGTTTTAAAATTTAGAGATTCAGACAATTTATTTTTCCTTCTTGTTTAGTGAAAGATTTTTAAAATGTTTTCTACTCTTTCTGTAAGTCTATTCTTGTCCTGCAAGAGGAGTGAGCATAAACTTCATGGGACACTACTGCCTTTTGCACCCTTATTTTGCTCTTACGTATACATATGCCGTCTCGAGGCTGCAAAGGCTTGTTCATGCTGACCTTTATCATTTTTTGTTTGCTTGTACAGAGTGTTTGTAAGAGTTCATCGTAACTGTTTATAGCAGTCCTAAACTCTCCATTAAATAAAATTTCAACAAGTGACTGTCCTAGTTTCAAGGTTGCTTCTTAGTGGGGAGTCTGAATTCAATTGCCTTTTTCGATATTCTTTATCATTTTTGATACTGTTTTCTCCTGACCATTACATTTTTACTACCTTAGATTAAAACAGAACTGTTTAACATTATATTATTCTTTAAAATGTTCAAACGCATATTAATCAAACTGTCATTACCACACTTGGTATTTCATACCAAATATTAATTTTTTTGTGAGATTGCATGCTTAGCTTTTGCATTCCCTAACAGAGCCATTTCTGGAAAATGGGAATAATATCCAAAACCAATATGTAATTTTATTCCAGCATACACAAACAAATCTATGCCAACCTTGAATCACAGATTTAACTGTTTTGTTTCACAGTTCCTGATATTTTTATGCATTCAATTTATTACCTTTTATTCTGTTTTTGCCCTCGTTTGACCCCTGTGTTACCCTGTTTGACCCTGTTGCCGACTGAGGTTAAACCACGACACTGTGTCATGCAGTGCTCTTGGGTTTTTTGTATTTTTCCATACCTTCATGCTCTTCAGGTATGCACTTCTTTGTTGATTCAGTTTTTACATTTTAGGAATAACCAATTGAGCACTTCAAATAAAATTTCAGCTAAATTCAAGTTCTCATTCAGAGCCGGTGCAGCGATTAGATATCTTGTATAGAGCAGCCAATATAAATAGTTTATTTATTTTTGTATTGTGGCCTCTACAGCAACAGTGCATTAAGGCTGTGTTTGGGAAAGCTTCTTGAGCATGTTTGCATGTACGATGTTGGACTCTGGTACTTGTTCTACCTTTGTTGAAAGCTCTGTACCTGTTGTCTGCTCCTCCTCTTTTCTCTTCTTACATGTTAGTTATAAAAACATACAGTGATTACTGAAACAGTAATTCCATACCCAAGCCGTTTGATGAGGTGGAACACTGTTTCTTAACGGGTCCGTTGTCCCCTGATCCTCACGTCCCATTGGAGCATCCTGATCCCTGTGGTATGCACTCCCGAGGATGTCCTCACCGCATGAAAGACAGAATGATTTTATAACTTCATTTCTTCAGTCTTAAAAATGTGTTTTGTTTTTTTTTTGTTTTTTTTTGTTGTACACACATATACATTGCTTATATTGGAGCTACGGCTTATCTTCTCATCTGCGCATGTCTGATTTGTTGTTCTTGATTGATTTGGGCATCAGAAAGATTAGAGAGTAACTTAGGTTTCTCATAGTCTTTGACTGTGCTCCCTCAGGAGTGAGAGGCTCAGAACACTGTGTCTGTATAGACTTGCCTAAATGGAAGCCCTATATATTTTTAGTGGATTTTTTTTCCTGTTAGTACTAATGCATTTAGATTTTATTTCTCATGCTTGTTTTTTTTAAATAAAAGTCTGTGCCCCCTGAGGGGTGAACTAACATTTTCTAATTTTTATAAGCCTCTTCTCACACTGGTATTGTCTGTAAACACTTGAATCCTTCAGGACCAAAGAATGGAACTCAGTGTCAGTAAACAAATCACGTTTATTGCTTCCTAAGTGTTTACACAATGACAAAAATCAAGCCCCTAGGGAATCATATTGTAAAAAGGAACAGTTGGTTTAAATTAGGTTTCCATGTGAAATATAGCTACTTTTTATGGATGTTGTGGGAACATAAACTGGAAAGAAATTCTGCACACTGATAAAATGAAGGTTTGATTTTTATTTGTTTAAATACAAACAGAATAATGTACTAAGTTAATTTCTGATTCTGGCATTAATTAATCACCGAACAGAAGTTGGTAGTATGGTCACACTTAGGAAGGTGGGGTTTTTTTTCTTTACTTCATTTGTGATCTTGCAGATAGATAATGTGAATTATTTTAAATGTTCAGTGCATATAGGAATTAGCAAATTTGTACATTAAATACAACTACCAGTTTTGTGAAATTAAGCAAAAATAAAAATTCCAATTTATCAATTTTCACTATCCATGTGGTAAGAACAAGGGTTGTTCAGTGTGAGGCTGAGATTTGTAAGCTATGTTAATGAGAATTGACACTGCAGATCTCTCTGGCAGCTTTAGAAATCAGTGTTACCTTAAGCTGTCCATTTTTTTCCGTGGCCTGAATGCATATTCAGAATATCTCATATTAAGATACAGTAGGTTTTTGTTTAATATAAGTATTTCTAGAGTAGTTAATGGTTTAACTGTTGTAACATGAGTATGTCTTGTGTGTAAGGTGTGATTGCAAATCGTACATGATTTGGCTGCAAGTGTATCAGTCAAAATCCTACTTATACCCTCCTGACGGAAGGAAACAAAAAAACCCCACATTATCCATCAAGTATGCATGAACGCTCCAAGTGACATTGCTTTGACTGACTGTGCTGTCCATTTTCTTTTACAAGGTGAGCTTGTGGGTTACCTGGCTGATCCTAACTGCAGGTTCTATGGAGGAGAAACGAGAAGTCTTCTCATATTTAGTACATGTGGCAAAATGCTGCTGGAATATGGGCAACTACAATGCTGTAATGGAATTTCTGGCAGGACTAAGGTACTGGCAACTCTTTTTTTAAATGGCTTTTTAATGGGAGATTACACTGCAGCTTCTGTTAAGCAGATGTCTCTGGAGAACAATGGACTAAACAGAAATCCGTGGCTAAATCACATCATCTCACCCTGTGACTTTCTAGTAATCCCTTTTGGAAAAATGAAGCATGCTAAAAGCCGTTTTTTTCCAAAATGCTCTGGAGACACCGTTGGTTTTCCTGGTACATGCTAACGATGTTACATTAGAAAACATACTTTTTTTTTTTTTTTAAAAACAGAAATTTTTAAAATGTGAAAAGAAGATGGGAAAGCAGTTGTGATTTATCTGTAATCAACTAAAACTAATGTAACTTGGGATTGGAGTTTCCAGAACACAAGTGAAACATAATTGTGGTAGCGTTCTAAAAGGGTCAGTCTTAAATTGTAAAAAGAAAACCAAACCAACACAATACAACAAAAAACCCCAGCAAAACCAACCAAACAGCTAAACCTCTTTTTTTAACGCCTCCAATTTACTTACACTGACTGATGTTGGGATCTCATGCTGTCATGGTCTTATATAGCCAGACCTGCAGTGTCTCCAGGAGAAAGACAGAGTATGGAGTTAAAGACAGTTTGTTGCTAGCTTTCCTACAGAATTGCAGATTCGTACAGAGCCGGGTGAGCAGGAAGGCAGTGCCTTTGCACAGGCAGTTCAGAGAGCAGCAAATTGGACTGAACAGGGAAGAGTTAAGATCAGATTTCCCATCTCTTACCTCTGGCCCTCCTTGTATATCATGTTTGTGTAACAAAGCTTTAAAGTGTTTGTATTGTCGCTCTTTGTGGTTTAATAAGGATTCTCATTGAGCTATTTGTTTACATTTTTGGTGTATAAAACACATTTGAAACACTCATAGACATGGGGAAGTCTTTTTGAGCAGAATGCATGCACAACCTCCAAGCCATGTAAGTCGTAAGGGAAAATGCAAAGCAAATTAAGGGCTTAATTTGATCTCTAATGCATCTG
>NW_008825230.1:124522-168819 GCF_000699105.1 Pygoscelis adeliae
TAGCAGTGTTTCCGGGACAGGGACAGAAAGTGGGGTTAAGGACGTTCTACTGTTAGCATTTCTGCAGACCTTTTGGTATGTCTGGGGCTGGGGTGGGTAGAAAGGCCGTACCATTGCACAGACATAGAGCTCAGAAGGTGAGAGACCTCCCAGTGATACTCGCAGTCCTCGGGGAGCATCAGGAGGTATTTCTGTTTGAAATCAAAGATTCTTTTCAGCTGCAGCACTGCATTGGTGCCTGAGAGCTGGAACATGGTCCCAATTTATTTATTTCCATGAAAATAAATAATTTATTCTCTGAGTGAAATGGGGAAAAAAAATCAATATAAATTATTTTAAATAAATGTAATTTAAAAAAAACCAAAACACTTTTGCAACGTTTATGGATTGTTCATAATACAACTAAAGGAATTTGTAATAAACCATCTGGTTTATCTTTATACCATTTCCTTAATCTTTTCTTATTTCTTCCCAGGCCCTTATAAATTTAAGGCAATGACACAGTGAAAATGTTAGAAAGCCTGCTTGTATGTCTTGTGCAGCTGGGCTTTTATTAAAATGTCAGATGTTACTCCAGTAGATCAGACTGCTTGTTTCTCCTTTTTAGTTTTGTTCTTTAATAATTCAAAGGGAGGAAAATGGTCCACCAACAAGAATTTTCATAAAAATAACGATCTTGATTTCATTCATTCATTTCTCAATAGTGATGATAATTTCCTCTATTACATATATGCTGCGAGTGTTGAACTTGAATATAAATTGTTTTTAATTTTTGTAATAAATGCTGTGATCTCTTTTTGCAATAGGTCAAGAAAAGTTTTAAAAATGTGGCAATTTATGGACCAGTCTGATATTGAAACCATGCGAAGTCTGAAAGATGCTATGGCACAACATGAGTCATCATCTGAATACAGGAAAGTGGTCAACCGGGCACTCAATATTCCAGGCTGTAAAGTCGTTCCTTTCTGTGGTGTATTTTTAAAAGAGCTTTGTGAAGTTTTGGATGGAGCATCAAGCCTCATCAGACTCTGTCCACGGTATAACTCCCAGGATGAAACATTAGAGGTAAATGAGATTGATAGTCTAAGAGGTTATGTTCATAGCCATCCAGTGCTTTATTTTGTATTTTTTTATTTTATATTATTTATTATTTTATACAAAGGCATTATCTAATTAAAGTTTTCTAAACCAGACTGTTACCAGACTGTTCAGTTACATGGACCTCAATTTAATTCCCATAGTTATTGTAGCAATTTACATTTGGTTGTTTATACCTAGTTCAGTATTGGAGTACTGAGAAATTAAAGTTAGTACCAAAGGGTCATGTTTATACTTTGGGTAAAGTAAGTATGTAAATCCTTAAGGATGTAACTATTTTCTGTTAAATGCTCTGACCTTCCATTTAACTCATTGGGAATTGGAAGGTTTTCAGTTCCTTAAAAACGGAGTTCAGAAGCTCAGTGGATCAAGCTTTTCCTCTATGACAAGAAGCAATTCCTTTGAGTTTTATCATTTTGGTTTTAAAAGAAAAATGCCGCTATTACATGAAAAGATTAAGACTGAGGCTTTTAAAAAGTTTGCAGGAGTTCTTGTAATTTATGTTACTTGATTTATGCAGTCATTTGGTCTGTTTAGGATTGGAAGTAGGTACAAAATCCCATTAGAAGCTAATAGGAAATACATGCTAAATATTCTTAATTCTTGTAAAATTTCTCCAGTGAGAAGTAGATGACACAATATTCTATTTATTACTATACTAATCTTTTAGATATCTCTAGTTTGTTTCAGATTACAGTGGACAAGATAATTTCTTGCAACGAGTAGGCCAAGATGGTTTAAATAATCCAGAAAAAGAATCAACAGCAAACAATATCTTTCAAACTATTCGGAGCTGCAATCGCAGTTTGGAATCTGAAGAGGGTGAAGATAATTTTAGTGAAGGGAGAGATTCAAGAAAAAACTCTTTGAAGGACAAGAACCGGTACCAGTAGGTCTCATTTTATTTTCTATCGTCACCTGTATATTTCATGTTTTTAATCTTTAATTTCCTTCTACCAAGGCTCGCTTTTAGAAATAAGGCTGACTTTAACATCTTCCCTTGTATTTATCCTCTTCCAATTCAGAACTTTTCCCCCTTGGAGTTATGCTAAGTATCTGATACCCAAATGCTTGGAAACGCTCTGTATAGTTATATTTTCCCTCATGATGTAAGTACTTCCTCTCACGATAAGGGTAAATCCTTTTCGTCTTACACATAGAGCTTTAAAAATCCACAGTTATGATTACAATTTTGATCTGTGGTGACAGGAATAGCACCAGGACATATCTGTTATCAGAGTTCAGAACATTATATTCTGCACGCTCGGGCAGTGTTCTGCCCCCTTCAAAATAAAGGTTATTTATTATCCTTCAGAAGACCTCTTCTTTTAAGGACATGTTCATTTGAGGCTTTTAAATTATGTCCAGAAAGCATTTGTAAGTCAGTACACATTTTTTGAATGTTCAGGTTGCTGTAGTCCTGCTGTTTTGCATAGAAGTTTACTTAATTGTGCCCCAGGTAGAAGCCCAGTATTGAGTAATCTCAGATTTTCACTTTGAAGACCTGGTATATTCTGTACTATTCACCAGCAAGAAATACAGTAAATGCAAAGTTTAAGACATCACTTGATCTTCTAGAACGTTGCTTTGCAGCAAAGTTGCAGCGCATGTAGACATAGGTGGGTCAGCTTTAAACTAAGTAACTGTGTTAGAGTAACTTCAAATTAAGTGACAAAACTGTACTGTTCAGAGGTGAAGTGCTGTAAAATTATGTGAGGGCTTGCATGAAAGAGCATGCTTAGGTCACTGCTTGAGGTATTTTGTTGATAATGTGTATCAGAAATATCCATATGTTCAGAAGCATCCAACGTATTTCAGCTACTTACACATAAAATCTAATAAGTGACTGCTTGAGAAGGAACTACCATCTTCCTGTTTTAAATGCATTTATTTCATTAACATGCATTTCTAAATTTCATTTCAAATAAATAATCATTATTTCCTGAAAGAATGGTTTCTAATAGAATTATTCACATCTGGCTTTAGTTGCTTCTGGAAAGTGGAGCAGTAGATTAAGTCAAGAAAGGCAGTCCCACTTCTCTGTCCATTTGTGTTGTCTCTTGACCTACTTCAGTTCAAATGCTTTCTTCCAGGAATTATTTTCATTAAGTGATATGCTTTAAAATCAGCTTGCAATTCACGGTCACAGTCAACATTTCACTTGGATGAACAAAGTAGAATTTGAATGTAAAAGAACAGTGTGGAGAAAATGAAGTTCTCTTTGTTACATGCTTATGAAATCAGTTCTTGGTAAATTAGTTATTTATGCTTTATATTTAAACAGACTCTAGTAAGTTCCACTCTAATTAAAGTAGGAATTAAATGCAAAAAAATAAGCTAATATGACACTGAAATGAAAGTTTAAAATTTAAATGAACAAAACTGCAGATAGGTGATTAAAGTTATGTTTCCTGATTCAGGCTACTAACTACTCAGTTACTAGTATCTGTAGTTCTGGTGCAGCAAGTACTGATTTTAACAGCATAATGACTTGTAGAAAAATACTTCTGAAAGTGTTAATTTAGCTCAAGTACCTCATAGACTTTGGAAATTCCTTATTCACCTGCCATATCTTTCCTGGGCATTCAGAAAGCTGGGTGAGGCACAGGAACAAATTGCTGCAGAGGCAGAAGGGCCATATTCTGTTGTCCCTGTTGTATGGAGGCTGCAATGTTTGGTTTATTTTTAATGCTGTGAACAACTAAAGGGTTCTAAGGAAGAAACTTAGGTCTCTTTCTTGTGAGACCTGTCATATCTGCATACAGCATTATAAAATCCAAATTATACAATAATTATGTATTGCCTGATAATTGTAGTATTGTGGTCATAAAGGCAGAAAAATACACTGTGTAACATGTTTCTCGTTACTTTAAAATTGCAAGGGAGATTTTCAATTAGTTTGCCTTTTGCTGATGAGGATTGGTATTGTGGAACATGAACCCACCAAAGCTGATAGGTTAGTTTGATTTGAAGAAAACAAAAGGCATCTAATAAAATCAGTGGGTATAATTACTTTCCTAGTTGTGTTAGCAAATAAACTCTAACACTGCATAATCAGTGACCTGTTTAATCACCCTGACTTTCTGTACATGCCAGATAAATATCAAACTTTAATTTTTATTAGAACTCTATCTTGACAGTTCTCAAGTAAACAAAGGTAGGTAGGAAAAGACAAAAAGTTTCAAGTTTGAAATACAGTTTTTATAGAATGGTTAATCAAATGACCTATTAAGATACTCTAAACTTTGATGCGTTGCTTTATTAGTCTGATCTCATCTTCACTTTTAAGCTTTCCTAATTACAGTAAATACCTTTTAAAATAATAGGGGGAAACCTCAATTTTTTTCCTTTTTGTATCACATGCAATTTTCTCCTCTAAAACTGCAATCTGTTTTAATGTTTCCTTTATCCTTTGTTTTCATTTCCTTGCATCTCAGTGCAGCCCATGTAAAGAAAGCTTCTGATTCAAAGCGAGCCCTGTAAGTGTGTTCTCAATAATTGATAGCTGTGTTGCTTTTGGCAGCTCATGTCAGAGGTTATGTTTCTGTATATGATTACGTGTGTGTGCTTGGCTTACCTGCTTCTTGTACATTTTAATCTGCAGCATGCCAGTGTTATCAAATGTGAAATAAGGCATAAATGAAGCTCTGCCGTTTCTGTCTCCACTATACTAGACTCCTCCAGCCATGCACATCTAGTCTAAGAATACATTTTCTAGCATTTTTGCAGAGACTTATTTGATTGTTTTGAGGACATGGGGGAGAAAGAGCTGCTTCAGTTGTTTGTTTAATTTGAAAATCTTAATCTTGTATAATACAGGTAAATATTTTAATGTACACGTGTCTGGTAAGACTCTGGTAAGACAGTAAGTTCCGGCTCAGTTATAATGCATGACCTTTATTTTTAGGAAGATTTCTTAAGGAAATAGAGCTGCAGTTAAGGCTGATACAGTTATTCTGCCTTTGTCAGTCCCTTCACCACAAGCAATAAATCCTCAGCCTGTTGGCCACTTTTAGCTAAATTTGGCGGAAAGGTAGAGCTCTCACTGGTTAATAAATTCATAAAGGAATCATTAGAATTGATGTATGGAATAAGGGAAAAATTCAAACTAATTAGTGCCCTGGGGAGAGAAGAGTTTGAAGAAGAGCTAATGGTTATCCATGCTGTTCAGCTTAGGGAGATAGTATATGTGACTTGGAACAAGTCACAACATGAATTGTCTTTTGCTCAGTTGTTAGGACATGGGCAGGAGCTGAGAGTACTGTGGCGATATGAAGGGGAAGCACTGAGGGTATTAAGACAAGATGCCTTGAAGAATATTCAGAGGAAGCTGTTTTGCATTTTATTGGCCGGATATCCTTAGGAAAATGTGCTTCATTAGTTCTGCTGTACATGGAACAGTTTGCTCTTTTTTATGTTCATTAAAGCAGTATCAAAATATTGAACATTTGTTCATTCATACATGTTAGAAGCTTCTGTAGTAAAGAAGTTTAAATAAAACTACCTCATTTATTAGTTCATGTTGTTGCTCTGTATCTACTGTTTCTAATTATGGTAAAATATTTCAAAAATTTTTGTTGCTGCATACAAGTTTCGTGTTAATATTTTGCTTGAGTGAAATTAAATTTTCTAATGGAAAGTATCCGATAAAATTCTTGCTGCATTCTTATGAGGAAGGCATGTATTTTAACCGCTGTTTTACAAGTGTTAATCAGAGAACTATATAGTGTGAAAGGTCTGCACGTTAAATCAATAATAGAACAGAGATTAGAAGTCCTGTCTTCAATCCACTAGATCCTGCTAACAGTTTCCGCATACGGTACTTGATACTTCAAGTGAAGCAATCTTATGCTGTGGATTTAGAAACTGGAATCACTTGCCTTTAAGATCCAAACTGAAGTTTTGTATTGTTATGTAATGTTTGGAAAGTTCTAAGAAAATATAACTATATTGTTACAGGAACTATAATTAATTGTAGCAGCATCTATTAACTAATTCAAAATTGCAATAGCATAAATTGTAATACTGTAAAAACTACAGATATTCCTGTAAGTCCAAATTATATAGTGACAATAGTATTCTTTTTATTTAAACTACAGCAGAAAAAATACTCATCAGTCATAGCATAAATCAGCACACGTATCACTAAATAGAAGTCTCTCATCTTTGTTCACTTACAGGTTTATAATTGGAGATCTTTCAGATTCTGAAAGTGATATATTTGAGCAGTTGAAGGAGTGGGACACAAATTCAACAGAAGAGCAACAAAAGGCTTTCTGCCATGGGATAGAACTCATTCCCTGGTACGTGTTATCTATCAGGGCTGATGTCCATCAGTTCATGCAACAAGGGGCAACCGTCATTCATTACGACCAGGAGACACATCTCTCAGCGCGTTGCTTTCTTCAACTTCAGCCTGACAATAGTACTTTGACTTGGACAAAACCCACAACGGTGTGCCCTGCAAATGCTAAGGCAAAACTGAGTGTGCTGGGTAACGCTGCTGAGCTTGGTAAATACCAGTTTCTTGGTAATACTGGACTAGTGGAAGGTTTTTTGGACTTGTTTTCAGCCAAGGCTGTATATATGGGACACTCTGGCATTGATATGCACACTGTGTGTGTTCAAAATAAACTTTGTAATATGTCCCTAGAAGAAAATGGTATAACACTACTTTATGGACTTCAGACTACTGATAATAAGTTGCTGCACTTTGTTGCTCCAAAATATACTGCCAGAATGCTATATGATGGATTGCTGGAATTGACTAAAGCTGTAAGGAAAATGAGGAGATTCCCTGATCAAAGACTACAGTGGCTACGGAAACAGTATGTCAGCCTTTACCAGGTAAAAGATGCTGTGATTTTGTATAAGAAAAGTTCAAAGATGTCAACAACTTAATGTAATGCAGTTTCTATTATAAGTAAGCTATGATTAAAGATGAGCGCCAAATCTCCAGCTTTGTAACACAGCTTAAGTCAATAAGGTCTGATTCTCCACATCATGTTCTGTCAAACCTTGCATGTTTTCAATACACTGAAGTTAAATCTTTTTTTTATTATGAAGCTCTTCATATGTTTGGAGTTTTGGAATAAGTATTTTATTAAAGAAAAAGCAATGACTGTACTTGAAAAGGGTGCTGAAAAACTGAGCGATGAGAGTTAGGGCCAGAAAAAAAGCCCAAATAGCAAACAAAATAGCCCTTTGGTATTCATGCAGTAATTAAAAATTGCCTCCTCTTGATGTTTTGTCTTTCATTGGTTCCTTAGAGATGTCTATATTATTGCTTAAGAAAATGTGTCTGTTCTTACTCTCCTTGTTTTGTTAATGCTGAGAATTTTTGTAGGAGGATGGAAGGTTTGAAGGCCCAACCTTGGCTCAGGCTGTTGAACTGTTCGGAGGCAGACGATGGAGTGCAAGAAACACAAGCACGGGAACTCTCACCAAAAGCACCGAGAAACCTAGTGTACAGAGAAACAACACTCTGGGAATAAGCGCAGCTAAGAAAAAGAAGAAAGTACTCATGAGGGTAGAATATTTTATTATTCATTTTATTATTATTTTGTTGTTTAGCTGGCTGATTTGTTTCCTTCCTACACTTACTGTGTATTCTGAACCAGAGAAAAGAAGTTAGATGATAATTTTAAAACTGCTTATTGCAGTTTCAGGTTTTGGGCTTATTGTTTTCCATTAGTTTGGGTTTCTTTTCTCATGCTTGAAGCATTCTCAGGACATGTGGGCACTGGGGCTAGGAGAAGGGGACAGAATCTTGTTGATACCTTTAGGTGCTACCTCAGTATAAAGGTAAAATGTTGCTAATAATAAAAATACTAATGTGCAAAATGGTGTTTGGAGGCTGGTGTCAGTTTCTCTGCTCCTTTTTGTTTTCATGTTCTCAAAAACACCACCACAGTTATTCCGCCTCAGGTTAGCACGCAATTTTATCTTACGTGGCTGACAGGATCACTGGACTTCATCTGGCAGTCTCCTCTCTTTTCCTGGACTCAACCACTTTCAGTAATAGCCAGGAGAGAGGAAAATCCAGGGACTAGCAGCTCGGTGCTATCCACATGTTCCGGTGAGCAAGTAGGGGAGATCCTCAAATGACAAGATCCATCCTCTTTAGGGCTCCTAAGCACCAGCGGAATAGTGTAAAACCAGCTGCAGCACTTTAGAGAGGCGTGATCATTGTCGTCTTCTGTGTGATGTCAAACTGAGGTAACACCTAACAGTCCCACACTTCACTATGTATCCTGTTTAAGTTGTCTCTTTTCTACTGGTATCGGCCTTACAGGAATCTGTTTCATAAGGAACAGCTGATTTGTCTCATGGTTTTGTTACAGATTACACTGATAAAGAATGGGGAAAAGTAGTGTTTTTGGGATGTTTATGACGGTGCTCATTATTTGTAGGGTGAAAGTGGAGAGGCCACTGATGATGAAATGGCAACTCGGAAGGCAAAAAGCTGTAAGGAATATCGTAATAGAAGCGGTTCGGATCCTCAAGATGTTGATGAACAAGAACCAGGTAGATAAATAGCTTCAGTACTTAAAAGTCTCTCAGGGTTTTGCTCAAAGTCTTTATACAGACATTTTTTATGGTGTTAAAAGTACATTTATGATATAAAACTACTTTTGCAGTTGAAACTGCAAATGCTATAAACTTAAATTCATTTCTTTAGTTGTTCATGATTGTTCTTTCATTTAGTTTCAGTAACACTTCCTTTCCATTCTGATGAAATGGATATATGTGTTGTTCAGAATGTATCTTTTTGACTGTCTTGGAACAAATCTAGAATCCTTTCAGTGTCTTACTGTGCGTTAATAAATTATGATATAGGTCTCTTGGACAAAAGCACTTTCATTGGGCCAGATGTTGTAATTGTGCTGCAAACTTGTTTTCTCCATAGATCAAAATATTATTATTAATGCTCCTCCATCTAACAACCTGCCATCAAGAAGGGCTCACTCTCTGACAGTATCTGGATCTCCTAATTTAGGAGCTACATCATCTTCACCAGCAAGACCAGTCTCCTCTCCTGTAATGTCTTCAAGCAAGAGTCAGTCTAGGTAAGGACAAAATCAATGCTTTGATTTAAGAAGAAAAAAAGTTACTGTTACTTAATTATCATCAAATGTGGTTTTTGTGCCAAACTGATGAAATCTGACAAAAACAATGCCAGAAATGTCATTAGCCTTTTGATAGACATCTAAACCACATTGTAGAACAACATAGGCCATTTAAGCTGAAATACCATGAATCTGAGGATGGCTTTGTAGCACGTCCCTGAGCAGCATGCTTCAGTTTGTCTGTTACAGAAGCAGATTGGAATGCTGTTCCAAAAGTTCACAAATACGGAGTTTAACTCTTTCTCCAGATCTTCTCCAAAATATAATTATAGATGTCCTCTGTATAATGAAAATCAACAGAAATGTTATAGGTGTGTGAACTCAAGTTCTGTGGTTTCTCAGCGCAAGTCATTTCTACGTGGGGGAGTATTAACTTTTACTGACATGCCTGGTGGTGATTGCAGTACTGTCTCGGGGAATAATTGGAGGAACAGATTTGAAATCTTTCTCTTACAGGCCTCTCCTCCTTGAACATTCATTCTTTTTGCGTCACTTAGGCAGTGCAGAAGGTCATGCTGTGGTTGTGCAGTGACATAGTGCACTAATGTATTAATTCTGTGAATGGTAATAATGGCGGTGGTGGTGGTGGTAGTTGTAGTAATAATAATATAACGATGATAATATGTCAGGGATGTGGATGGTACTTTATAACATACAAGAAGACAGTCTCAACAGACGCCTTCCAGTGCCTTTTAACAGAATGAATACTGAGATATAGGTATGAGTATGAATCTTGGGGTTTCCAGGAGAGCAATGGTAAACAATGGAAGAGATTACTGCTGCTGGTAGAGCATTATTTTTGACGAGACAAGTCTTGTGTAATGGTTTATGTTGTGTATTTCTTAGGGATTTTTTTTACACTTAAAACGGTTGGGTTTGGCAATAGATGTGAGTAGTAGAGCCACCTGTGGACATCTGTGGTTGGCTGCTTCTCCTTTTAACACTGCTTTCTGAGACTCTTACTATGTTCTTTACTTTTTGTTCTTCACTGTCATTCACAACCATGGGATGAACATGCCCGACTAGGCTTTATCCCTGTAAGACATCTCTCTTATTTTTTTTTTAAGGAATGGAACAGCTTTCTTTTACATTAAACTGAAGAAATACTGCTATACTACCTCTGGAAAATGCTCTTCTGTTTTGCAAATCTGCTTTTTGCTTTTATGCCAAAAATAATTGCTGTTCTCTAAATGAGATTAAAAGGCTCAACGGAGAACTCGCATTCCTGGGGGAAGGACAGCTAATGTTCCTTTAAATCCTCTCAGTCCTGGATCCCTGCACAGCTTAGCACTGTGGGCCTTCCCAAGTTATGACAGGTTTTCCCTGGCAAAGTTGTCTGGATACTCCACAGCGTCGCTTGGTAGAGCTCTCCCCAACTTGATATGACCCTACTTGCTAGAATTTGCTCAGGATACAGCTGTATGGCTGTTTCATCTGTCCTGAGGAAATCTTCCTCAGAACAGAATTATGTGTTTTATCCATTACCTTGACCCAGTTTTCATGAGCTGTTAAGAGACTGGGAGCACTGGAGAGAGTTTTATTCTTGGTATTTACCCTTCGGACCCTTGATAGGTCTGAATTGTGCTTGCCAGTTTCAATGTGCGTGGACACTTCATGTGTGCTAAAAGAAATAAGTATCTGTAGTGCCTCAACTGTGGTCAGTAAGTCTAAGCTATCACATAGTTGGCTCTGCTTTGCTGCGAAGTCCTGTGATCATCCACCCTATATGTGTATTAATTCACTCCTGGGATCTCTTTTAGAGTAAACCAGCTGATTGCCTCCAAGATGGAATTTAGGTGCAGTTCTGGGAATATTTGCTCCAGGGACTTCTGTAATTAGATAGTATGGATGGAGAGCTTACTCAGTCTCAAACTATCTACAATATACTGTCTTATAGGACACACTCCCAGCAAGGATTGTATCTTCGGGCAATCCACCCACAGTCATGGCATGTCCTATTGCTTTGTGTTGCATTAGATAAATGGCAGTCTGTCAGGCAATAACATATGCCACAGCTTATTTCAGCCACTTCAGGTAGAACACGCACCAAAAATGAAAATAATGTCTTAGAGACAGGCAAGCACCACGGGGGACCAGACCAGACCTGAGCCAATTGCTGGGCAGTGCAGAGCAATGTGAACTTGAGCCTTTCTGCCCCACTCAGAAAAAGTGGCAGGATGGATGCCTTTAGCAGTGTAGATATAACTGACAGAGGAGCAGACTGGGGCAGTCGTCCACAAGCTGTGGTACGTATAGACTGCGAGCAACGCAATATTCTTCCTGGAAGCTGCTGCCCTTAACAGTGGCGATACACAGGCAAAGTAAGTCTGGGAGCCCACACAGGCTGAACACAGACATCTTTTGTCTCTTTTTGCACCATTTTTGTTGTTAATTCTGCAGTCTCATAAAAATCAAGTTATATACTTAGTTATACCCAACCAGTTTTGTCAGTAGCATCATAACTTAAAAGGAAGTATCCATTTTCCAAAGTAACAGAAAGTTGGAATGACCTAGATAATGAAATAACGTAGGAAATACAGGATCCACTGGGAGTGCTTGTACGCTTTTTTATGGCTCAGCACAGATTAGAGCCAACAGAGTTTATTAATTCAGATTAGCATCTGGATTTAGACTCAAACACTGACAAGGCTTCATAGTTGGAGGCAGTGTTGGACATGAGCTGGTGGTGCACGTTAGGTGAGTGTATGATCCCTCACAGAACCCAGAGCTTAGGAGAGCGGGGAGCAGAAACCTTTGCAGCACAGAAAGCTGAGCTGGTAACAAATGATTGTTAGCTGCAGTATAGCAGCTAGGAGGAGGAGAGCAAGAGAGGTTTCTAGTTCTTCTTCTCTTTCTCTTGCTGTATAATATGTGCATTAACTTTACCTGACCAGTAAATTAGATCGTCTCCACCAAGTGAGAAAGCGCTAATGTCGTGGTTTAACCTCAGTTGGCAACTGAGCACCACGCAGCCGCTCGCTCACTCCCCTCGCAGTGGGATGGGGGAGAGAATTGGAAGGGTAAAAGTGAGAAAACGCATCGGTTGAGATAAAAAACAGTTTAATAGGTAGAGCAAAAGCTGCGCACGCAAGCAAAGCAAAACAAAGGAATTAATTCACTACTTCCCACGGGCAGGCAGGTGTTCAGCCATCCCCAGGAAAGCAGGGCTCCATCACGCGTAACGGTTACTTGGGAAGACAAACGCCACCACTCCAAATGTCCCCCCCCCTTCCTTCTTCTTCCCCCAGCTTTATATACTGAGCATGATGTCCCATGGTATGGAATATCCCTTTGGCCAGTGGGGGTCAGCTGTCCTGGCTGTGCCCCCTCCCAGCTTCTTGTGCACCTCCAGCCTTCTCAGTCAGTAGAGCATGGGAAGCTGGAAAGTCCTTGACTAGTATAAACACTACCTAGCAACAACTAAAAACATCCATGTGTTATCAACATTGTTCTCACCCTAAATCCAAAACACAGCACTGTACCAGCTACTAGGAAGGAAATTAACTCTATCCCTGCCGAAACCAGGACAGCTAAATAAAATAAAATTTCTTAAAGTGGGAAAAAAAAAAACCCTAAATATGATGACAGCAATTTAAAAAGAGGAGGACCTGGCTATCTTTGTTGTACATTTTAAATAATAGTAATTCTTATAGGTAGAAAATTAAAAACGGTATTTTTACCTATATAACTCACAACCTTATTATTCCTGACCTCCTGACAAATAATTTACGTTGAGAATAAATGCTTGTAGAATCCAGATGTCCAGATAATTTCCAAACACAGGTAGCCTGCAGCTGTCTTCTGTCATTCTTTTAAAGCAGATGTACATCTAGCAAATTCCCAAGCTCTTTGGAAATCTAGTGCTGCCTGTAAGGTGGAGGAAGCAGGGGATAAGGGTGGTAACGCCACTGGGAAACAGATAAGAGGATATGGAAAATTAGAGATGGGGGCTTTTTTGTGAAGAGAGTGTAAACCGCCTCTCTTGTTAGCTGTATACAGCTATAATCCAGACTGCTACTAATTACAGCTTTGGTTGTTGTGATAGTGCAGTTTTCTTGGGGGTTTTGCCTTTTTTTTAACAACCTGTATTTATTACCCATGGAATGATTGTGGAAGATACTCTTTAGTGATCAGATCTGGTGAAATGCTGAGCATTATTATCTGCTGCTGGTCTTCCATTCGGTACTCTACAGTTCCAGTCTGTTTTCTGGAGTCAAGAGACTTTCCTCATCATGGTTTATTTTTCTTGTCTGATAAAAATGTGAGGAATGATTTTAGCCAAAAAGTTATATGCAGTATGTCAGTATTTGCCATAGTGATGTCAAACAAATTGAACATTATCAACTGAAGTAGGTGGTATTGTTTTAATACTTTTAAATCACATTCTGTTTTGAAATGCATCCATCCATCCCAGGCCAGGAGTGAACTGAGGAATCTGATCTAGCATATTTATGTAGAAAGCCGCCGGCTAGCAGCAGGTGACTACAAATGTCTTTACAAACACTGGACAACAAGCTGGTCCTGTTTTTCCATCACAGCTGTTGGAACTGTTTGTACTGAACCTGATGGCAGAATTCATAGATTAATGGATTTGTAGATTTGAACATTACAGAGCAATAAAGTCTGACACACGGTCACCTAGTCTGGTATTTTGAAACAAATACTGTAACTGAGTTAGTTACGGTTTAAACTAGACAATTCTTGATATTTGTGCTGGCTGCTTAGATCTTTTGCTTTTCAGGATGCTGGTGCTGGTGGATCCCATTCCTGCAGTGTGTGTTCATTGGTGTTCAGGCCCAGGAAGGGGCTCAAGAGCTCGGCCCATCATTGCAAATGAGTACATGAAATTCACTAAGGACTTGTTCATACTGCTCAAGGGATAGTTCAAGCTGGGGCCTAACTACACTTACTAGTGTAAATCCTGTAGTAGCCTAAAGATTTTGAGATGTGGCTTTTGGAAATGTACTGGTTCTGCTTCAAAAACTTTGTTCAGCTGCACAACTTAGGTTAACAATTGCAGTTATAAAGAAATTGGCTGGGTTTGGTATTACTCAAGTCAACTAAAATAATTAGCACCAAACAGCTAGTTGTTTCTGTGATCGTTTTCTGCCTTTGCTCTCAAGAAATTCCAGTCTGCTTTCCTTCCTTCAGCCTACAAAGCTGAAAGGAGGAAATCATTAGAACCTCGTTTTAGAAGGAAATGGCCTCCAGAGGCTACTGTGCAAGCCTAAAAGAAGAGGAGGACTGTACCTTGACCTGTCTGTGAGGTATCTGATGATAATCCTGACTGTTCTTGGGAAGTATCTGGGAAGCCCATGGGCTGGCTGGGAAACAGTGAGGGTTGAGTGCCAGGAATGGGGAAGGGTTATGCTTCTTAAAGTCTGCACCTTTAATGCTTCCAGATATAAGAAATGCCAGGTGCATAAGGAATATATTTGTTTTTCTTGCATGTCTTGTCAGAATATTACTATTTTATTTTGACAGCACAGAGCTTTAAGGAATTCTACATCCGTTTTATTTTTGCCTTAGCAAATCTTCAACGAACCTCATAAACAGCCTGCACTACAAAAATACTGGCATTGTTTTCTTTAAAGGGAAAACGAGAATGCTTTCATTTGTGCCATTTGCATCAGGCTCTTTTGCACATGGAGGAATTTTAAATAGCATGCATATACATTATCAATTCTGGCAAAGTCTGCAGTTGTCTTGAGGGAAAAGAATAGCTGCTATAAAACAAGAAGGTACAAACTGTCCTTATGCATCTTGTAAGATACTGCTTTATTTGCTTCTTCCAGATATTGGTAATAAATGCATTAAGGAGAGCACAAATAAAGTGTTAATGCAGTAACATGTAATATTTCAAAAAGTAGAAATTTAACGTAACCAAACTACAGCAGTCTCTTTCTGATTTAGCACATGGAGCAGCAGTAGCTGGCATGGCCGCGTTAAAGGAGGAATGAAGGGGTTTCAGAACTTCATGGTGTCTGATAGTAACATGACTTTTGTGGAATTTGTAGAGCTCTTCAAATCTTTCAGGTAAAATGTATTTTTATTCTGTACTGATCTCATTCATCCAAGTTTTCAAAAGAGCAAAACTTTAACTTTTCAACTCTTTTCACAGTGTCCGTAGCCGCAAGGATCTGAAAGACCTTTTCGATGTCTATGCTGTGCCTTGCAATCGATCTGGTTTAGACCCTGCTCCACTTTACACTAATTTGAAGATTGATGAAAATAGCAGTGGATTCCAGCCTGATTTAGGTTTGTTAAAGAGGAGAATACAGCTGTTAGACTGCTGAACAGCTTCAGTTATTGGGCTTAAGAAAAAGTGTCTCAGTCAGTCTCATAAAGAACTATCAATTATAAGTTTAAGTAGAGGATTGCTGCTGTACCCCCACTAATACCTAGTTAGCAGGATGTAAGACAGGTTCTTTGTTCAGAAACGAAGGGGAGGAAAAGTATTCCTGCTTTACATTAGCCAGATACATTTGTAACCGGTATAGCAGAGGCATAAAACTTGTTGCTGAGCAGCTGGGCCCAACACAGGGATCTGTATCTGGTTGCAGGAGCTCTGGAAGGGCTAAAACACTGAGCAAATGGAGGGAGGAGAAAGGAGGAGGCTGTGCCCTGTGTCTCATTTGGTTGTTTTTTTCCTATCTGGTTTCCTAGTAGATCTGCTTTATGTGGAAGGAAAGGGGGAAGGAAACCTCTGTCCCCCTTTACATTCCCAGTTACCATAATCTAAGTCTGAAGCTTTGTCCACATTTAAAGAAAACAGTCTTTCTGCAAAGCAGCCTTTGGGGAGGGTACAGTACAATTGGCATATGGGACTGGAAGAAGATATATGGTGATCGCACAGGAAGGGTATGGGGTTGTACACAGCAAAGGAAAGACTTTGAGGCTGTACGTGGCGGTGAGAGGAAGCAGGAGCATCCTGGGTGACAGTGTGTGAGAGGGTGTGAATCCATGTTAAAGGTTCCAGATTTTGTTTATAGTAATTGAACACTTATAGTCCATTCCCACTGTCTTTGTACATACTTAATACTCTTTCTTCTATTAGTGAATAAAACAAGATTGTTTTGTTATAATTTACTATGTCAGTGCTAAAATATTCAGTCAGATAGTCATGTGTATTATATATTACATTATATTCTATACAGTACATGTAATACACATAATTATATAGCTTATATTTATGTTTCCTTTTTTTTTCTTTTAAGATTTGTTGACTAGGAACGTTTCAGACCTTGGTTTGTTCATTAAGAGCAGGCAGCAACTATCAGACAACCAGAGGCAAATATCTGATGCTATTGCTGCTGCTAGTATTGTAACCAATGGTACTGGTATTGAAAGCACATCACTGGGAATATTTGGAGTAGGAATCCAGCAGCTGAATGACTTCCTAGTGAATTGCCAAGGAGAACACTGCACCTATGATGAAATCCTCAGTATTATCCAGGTCTGTAATACCAACATCTTGCAATTCCTTTTACTTGAACTCTTGTTACTTCTGTTTTCCCCACTAGCATTGTCTGCCTTGTAGTCAGGATAGCGTATCTGTGTGGATATCTCCTTCCACACTGATGTTGTCACTACGGTTTACTTGAATTTAAAATTTAATATTGTCTTTATTCTGGGCTATAAAATTGTGCAGATGTCCATAAATATGTCTATAAAAAGAAAAAAAAAATCATGCAAATAAACAGTTTTATTGGCTCTGTGTGCTTTATCCAGAAAGGGATGTCACCACTTGGGAAGAGTATTCATGATAGTGCATTGTTTTCTCCTTGTTTATGACCACCTTTGATAGAGCTTAACCTTAATTTGGAACTTAAAAAACCACCATTTCCGCATATTTTTATTTTATTATAAAAAATTTTCTAGAGCAAACATGGACATTTTATTCCCTTATGTACAATGGCTGAAGTGATTAGAAAGTATGTAGAAAACTTTGAATTCCTCCAAACATGCATAATTTATATACTCCAAAATTAAGCCCCCACTTAGCAGTTAACAAAGGCTAAAAACTGTATATTTCAACTATCAACATGTAATATAAAATTGCAAAGTTTAGAAGAGAAATTCTAAAGAAACATCAAGTTAGCATACCACAAGTCTCTCTAATTCGAGATGGTGGTGTATTGTGTTTAAGCACAATACATAGGAAAAGGATGCCTGATTATAGATCCTTTTTAATTTCAGCTTAAGTGCTGACTCTGCTTTGAACAGGAGGTTGGATTAGATGACCTCCCAACATCTTTTCCAACCTGCATGATTCTATGTTTTACAATTACAAGTTTAGTATACTTGTTTAGTGATTTGTAAAACAAGCATGAGCATACTGCAGGCACCTAATTACTTTATCCACAAAAAGACTGTTTTTAGATACTAACTGGTTAGTTCAATGAGCAGACTACACTATGAAAATATGAAAAAGTCGTATTTCTAAGAATTGTTATTACATATCTCTTAAATTTCTTCCTCTTTATAGAAATTTGAACCCAGTGAGAATATGTGCCAGCAGGGGCTGCTATCTTTTGAAGGATTTGCAAGGTAATTATTTATGTGTTAATTTTTACCTATATATATATATATGAAGATGACACAAGTGTATTGGTGTTTGTATGACAGTCACAAAATACTCAGCACAGCATAAAATTTCTCACATCTTCTCACCTCTAGATTTTTGATGGATAAAGACAACTTTGCCTCCAAAAATGATGAGTCACAAGAGAATGCTGAGGACTTGCACTTTCCGCTGTCATATTACTACATAGAATCTTCACACAATACTTACCTTACTGGCCATCAGCTTAAAGGGGAGTCCTCAGTAGAGCTCTACAGCCAGGTATGCAGGATTGGATTGTTGCGTAGTTTTCAACATGAACTTGTTTGTTTAACTGGCAAGTTGCAGAAACGTGACCTTTTTGCTTTGAAAATCTAAATGTCCTAAACCCCTGCTTGCAAGATGTTGGAAAACATGATGTGTGGGAAAGCTGCCTGTAAGCACAGTTGTGCTCAAATGCCTTTCCTAAGGCAAAAAAATGGGTTTAGTTTGAGATTCATAGCATTTAGACACCAGTTGGTCTGACCCAACCTACTAAAATTAGACTTTCCCACAGGAAAGACTGATCTAATATTTTTGTTCATTCAGATGTCAAAAACACTACTCAAATACTGTACATTGCACTGCAAAGACAAATTTCAAATGGAACTATAACTTCTAAAAACATTACTTCTAGGAATATTCAACGGTTTTTTAGACTTTATGCCTGATTGGTAGTGAACAGGAAAAGAACGATTTCTCCCTAGGGCTTTTGGTTCTGTGTTTGTTTGTGTGTGTGTATATATATATTTGTGTGTCTGTGTATTTACCAAATGCTAGAGAAAGCATCAAACTTCCTGTGAGTAGTGTTTTCATTACTCTAAATGTTAATGACTCACCATTGAGAAGGGCTCATTTGGTGTCCCGTGTGCTGGTTTGCCTGGAGTTACAAGACAGAGGGGTGAGGCTGTGTTAGGAAAGCCCGAATGACATGATTGCATTGAATAATGCAATTGCAAAGGAGGTTCCTGCAGTAGCACTGCACAGTGATGTGAGTATTGTGTTGGTAATAGATGGGAAGTGAGATAGAGCTCAGCTGGCTCAAAAATTTGCGTGATGCAGAAGAGTTTCTTCCTGTCCCTCAAATAGTCGTCACCAGAAGAGAAGGGGCACTTTGTTCTGGCTCGGTGTGTCTGGCTCTCACAGAAGTGGTGGTGTGCCAGCTACAGACAGAACTGCCTGAAATCGAATTATTCAGGTTTTGAATAGAAGAAGTAATTTTTAATTCATTTGTGAATGTTTTTTCTGGAAATGTTTTTGATTGTCGAGATCTTTGTTTTCAGTAAAATATTTAATTGTGATACAGATAACTCTTTCAATGATAGGCATGCTAAATATTGAGAGCAATGATAAGCTGGGCTGCCGACAGATGGGTTAGCTTATCTTTCCCTCCATCCTTCCTCTTTGCTTTCTTCAGTGGTTTTCTACCAAGTAGGGCTTTCTAAAACAAATAAAAAATGGGTTGGTGGGTGGATAGATGGCTGGCTGGCTGTAGGTTAGCTTAATATCATTAAATAGGATGGCCTGGCACACTTCCATTCTAACTATCCTCATGGAAGTTGTTCGTAAGACATTATTTTCAGACCTCCTTCTATTTCAAAAACTAACAACAACAAAAAGAACCAGCAAACAAACTGCAGATGCTGTGTCCATAAGCTGTCATGGTAGCAACCTGGAATAAATTGCCATGTTGCTTTATAGCTGCTTTTGCAGGTAGAAATATGGAAATGTTTCTCTCCCTCAGAACATAAAGCTATACATTAGGAACCATGTTCTGCAAACAAATTTCGTGTGTCCTGCAAGATACCATGAATTTTAAAGCTTTATGGTACGGTTGGACTTGATGATCTTAAAGGTCTTTTCCAACCTAAATGATTCTATGATTCTTCTAAGAACATTAATGCTTTCTTAATTTTCCCACTCTTTCTAGGGAATGCAGTTAGCTGGTGACTGTAGCTTCTGTGGGCTATGTTTACTCCACAGAGATTGCTCTTTCCAGCACTTTTGCTGAATCACTGAGCTTTCATTTAGCTCTGCAATGTCTGTCTTCTGCTTTGATGGCATGAGACTGTGGTTTATACGTGCTTACACTGTTCAATTGCATTGTAGGTTCTTTTACAAGGCTGCAGAAGTGTAGAATTAGACTGCTGGGATGGCGATGATGGAATGCCTATCATTTATCATGGGCACACTCTTACTACTAAGATCTCTTTTAAGGTATGCTGGTAATTGCACATAGAAACAAAAAATGAGAAGAAAATCATTAACTTTTTCGCTAATGAAGGAAAAAATTTGCATATTAGAAAAGCACAAATCTTAGTGAGCTAAATCCTAATAGAATATGAACTATGGACTACGTCAGACATGAACTCCTCAATTGTAAACATTATGCTTTTCAAATTAGTTTTTGTAGCATATGTACTGTAATTTTCTGTCTTTTTATTGTCAACATAACTAACGTAAGTAGCTGTTACCAGTTCTGTTGTAACAAGATGCTAGGTTGATCTGTAGGAGCTTGTTTTGAAAGCACATTGTGGATTCTTTCTTCTTGGAGGAGAAAACAGATGCCTTCCTTTCTTCCCTTTCAACTAACAGTAAGTTAACTGAATGCTGCAAAGTAATCGTGTTCTTCCAATGACCTTTCTTTCTCACAGGAGGTAGTTGAAGCCATTGATCGCAATGCATTTATCACCTCCCACATGCCAATTATCATATCAATAGAAAACCACTGTTCATTGCCTCAGCAACGCAAGATGGCTGAAATTTTCAAGGTAGGCCATAAATTGTGATAAATTATTCTCAGCACATGCCTTGGGATTTTCCATAACATATCATATGTTCTCCATATTTCAGAATGTATTTGGAGATAAGCTGGTAACAAAGTTTTTATTTGAGAGTGACTTTTCTGATGATCCCATGCTTCCTTCGCCTGGCCAACTGAAAAGAAAAATCCTGCTTAAAAACAAGAAGCTGAAAGCGCATCAAACACCAGTGGATATATTGAAACAAAAGGTAAAGTCCTTCCTTAATAGCAAGCAATGAGACCTAACTTTTGTTAGAGAAATAATTCATTTGTGTTTGAAGTTTTTGCCATTCCAGTATATACAGCAGAATAATCCAATGCATATTCATGCTTGGAAGACTCACAGTGGATTGCAACACTTTCAAATAAGTAGACAAGACATATAGTAAAGTATACAGCATAACAAAATTTTAGTGTATTTTAGTTTTATAATACTTCATAATATTATGATTAGCACCACATGCCCTATGTGATAAACATAAATGAAGTTTCACTCTGAGGCTATAACATTTGCTATTCATGTTTGTTGAGAAATAGTGATATGCATTCAGTATGTGTGTATATGTACAGTATGTAGTAATTTTTAGTAGAATTCTGCTTTGTTTCTTTTTTCACATTCAAGCCAGGCAAATACTCTCTTTCTTACGCCCTTTTTGGGGGGACTCTGTAATTCAGGTAGTGCTTTTACCTATATGAGAATTTTTTTGGTTTCTAAAAATTAGGGCTGCATCTCTGGTAGCCTCAATTTAGCAATGTCTATGGTTAGTCAGCAATTAGATTGAATCCTTGAAAACTAATTGCTTTTACCCAAAATGTAAACACAATTGAATTAGAATTGAATTCTTGTATCAGAATAAGTAAATCACACTGATCGTACCAGTATATGGACATTCACCATCTTTTTAAAAATTTTTAAACTGTTTCCAAAACAGCATACCTCAGACTGGAAAAAGGCAGTCTTGCTCTCAATAATGTACAAAGTAGACATTTTCCCATAATTATCAGGTTTCATATCTTACTGGGTGTTTTCCTACCAATACAAGTTTTCTTTATATTCAAACCCTTAAAATTGTATTTTAGTTTGATCTTAACAATCTTACTTATTTCTCATTATATATATTCAGTGCTTTCATATAAATAAAACAAGATGCAAACAGTGATGAAAACTCCTTTGCTTTTTAAAAATACTTACCAATAATGTAATAAATGGTTCTGTTGCTGTAGGCTCACCAGCTGGCACATATGCAAGCACAGGCTAGCAATGGTGCTAGCAACTCCACACCTACCAATGAAGAGGAAGAAGATGAAGAGGATGAATATGACTATGACTATGAATCTCTCTCTGATGGTAACAATATGTATTTATTTATTTATTTATTACAGTGCTGCTGTTAGAACTGTAGCAGTAAGGCATGTAAATATCCTAATTCAGGAATGATGTAGGTAAGTTGATCTTACCTTGTGAGAGGAAGATGTACTAAATGTCCTCAGTGGCACTTTGGTGCAGTAGTCTATAATACTGTGAAAATAATTTGACTGTGTAGAGGACTTGAATGTGACTTCAACTCCAACCATTAGATGTTTTAACTGTGCAGTGTATGCTAAGTTGTAGTGTTTATAAATTATATTTTATATTATTTATATTATGCAAAAATTATTGTGTTCATCGTATACTCTATCTACATTCACCTATATGGTCTTCCCTAAGGAGTTTAGACACCGGAAAGCTCAAGGTTCACAACAGGCTTAGCCCTTGCATCTGCATGACTGCCATTAAATTGACCTAAGATGCAGATGCTCCGAAGTCCTCCTTGGTTCCTGTGTAATACCAGAGACCCCTGAAGTACCTTTTTTAGTTACAATTTCAGCATCAGCTGTTCACTTCATGCATAAAGGTAGAGAAGCCACTGAGTCCCTGGCTTGTTCAATGAAGATGTCTTTATTAAAGCTTTAGCTGTTCAGTGGAAAAACGGCAAGGCATGCCTTACTGCCTTGCCTTGTTCATGTGCTGTCTATGCTTCAGCTATGCTAGCCTTCAGGAACTGGCAGTTTAGCATAAATCCACCTTTAGGGGCAGTTTATAGATTGGATATAATGATTGGCATGCCAGAAGTGATAAAAAAATACTGCAGTTAGTAACTTCCACTAATTCCTTAGCTCTCCAGTTCAGTCAGACACATTTGATTTAACTACAGATGAAGGACAGAATGGGCCAGACTGAGGCAGCTGAGCTGAAGTCATGCATCTTGTTTTGCTTCTCTTGCTGTGGGGCTGGTAGATTCTGGTAGAGCAAACAGCTGGAGTCAGAAGCATTTAATCCTCTCAAGTTTTGTCAAAGGACATTTGTCAAAACCCCCATGCATGGATTGAACAAGCTGGATGCATCTAAATGGGTTACTCATTATTTTTCATTAGTAATTTTCAGAGAATATATCAAAGTAGATCACAGCACGTCTACCCAAAGAGACAGCAGTGATGGTACAAGTGGTACCAAGCTCTTCAGGTAGTTAAATGCTGCACCATTGTTAAACTCCATAAATGGATCACAAAACTGACCAAAGGGACAAAAAAGTTACAGATGCGCTTCAGTGTAGATAAACATAAGGTAATACATTTAGGGGAAAAAACGTAAACCTTGCTTATGTGATTCTAAGCTCAACAATGGCAGTAACAATTTGGGAGGTCATGGAACTATTGAAAGTCCTCTGAAATCCTCAGCTTGGTGTGCAGTGACAGCCAAAAGATGGGGATCATCAGGAACAGTACTGAAAACAAAACATATTTTTGCTTCTATATAAAACCTTAATGTGCCACAACTTGAGTTCTGTGTCCAGTTCTTGCGTCCAGATCTCGAGAAGGATATGGTGGAGTTAAGGAAGTTAGAGAGAAGTGCAACCAAAGTAAAGGGAGTGTGGCAGTGGCTTGCACGAGTCTGAAAAGGCTGGAATTCTCCAGCTGGTGGAGAAGAGAACTGAGGGGTGAATTTGAAGCAGGTTTACTAAATCATGAAGTGGTGGATAAGTGGAATACAGAACTGTTACTCGTTAGATCTAGGAGGTGCTGAGTAAAACATAAAACAGATACAATAAAGTTTCTTTGTGCAGCTGGTAGTAAACTTGGAATTTGCTGCCATGGGAAACTGCAGAGGCAAACGGTATCAGCAGATTGAAAAAAGGATTGGACAAATACATGGACAGGTTTATAAGCAAATGTTATAGGTAGAAATGTATGGTGCAACATCCCTAATATTCAGCAATTGTGGACGTTGGGGTGGTGCAAGGGAAGTAGACCATGACTAGTGGCTGGATGCTCTCTTTAAACAGCATCGCTGCTGTCAGAAAGAGAATGCGGAGCTAGATGGACCATTTGTCTGACACAGTTGGGCATGTTCTCCTAGGTGAAGTACTTCACTCATTGAACGTTTAAGTCTAATGGGTACCTGTTTAAGTTCTAGGTACCATGTTCAGAGAAGATGTAAGGCTAGAGCATGCCCTGCAGCACAGGACTTCTTTCCAGTTGGTCTCTTATTTACATTACTTGCTTCTGTGTTAATGATTTAAAAAATAGTCACAAAATTAAGGACCTGACACTGCTTGTGGGCTAGCAGTATTATTTATGCTAATAGGAAAATTTACAAGTTTGGTGCTGGTGCTGCCTTCAGTTGCATTTTGCTAGAAAGTTGGCCTAACTGGCTACTTGAAATAGTCCCTGTGTGGGACAGGGTGGAGACAGTGTAGATGTAAATTGCTGTGAAAAACTTAGATCTTTGTTAACACACTTGCCAGGAAAATATTGCAAGCTAACTGCAGTAAGTGGTGCTTGAGCAATATTCTAGTTAAGAGAAGGTTTGAGAAATCTGAAGCTAGGAAGAAACATTCACACCTTCCAATACATGAAGGAATCTGCGGCATGGTTTACTGCTTTATTACAATGATTATTCTTTGGAATCTTTAATTACGTTAATATTTTGGCAAAACTACGTTAATATTTTGGCAAAACTAATCTAAATAATGGTCTGTAAACTTTCTAAAAGATTTTCAGTTTTATTTTCCTTACTGATACATTAGGTTTGCGTAAGGCTAATAGTTTTACAACTGACGCTTAATTTTCATTTCTCTGGCTGTAAATCTTAATTTCCTTTACTCTTATTCCCTCTCTGACTCCGTTTCCCTGTAGCTGATGTCCTTAGTGCTTCTCCTGCTCCTAACAGCCAGGAAGGTAAAGGCCATTTGGTTGAGCATTTTAACTGCATGAAATCAGCACTGCATCTCCAGTCTGTTAAATGTGACAGCGTGAATATATGTTTTCTACTTTATACTAAAAATGCAATCAGGTATTTTTATATGGCATTGTTAACTGCTCAGGAACTGTTAGAAGGCTGCATGTGTGACACTGGTTATGCATAAAAAGAATATGGTCAAAGCATCAGGAATATCAGGAATGAAATAAAACCATTCCTTTTGTGACAGTTACAATATTTTGGTCCAGAAAGACCAATTAGTACGTGTATTATTCTCTGATAAATATGTAGCTTTGAAGAGGAATTTCTACAGCTGTAAAAAATATTTGTTCATGGTGAATGTAAGGAGAAGAAAGCCAAAACTTGCTGTGCAAAGACGTGTACATGTTTGATTTGGTTAACTGTGTTTGGACTTGAGCAATTCTTTGTTGTTCAGGAATATCAGTTGTTTTCAGATGGCAGGCTTAATTCATTAGATAATTTTGTTTTAAGCATCTTCTGAGCACAAAAGGATGGGCTTTTAAAGAAGTGCAACGTATTAACCAAAGCCGAGCATTGAATTTTTGAAGTAGAAAGTTACTACTAAAAGAGAAGGCTTTGACCAGTAAATGCATTATTTTGGCATCTGATTATTCAGATAAGATTCACAGCATTGTCCACAAATACTGTTAATTCAAATTAAATTTCCAGTTGAAATTGTTTGGCTTTATGTTTAGTAAAATCCCATTAATTTTTAGATAACATTCTCGAAGACCGACCTGAGAATAAATTACCAAGTGATAAACTGCAGTTTGAATATAATGAAGAGACTGCCAAACGAATAAAGAAGGCTGATTGTGCTACTTACAATAATAAAGGAAAGGTAGTTCTGCTTTTTCCCCCTTTCTTCTCAGCCACACTTTGATATATAACCAGCTTCAAAAGGATTCGAGCAGTTTAGGTAACTGAGACATCAGGTGGCAAATGCGCTTTAATGAAGACAAATAGTGGAAAGCATGGAAACACACCAGAGAAAATAAATTAAATAGAACAAACGCTCAACATACACTGTTCAAGAAAAGTCCTCAAAGGTTATTGTATATACAGGCTGTTTGGCTGAAAATTTTAACTGTCATTGCTCTCAGTGAAAGAATTCATCTTTCATAAATCCAGAAGTTTATTTAGATATCTGATTTCCGTTAACATCAGTGGAACTGAAGATTTCATCTGAATCTTCAGCATCTTTTGTGTATATATAAATAACTTTAACATATTGCACTATGATATCAGATAACCACATTACCTTTTATTAAATCATCTGACAACTGAACCACTGCATTGCTATTTAGTAAATTGTAGTTTCTCCTGAACACAGATGTGTTTTGTCTAAATGTTTGTAGAACTGACTCTGAGGCCTTTGCGCATTATTCCAGTATCAGTAACAGGTATTAATGCATAAACCTGCACATGGAGGTCTGTTAGGTGAAGGCGGCAAACCATATAGGAAGAATGAGATAAAGACTTTTAAGGACATAAGATATGCAAGAGTACTTTCACATTCAGTAATTTTATTATTATATGTTCCTGGAATTGTCACTTAGGTGTATGACATGGAGCTGGGTGAAGAATTCTATCTTCTGCAAAATAAGAAGGAAAGCAGACAGATAGCCCCAGAGCTGTCAGATCTTGTCATTTACTGTCAAGCGGTAAAGTTCCCTGGTAAGTACGCTGCCCTGTTCTATTGCTTTAGGCTTCCTAGTTCTTGGGAGACATTATGTTTTGAATCAGTTAGTACAAGCATTTTCAAATTGAAGTAGTCTAGGAGCTTTTTTTCTTGATGATTTGATAGTCTACATAATAGCAGCTCCTGGCTGAGAAGTAGTATACGTAAATTATGTGAAGACATATTGTTTGTCATATTAAAATGTTTACAAAAGTGAAATTTGCCAGTCTTCACAACTTAGACAACTGCTTCATTGCCAAATGACAGAAAGCTTTATCTTAAGAGCTCCGAGTTTCCATGTAAGGATTTACTGAATTAGGAAGGAAAATATTCTTCAAACCTTGCAGGAAGAGCTTGTCACATTTCTTTAAGTGACCTCATTTTAGCGTCTTTCACCTTTGCCTACAGCTGCATCTTCTGTTCTTTCCTAAGTGGATAGGAGGGGAGCCATTTGTGGGGGGGGGTAAAGCAGCCTTTTCATGGGGTGGGTGAGGACAGCTGACTGCACACTCACACACACTCTGTATGGAAGGGTTAAGGAAATAGGAGGGTCTTCTTTTGTACAGTAGGAAGAATAATGTTTGCAGAAGAAAAGGAGAGGGAGTAACTGAAGAGATCACTGATAGTTACTTGTTCGGTACTGAAACATGAGGTTGAGTATGTTTTGGCTCATACTGTGTACATAAATACTTTTAAATTGAGAATTTATTGTCTATTGATGTGTTTAATGTTTTGAATGAAAAATCTGCTTTTTAGTGGAATGGTTCTCTGTGGAAAAGTTAACAATTCTGCCAAATCATGATCTTACACAAATAGAACTATAATCAGATTAGAGAAGCTAACCAAACATAAAATAGTGTCAAATAGGCAAGATAAACATGCTGAAAATGGAGACACATTCTTTTATAATCTTCTGTAACTTTAAGAATTGTAGGTGTCACCTGTAAAAATAATAACTTCTAAAAATTCGAATCTGATACTCTTTTTAATGAAATCTGCAATGCAATATCTTTCAAATAAAATATTTTCTTTTAAAGAATGATATTCAAGATTAAACAGAGATAGTTTAAGTTGTTCCAAGCATTTTGACACACAAAGAAGTTCTGATGTTCTAAGAAAACTTTAAAATATTTCAATTTTTTAATGTAATTTCAGTTATAAAAGAAATACCTGCTTTCCTTATCTGATTTTTTTTCCTCTTGCTTTAAAGGGGACATGAATAGAACAATTAAGAAAATGAGTTCCTTTCACAGATGAACACATGAAGCTGTAGAAATTAGTTTTCCAACAAACCTTGTCTCCTTTGACACAAATACTGCCTTCTCTGCAAGATATGCAGACTTCCATGGCCACCATGCTACTGGTTGGATTCCTCTGCTCAGCTGGTGGGCGCAGGCATGGTGCACTGCCATACCCCAATATTGTCCATTAATAATGAGAACAAGGCTGGTACATCCGTGACTATGTAGCTCTATTGACCGGGTTCCTAACCAACTCAGAAAATGCAAGCGTTTTGGAAATAGGGACGGCAGAATTCATGTCAGTGGCTGATCAATGGTGTAAATACTTTTTCTCCTGTCTTCATGTATTTCTATTCTGTGTTTACAGTTGCTTATGTCCCTGAATATTAATCCCTCATTTGTGACTACAAAAAAGGACAAGGACCGTTATGTTCACTTATCCTAGCCTACTGAGTAACACAGACTTCCCTAAGTGCTCCCTGGTCAAAACAGAATTTATCATGTGGAGAAAATAACTTTTCTTGTTTATAAAATCTCTGGTAACAAGGAACCCACCACAGCTCTTGCTGTTTCAGTGGGTTTTGACCCTTACGGTCCTTGCTTAACTTCAATTTCAGTCTGGTGGGTACCATCATACCATTATTTAAGAGGGTGAAGGTCTGTTCTTTTGGGTCACCCAAGAGGAGGGCAGTGAAGCATACTTGAGCAAAGTACTGCTATAACCCACTGGCACATGGCTCGTTGCCTTGGTGCTGAGGATCCTTACACAATGAGTAGAGAAAGTTAAGTACATAAAACCAGGATCTGCACGATCAAGTGCAGAGAGCAGGGAGTCACCTGAGCTGACCAGCGTGAAATTCAGTCACCATCTCCATTGTATCAGACGATCTGCCCCTATGGTATCACTTTTCAAGAAATTAAAGTGAACATAAAAAAGGGCACCCTACATACAAAAGTACCGTAAATTCTTTTTCAAAGTCTGCAAACCTGCGGACTAACTGGCTGTTGGTCTGAAACACATGGTGAGACGGTGACAATTACAGTTTAAACTGTTACTTTAGCATGGTTAGAATAAGAAGGGCAGGGAAGTTTGCCATCCTCTGGATTAAAAATCTAAAGGCAGTAAAGCAGCGTGGTTATATCTAACATGAGAGACGGGCACTAAATTCTGTGAGGATATACCGTAGAGGTTGTGGGGAAATGCAAAACATTTACTCCGTCATTGGTGGTATGATAGGATCTATGTGCAGTATGGTGGGATCTAAGCTGGTCCTGCTTTGACCAGAGAGTTGGACCAGATGACTTCCAGATCCTTGCCAACTTCCATTATTTTATGAATTTATGATTCTATGAATAGGTGATGCTATATTTTGGAGTCAAGTTTAACTGGGAGTGCAAAATGGAGCTTGCCTCTGGGAGGAGGCGTGTCACATGCAAAGCATGGCCATGGGAAAGACTGAAAGAAAACTCCCAGCTGCAGCTTACCCTGTGGCCATCGCATTGGGTTCGGTTAACCCTGGTGTTTTGCGCTGCACTCTCTGGTGATTTATGAGGTTAGTCTGTTTCCTCAGTGACTGTCTTCACAACAGGATTTTGAAACCTGGATCTTGCTTGCCAAATCCATTTGATCCGTTGAAAACTGGGATTAAGTAGTGCTGGAAGCGCACAGTGCCTAACTCCTCATTCTTCTAGTCAGTTCGCATTCCTTGATCTCAGCTTCTACCATCTTCTGGTTTATGTGTATGCTTTGGCCCGAAGAGACAGTACGTCTCCAACGCTGAAAACATTTATGTATATCCTAAATTTTACTAACCCCAGCAGTTCCATTGAAACTATCAGCATAGTTTTGCTAAGTATATGTAGACATGCCGTAAAGATTGAGAGCTGAACATTTACAGCTGTGGACAGACTTCAGTAGAAGAGAGTCCAATGTATCCTCTTTGTGATTTACATTTGTAGTTGAAATATTAGTCTTAAATCCAGAACTGTCTTTAGGCAGGTGTGAATTGATGTGAGTTCGTGAGGGTCGTTTGGTGAGTCAGGCAAATAACAGTGTACTTGCTTTGTTATGTTTTATATCACAAGTATATCTTGGGTCTCTGAGAGCATCCCACACCTCACTGCTGTGGGTGTCAGAATAACTGTCGTGCATTTTGACTTATTTTAGTTTTGGTCTGCCATGTCCTCTCTCCAAGTCAACAGAATGAAACTGACCTTAAGGGGGATTAAGTCTGTTTATTTCGCTGGGATTTAGATCATGATTTTAATGATTATTTTGCTGGAATACAGATGTTTGAATAATAGCTATACTAGAGCTTTCCAGCTCCACTTCTAGTACATATTGGCTATTAAACGCTTAATGGATTTTGCACACCTACTGTATTTCCCGTCATTGAAATACAAATTCTAAGCAGAAGATAACTCTGAAAACATCTTGAGGTTAAACCGTTTAACCGACAGCATTTGGGCTTTTTCCTTTACATTATATCTTTAAATCATATTTTTGCATTTATTTAATTATGTAGGTATCCTATCCTAGATGAATTCCATTATATTCACTACTGTACAGATTTATTGCTTCTGTAGAAAGGAGGGTTTTTTTAAAGTTATTCTAAGGATGAATACATTGGGACTGTTAGTGCAGAATTTTTTAGTATTAATTAGGACCATTTGGTAATTTGAGACAGAGCCACTGCCTTCCTCAAGCGAAAAAGTAAAATGGAGAAAAGTTATATCACAGAGAGATAACTGTATGTCTGTATTGCTTCATATAAGTTTTAATATACATTATATTTAAAAGCATACATAATATATTCATATATAAAGGCATGTATGTACATAAAGACATTAAAATTAAATTATGGAGAAAAATACACTGCTTGCCCTGTGTACTATATAACAGGAGTATTCATGCCTTCAAAAATAATGTAAAATATGATGGAAAATGTCATGCCCTCTTGGTCATGTTTTTTGGCTCATTTATTTTACATTTATGGGAACAGGCTTGTCAACTCTAAACCCATCTGGCTCTAGCAGAGGAAAAGAAAGAAAAAGCAGGAAGTCCATTTTTGGCAACAATCCTGGCAGGCTGAGCCCTGGGGAGTCAGCTGCTCTTGCCAAAGCATCTGGAAAAGGTAAAGTTAGCATCTTCTTTCACCAGTCACGTGGAATGACTCTGTAATCCAACACATGTACCAGACCAAGTTGTTAAAGATCAAATACTTTACAATGTGCAAGATGTTGAACTTTGGAATGGTTTTTCGTTAGCGCAGCAGCTATTACAGTAACACTATTATAACTGAAGTGTTGAGTGTGGATATGTTAAAACAGGATTACTTGGTCAGGACTATGAAGACCCTAATTCATAAATGATACAAAACTAACATACATTTTAAGTAAAGTTTGTATTTGAAAAGGTATGAACGAATATTTTTGAAGTACAAATGGAAGGCAGAACTGTTGGGCTGGATCCAGAAAAGGATTTTTAGTGTCTGAAGTAGGACTTAGTTGCCTAAAATTCAGCCAAGTCCAAACGTGTAATCGTGCAAACTCCCGTGTTCCACCTTGGAGGTATTTAGACTCCACAGGTGATTCAGTTTATGAACTTGGAAATTCTACTTCTGCGTATGAACAGATGTAAAGAAATACAAAGAAAGTACAAAAAAGGTTCTGGAGCAGGGATGAGACCCAGATCCCCTGCCTTTCAGGTGACTGCCATAAACAGAAAGTTACAGACTTGCACCCTTTCTTGTACTCATTTTGTGGCTCAAGGAACGTTGCGTTTCTTTCAGACCAAGGGCACGGCTGCAGCAGACAGGTTAGATTCCCTTCTAGAGGCCAGTGTCCTAAAAAGGAAGAAGTCTAGCACCTAATTCTAGAGGATAGAAGTATTTTGCTGGCTTTGTCCCCTAGCTCGTAACGGCACTCTCTAGACTGCCTGTTTGGAGACTTGGCAGATGGGTTTCAATCTTGCCTCCCTTCCTCATGTAAAATGTATAAATGAGAAGAATGGAATTTTATTCCATTATTTTATTTAGGCAAATGCCAATTAAGTTTTTATTTATGAAAATGGTTGTTAGCACATCTAATCACAGTATCATTTCAATACTTAAACATTATGTTTCCTCTCATGGATTGTTCTTACTGTGTAAGAAGGAATGTGACACTTATACTGAGTAGTGTCATTTTCCAGGATCCCCTTTTTCTACCACAACCAAAGTATGCACACATACTTCACTAGAAGACATTGAATTCTTGGAGTCTCTAGATCTGCAGCTGTAACTTGAAGGTACTGTTTATTTTCCAGGTCCTTTCGATGTGATGCGGCAGACCTGGGAAGATCCTTGCTCTCCTTACAACTCTCCAGCTTCTCTCAGTGCTATCATAAGGACACCCAAGTGCTATCATATCTCCTCCCTGAACGAGAATGCTGCTAAGCGGCTGTGCAGGCGGTACTCTCAGAAGCTGATCCAGCACACCACTTGTCAGCTCCTGAGGACCTACCCCGCTGCCACGCGCATTGACTCCTCAAATCCCCATCCACTGATCTTCTGGCTCCATGGCGTACAGCTCGTGGCTCTTAACTACCAAACAGATGGTACGCGTACACGAACGCACATTTTAATACATTTTAAATGTGAAGTAAGTCCTTAAACTGTGAATTTGTATTTGACATTTGCTTTTACCTGCTGTCACAAGGGGATGTACCTGTCTCTGTGCCCAAGCACAGGCAGGTTCATACCATGACAATCTGGTCCGTGAGAGCAGCGATCCTAGAGCTCAGGAGCTTTATGCCAATGCAGCAGATCTCCTGATAGCACAGAAGTGCCTGGACAGCAACACGTTCCATTTTTATTTTTACTTTATTGCTGAAGGTTGTTTTTTTTCCCCAGTTCAAGTAGCTGTTATCCCTTTCTGATAATTTCAAGTATAAAAAGGTACTGAACTGGTTTTTATTTAGAAGTGCCGCCTTGGATGCTGGTTTAATGTTGATCAAAACATTTTTGGGCCATTTGCTATCCTATCTCGTGTTCCTTCACCTTTTCGATGGGGGATCCGCAAAGCTACACAGTCAATGCTTTTTCATTCTGCAGTTCAGGGCAAATACCTGGAAACTTCTCAGAGAATAGGTGTAGGCAAGCCCTACCGTTGCATAAAGACAATGGAAAGGGATAGAAAAGAATGAATTGTTCTTATAGTTTTGTATAATTAAGTATTGGATAGATTGGATACGTAAATTATAGCTATCTCTGAAAACCAAGAATGAATTGATAGTAAACAACTAAAATAAAAAAAAGATACTTAAAACATGTCTTTGTCTTCACTGTTACAGTTTTTCCAGTGTACCATTGCTCTTTATCAGTTTTGGCTGCCTTACTTTCACAGATCTTCCTCTGCAACTTAATGCAGCGATGTTTGAGGCTAATGGCGGCTGTGGATATGTTTTGAAACCTCCTGTTCTGTGGGATAAAAATTGTTCCATGTACCAGCAGTTTTGTCCGTTAGAAAGAGATCTTGATAATAAGGAGCCAGCTATATATTCTTTAACAGTAAGTACATTAAAAGGGAATTGAAATATATATATGAATATAGCCAAACAGATAGAAGTAGACAACGTTTAACTACGGTCTTTAACCAGCATTACAGTCGCACTTCTGTATGAAAAGATTGAACCTTTAATTGTTGCTTGTACTTCTGAAGATCAGCATAGCTAAAAGAAATTGGAGGGGGAAGGAGCAAATAACTGTCTTTATTTTATTTTATTGGCTGGTTTGTATCCATAGCTACTTTCACTGTTTCCTTTACAATATTTGTCGAAACCCAGTCCTGAAAGTGTTTTCCCTGGGACTACACAACTGTGTAAAATTATAGATGTTTCACACATTTGTGAACACTTGAGAAGCTACACAAAAAGCCATTATGAAAAGCTGCACTGAATAGTAAAAAAATATTTTTCTGAAGTTTTATAATAAGACATATCATTCATGGATTTATGGCCAAAAAAAAATGTATTCTAAGAAGCTAGTCCCTTCCAGGAAATGTTTCAGAAAAGTGAGATTCATAAGAACCAGAATTCTCCCAGCTGCGGTAATTGCACACCTAATACTTGTGTTGTGGATGCCAAAGCAAGCCAGAGATCAGTGCCATCACCCCAGAGTAACGGAGAAGAAAATCTGATCCTTTTTGACTATGTTACTGGTACATTCCTTCTGGATTAACTTTCAGATGCCTTGAATGGTTACGCTCATGATGTATAGTGTATTTTTTTTCAGAGGAAAGATACCGTAGCAACGGTATGGGGGGGGGCTGAAGCAGCTCTGCTTCTGAAATTACTGTCCTGGCAGTTACAAAAGTAGGGAAGCGTTGTAATTACATCAGCATGTTAACAAACTGTGCTTAGGAGTGTGATAAACAATATTTAGCTCAGAATCGTGACAGTAAAAGAATTGCTCCACTAATTGGTTTCTCTGTGTACTCCTCGGCTTCAGATTGTGTCTGGACAGAACGTCTGCCCTAGCAATAGCACGGGCAGTCCGTGCATTGAAATCGATGTGCTGGGGATGCCTCTGGACAGCTGCCATTTCCGGACGAAGCCCATTCATCGCAACACTCTCAACCCCATGTGGAATGAACAGTTCCTTTTCCGTGTTCACTTCGAAGATTTGGTCTTTCTTCGGTTCGCAGTTGTTGAAAATAACAGCTCAGCTGTAACAGCTCAGAGAATCATTCCCCTAAAAGCTCTAAAAAGAGGTACAGTATAGTTTGTAGTGACACCCTATGCCAAAATGGTCCAGCAGATTCCTGGACTGAATCCTGCCGGAGGGATATTTTTAATCAGCTGGTTGCACTTTTCTGGAGGAGACAGGGAGCAAATATCAGACAACATACTTTGCCCTGGCAGCACGATGCTGATCTAATAGACTCCCTGGGAGCTGGAGGCTGCCCTAGTGACTTGTAAAAAGTCAGATCTTGTGCTGCTGCAGAGACTGGGGCATCTTGTACGCGGTTGCTCCGATCCTGAGGTGTGGCTGTGAGGTTGTGTTCACCTTGAGACTTGCCGCTCCCTTGGGAAGCATGGAGTGCTTTCACTCCCTGCCTTGTCCTTTGCCCAAGAAACTGCTATAACTGGTGATCACTGGGCAGAGGGGAATTGCACTTCTTGCAGCCGTGGCTGGAGGAGAGGTGAAGGAAGGGTGAAAAAAGGTGAGAGAGAGATGAGGAAGCACCTCATCTATGAGATGAAGATTCTATGACACCTGGGGGAGGGAGTTTCCATATTGCCAGCAGCTCTTCAGCAGAATGGTAAAAATACTTTCACGTTTGCTTCGTGCCACTGTAATAGCACGCAACAGTCTTAGCGTATGAGGAGATCTGGCCACAGACGTGCATTTTCCCAGTGAGAATTTGTCCTCGTTTCATTCATATTCTAATATTTAGCTATTTAATGTATGAATATATTGAATATTACAGCAAAACAAAGGTAGGTGGCTATATGAGCCACTCAGCAGTTCACAGCATTTTCGTTCCACTGTTGTACAGACAAAGAGTGTTAATGCAGTGTTATTCCAGTGCTTTAAATCCTACAGGTGTGGCAAATGATAGCTAGAAGTATAGCAAATTTGAGTTTTCCATTTATGAGACTGGTGTCCTAGGATGTGGCAAAGTACTTACAGAAGGGTTTTTTCTCTTTAGGCTATAGACATGTCCAGCTCCATAACCTGCACAATGAAGCATTAGAAATTTCTAGTTTGTTCATAAACAGTCGGAGAATGGAAGAAAGTCCCTCTGGAAACACTCTGCCTGCATCTGTGGTAATGTAATTTTTTTTTTGTGAATGCCATGTATTCTTGTCTTAATGACTACTATGGTCTGAAGACTTCTAGAACCAGGCTGTTCAAAGACATTAGCCCCTAAACCTGCACATTTTCAGAAGTACCTCGATGCCTAATTCTTTTGGGCTTTGGTGGAAGTAAGGTTCTTCCACCTGGCTGAAACTGTGGGAGGGTAAATCTTTTCAAAGTCTGGCTTTTGGTGTGTTTAGGTAGAGCACAAGAGCTCCTCTGCTGGAGAAGGCGTGTGGTTGAGCAGTAAGGTTCAGAGCTGCCTCATGCATTCTTTTGTGCATGAATCATAAGCAATGCATTTGGGACAAAAAAAGAAAGATGCAAATTACCAACAACTTTGGAATAATGAGAGTAAAATTGAATTCTATTACAGGAAAAGATGGAGTCTGTATTTGCATAAATACGTATTTTTATGTGTGTGGGTGCACACATATATATGCTTATGTGTACAAATATGTATACATACATGTGTGTGTAATATAGATATGACAATACGTATGTATGTATGCAGGTACAGATGTGATGTATTTTTTTTTAAATAGCCCTTAATGTTAGGTTACCCCGGTTACTTGTGTTTTAGTAACTTTAAGCATGTATATTATCATTTTGCTGATTCCTAAAGTGTTAGATAAAACCTCCTGAGCTACTGTGTGTGCAGCAGATGTGTTGCAGACGTTATCCTCCTGTGAATACATGCCGAACACATATCTTGGTGAATTACTAGGGCAGAAAGGAAGAACATAAATGGTTTGGAGGGTAAAACGAAGCTATAGATTTTCATCCAGTAATTCATACGCTGAATCCAAATAGCCTGAGCTCAGCTAGAACGCAGATAGTGAGTGACGGAGTCCACCCTTTGTTCAGTGGCAGTTTATGTACTCTCACTGGAAAACTTCCTTTTTCTTCTTTCTCTTCAGCTTCAAGGTAGGGTGGGCTGGGGTCTTTTGAGGGGTTGGGTTGTTTTTTTTAATGCCTTGATCTGTAGTGTAAGAGACATGTATTAGCTGGATAGCTTTGCTCTGCCAAGGTCCTTACAACTTGTGTGTACAGTTTCTTTTAAGCAACCTAAAAATAACATGGCTGTGTGAAAACATTCAGTAACCTGTTGAATGTTGTCTGGACAGTTGTTTAGCATGGGGGAAAGGAAAGCTGCTGCGACCTACAAAGTGACGATTCATGGAATTCCAGGCCCGGAGCCTTTCACTGTTTTTAATGTAAGTGGGGGGACCACGGCTGCACAGCTTCTCCATCAGGTAAGTTGCCCGCTGAATTGCAGACCAATTGCCAAGAATCCACACTAACGTAATTCTGGACATTGATCTCCCTGCATTTCTCACATGCAGGGTCATTGTACTTCATTCATCACAGCAGGGAGGTGCTTTAGAAATGTATTGCTGTGGAATTAACTGCATTGCAAACACAGGCTATCATCAGTGAAATTTTCCCAATCTTGGCTTCAGAGAATGGGTTTATAATCTTAGAACATATTCCCTGTTAGTATTTTAATATTTGGGCATATGCAGATGAGAAAAACAGTCTTTCTGACCGACGGAGGCAGTGGGCTGTCCTTACAACAAGGGCAAACGTTTCTGCGCAATTCTTTGAACTTGAGCGCCACAGGAATAAAGAGTAAAAGTTAGAGGGCTAAGTTCACGAGTAGAAAAACCAGTCAACTCAACAGGGATTGTTATTCTAGCAGTGGGAAAAGACTGTACTGTCCTGGGATTATGAATAAATTGTCTGGCCAGCCAAACAGGACAGAAATAAGCTTAAATAGTACTGCCTTGTCTGGAATAGTTGAACTGCTTGGCTAGGCTAAAGAGAACAGTACATTACCCTGGAGTAAAATATCTGAATAATAAATAGCACATCAGAAATCTTGCCTACACTATGAGAATAGTTATTGATTCTTAAAGTTTCTTTATTCATTCTCATTTGTAACTACTAATTATGCAGTGTTTATATTTAGCATTCTAATTGCTGTGTGTGTATTCTGGTCTGTCTTAGCTCTTGGCTACCACAAAAGGCACCGAGTCATGTGCTGCAGACTATTTTCTGATGGAAGAGAAAAGTTTTATATCAAAAGAAAAGAGTGAATGCAGAAAACCACCATTCCAGAGAGTGATTGGTCCTGAAGAAGGGCTAGTGCAGCTTTTGAACAGTTGGTTCCCAGAAGAAGGATATGTTGGAAGGATTATCTTTAAAACCCGAGAGGAAGTAAGTCTGTTTTAGATAAATTGTTATTTACAAAGGTAGCTAAAAATAGCTGTTAGGACCAGGAAACAAAAGGGTGCAGTATTTGTTTCACTATTGGGTGAGTAATGTCAATGCTGTGTACCTCATTTAAAACCAAACGTAACTCCTGAGTGAGCACAACTAGACTTCATACACCTGTGCGACACTAACTTCACTCAGCTCTAGGATCAGCTATGTGGCGTTTCATCATTATCGCTTACTCAACAGTTCAATGCCCCACGAGCATACTGTTTTGACTGATAGTTCTAATTTAATGTAAATCTAGATTTTGACGTGATAAGAAATTAATATAAAGAAAGGAGGATAATAGTTAATACCAAAGGCTCATAGATGACAGAACTCCAGACTACAATTATCACTTTAGAAGTCAGCAACTTCTTCTCTGTTTGGAAAAATTAGAAAGGATTTTAATATTAAAGAACCCTAAAAACCTCAAAGGCTGATTAAATTATCAATGATAGCCTAAAATAATGAAATAAGCGATTTCTTTAAATTTAAAGGAGGAAGATGGAGTGATTACTGCAGTTTAAACTATGAGCAAAACATCCACAGCTTGAAAATATGCTGGTGCCCAGGCTTGTGAGAAACAAAAAAGCAAGAGAAAGACACTTAATGATCTCATTTTCAGAGGCGTTTCCTTTGGTCAGTTCAGCATATAATAATGCTTGCTTAGCCTGAACATAGTAATATATGTAACATATGTTTATATACACAGATTTTACATACACAAATGACAGAGATTCTCTGGGATCCTTTAAAATGAAAAAATGTATTTTTAACTAATTATTTTGACACAACTTTTGATAAAGCTTCAATTTGACAAGTTACCATTGTATTACACTAATCAGCGTTTTGTTTTCCTTTATTTCTAGTATTTGGAGCAAAAATTACTAGGTAGAAATTTACTTGTGGAAGTAGTAGCCCACTTAATTCAGTTGACTGCAACACTTACTTTGTAAGTGTATGCGACCACAAATGTGTCACTGCCAAACCCCATGCTTTCAGAGGAGTTAAAATCTGTCTTAGTGTATGTGAAAATTATGCTGTAGTTTTGTCCTGTGATGCTAGTACCTCAAAGCGTTATCTGTAATTTTGAGCCTTTCTGCAGGTAGCAGCCTCAGATCTCAGAGCTAGAAATGAAGCTGCAAATTTGCATGGAAAAACAAGGAGTGGGTCCACTTCCTAGGGTGCGATACGCAGCCCGTGTTTACAGCGTATGAATTCCAGCTACGTTACAAGGGGTTGGAGAGAAACGCATTATCTGAGAGAAGGTGCGGGGACGAATTCTATCTAAAATCTGCAGTAGATGAATTTGGCTCTCCTTTTTTCTATAGAATTTAAACGAGAGAAACCTCTTTCAAGAAGCCAAGGAAGATGCAGCCATCAGCTCTGAGGATGACAGTTTCTTTGTTCAGGTACATGATGTCTCCCCAGAGCAACCACGCACTGTCATCAAAGCTCCCCGCTTTAGCACAGCTCAGGATGTCATACAGCAGGTAAGCAACACGTTCCCATTTAGTAGGTCTGTAATGTGTAGGGTGGAGGTGGGTTTCACACAAGGTAAGGTGGGGTTTGTTCTCGCCACTAGCTGAGCCATCAGTTTAGTAACCTGAATCTGAGGGAATGCCTTCTTTTTTGTCATCTTTTTTTCTGCTTTTAAACAGACTCTTTGCAAAGCCAAATACTCCTACAGCATTTTGAGCAATCCAAATCCAAGTGATTACGTGCTCTTGGAAGAGGTGACGAAAGAGCCGGCAAACAAAAAGTCCTCAACATCTAAACCATCTCAGAGGATTCTCTCTGATCAAGAGTGTGTGTTTCAGGCCCAAAGCAAGTGGAAGGGAGCAGGAAAATTTATCCTTAAACTCAAAGAACAGGTTCAGGTAAAAGATGAAATGCTTTGCAGCAGGTTTTATAGAAGGTGTATGATCAGCTCAATGGGAACGTACTGTCAATGGGAGGGAGACACGACTGGCATGAGGCTGGGTGGCGAGAAAAGACTGCAGCAAAAAGCAGATTCCTCTTTTTTCCCCACCCCCCTTTCGTTCTTTGCAAAATTGCATCCGTTAAATCCAGCAACACAATTCCCTCACAGCCTGCAAATCCCATGACACCCTTTATCTTTTGCTGCTAGCTTTCTGTTTTTCAAAATCTTCTGGCTGAGCATGCCCTGCTCCCCATCATAGCAAAGCAGGACTATTCAAATGGGCAGAACCTAAAAAATACTGGAATAAAGTCCCCTTTATTCCTGGCCAGTGAAAAAGTTGTTCTGTTGCTTTATCTCAGGCTTTGGAAAATGGCAGGAATGAAGTATGTGCCTGCTGGGAGGAGCCATGTTTTCCTTTCCAGAGGATGCCACCAATCCACAGCAGTTGTTGCCTTAAAGTAACTGTGTCATAAGCACAGATTTTTATACAAGTTTATACCGAATTTGCTGAACATATCTTTTACAATGCATAATTTTCAATTAAAGTATTCAGAAGAATGCGCTTGGCTATGAAAGCACGGCCACACTGAATTTCAAAAGGGAGGCCTGCTTAGAAACATGTTGGGTGGTTTCATATCAATTCCTATTTCACAGCTGACAAACAGCCTGTTCAACCACTTCTATGATTTATTTTTTTTTACAGGCAGCACGAGATGACAAAAGAAAAGGCATTTCCTTCACCAGTGAACTCAAGAAGTTAACCAAGTCAAGCAAGCAGTATCGGGGATTCATATCGCCACCTCTGCAGGTCTTGCCGGACAGTCCACAGAGCAAGGATGAAAGGTCTGCCTGCAGTTTGACTTTTAGTGACATTATGGAATAACCCCCACCACTGCCTACAGAACGGTCTGTTCAGGTACGAGATGTTGATTCTAACTCTGAGCAATCATTTAATACATGATTTACAGAGTATTTTTTTTCAACGTTGTAGTTGGTTAAACTGTAGTGAGGTACAAGGGACTGACAGAAAGGTCCATAAAAGCCTCACACCTTGGTGTGCACAGGCACAGTAAGGTCTCCAGTTAGTTAGTATGGCATTTGCTACAGTGAATCAGAATGGTGTGGAGACTGGAGTTCTCCCCACTTTCTTTGCCCAGTTGAAAAACAAACCCAAAACGTTGCGTCCTGGTTGATTTTATGATATGCATTTTAATCAACTAACTGTGCTTAATTAACAGTGTCCTGTGACTCTCTTGCTCTGGACCAAAGTGAATAGAAGTATCCAGTAGAGCTTTTGTTATTTTTTATTACGTGCATGTAATAAAATCATCAGGAGTGACGATCTCTTTTTAGCTAAAACAGGTTTATAGTGTTAATTTCTCTCTGTGGAAATTTTCCCAGAAATGTTCAAACTACCCTTTCTGTATCTCTTCAACTTCTTCCATCTTGCTTGACTTAAAACAACAAATGTAATACGCAAGGTAAGACTGTCCCATTTATATGAAGATACTACATGTAACTTGTCCACCGATGTACACTAACCAGATATTTGCATAGTGCTACTACAGCACTGAGGTATCATCCGAGAAGTTACAGCTCACTGTAAATGAAGACGAAATCTCAGTGCTGATAATCCCATCTCACATATGGCCAATTTAATATTACATTTTTCTTTCCACATACACCTAATTATTAAAGCATTATTTGACACGCACTGTTATACTACTGCTAAATCATTATATTAACAGAATTCAAATAATATTTTCATCTGCAAAATATTTCAAATATGAAGGGACAAATTTGATACCTTATTTCTAGGCTAATTTAAAAACCCCTAAATCATCAAAACAGTCGGAATTCAAGAAAAGCAAAGTAAATTGTGGAAAGATCCCAGTCACGTTCCCTCCTCTTCTGCATTTGGTCCTTCATTTTTTTGAAAACTGGAATTTACATCACTGAATCCTTCTGCAGTGCCTTTGAAGGAACCTGCTGCGGTCTGAACTGGTCAGCAATTGTGTGCCCTGTGCTATAGATGCTTAATCCAGGCAATGCTGCTGGATTAACATCCAGAATCTGGGAATCCTGAGTGGGATGTCGTAGATTGGAAAGATGCCTGTCAGCTATCGGAAAAAAAACTTCCCGTATCTTCACATCTGCAGGTTCTCGATCGGCGGATGAAGAAGTTTTCTTGGACTGTATGTTGTAAACAAACGTGTTGTTGCCCTCCCCTTTTTAAACAAAAGATAATTTTAGCGACTTGCCTCTAGGGAAGCTGAAGGCAGGGAACCAGAGTGTTCTTTTATGTGTATTATATTTAAATAATGCACTTTTACCTGAAGATTTCTGTTAAACACTGTGTTAAGTGATTGTAAAGAGATTTAAATATACTGTAACTTCCTTCGCATATCTGTTTAACTTTGAACATACACAAAACGCTCTAATTATTTATGGTTTATCTACTTTAACAAAATAATGTACAATAGGTAAGTACACCTAACTGGTAGTGATACTTTGACAAGGAACAACATTTTCTTCGTATAGATTCTAGTTTTCCAGGCTTGTGTTTAAAGAAAAAATATTTATTATCACGTTCCAAAGTACATGCCATTGTATAATATATTTATCATATACTACTTCTCGGAAAATGCAGAATTTTTACCTCTCTCTGGATTTAGAGGAGAAAATGTTTGAACTTTTCTGGCTGTTTCTTTTCAGCACAAGACGTTTAATACCCCAAACTGACCAAACTCAAAATGCGTTTGAATTCAAAATACATTTTTCCATACAGTCAGGAAATGTCTTTTTACTTCTCTGTTAAACCCAGAGAGTATAAAGAACCCTTACACTATAACTCTTGACATTTTTGTTTACACAGAAACACTGTTACAAAGTTTTATGTTTGCTGAATTCATCTGTTGATATTTAAGTTAGTTGTGGTTGTCTCTTTTTTTTCTCCATGGGAGTTATTAATGTGCTTAGTTAGTTAAAACAACCCACACCAACTTACAGGGGCACAAATGAAACAATCGCTGAAATCAGTCATGCCTTTGACTTCCCACAAGGAGTGTATCTATTGGTGGTGAAGAAATTTGTCTGCATGCGTTTTGTCTCCCTAGAGCAATCCCTAAAGAAAGCATTTCAGTTACCTGGTGGGACTAAATCAAGAAATCCATTAATACAGGGAGTGATTCATGCACTCAGTTATTCCACATCAACTTTAGCACTCGAGCACGAAATGCTGCTGCTCCTAAGAGAGAAACTGCATCAGGCAAAGAATAAAACAGCAGTGTAACTAAAATGAGGTTTACTTTTGATAGCGCAAGGACGACAGGGAAAGACGTTACAGGCTGTAGTCCCGTGACAACCAACACAGCCCCCCCCCCAATAATTAGAAAATGAAATAAAAGAAAGCAAAGTCATTAATTGTCATATAAACAAGCAGACAGAACCTGCATTCTGTCACCAGAAGCTATGAAGTCCTTCACTATACACTACAGAAAATTCCTATAAAATAGCCATTACCAAAGCAAGAAAGTGCCCTCTTGAGGTCATTTCCAGCTTCCAGGGAAAACAACCACAGGCACAAGACAAAAAACCTCAAATTTCCCTGTGGCATATCCTCCCAGAGACCATGCACTTCCCAGTGCTTATCATCCGTACTGATGTAGCAAAACAGCGTTTTGCAATTCAGCAGTCATGACGCAGTTCAAAACCCAACCACCTCCTAGCTCAGCCTCTTCACTCGTGTATCGCCAATTCCAACTACGTAGCCAGCCCCTGTAAGAATGAGCTATGCTCTCGCCCTACCCCACCCCCCTGGCACATGCATAATGCAAGACTGATATGGAGTAAAATGTTAGAAGTGACAACTCACCCGTAGTTTTATATGCATAGTTTGCTTTGGAATACTTTGGAATTACTTACATTAACCTACCGCGCAATTCAACTAATGCATTTTTTTTTTTTTAATATTCGTTTCATTCTCTCTGTTACTTCAACACAGTAGCAGTTGCCCGTCACAAAGAATTTTTTTCTTCCGGTGTTTTTATGGCATTTTAGAAACAATACTTACTTTCCTAGAGAGTTTGCCCTTACCTATTTGGCTTTTTTTTTGTTTTGTTCAGCAGCACTGAAAATAAAATTCTTAACATCACCTGTAGTATCACAGTAGTCTGGAAGACATGCTTGCTAATCCATTAGATTCAACATAGGAAGTTATTACACCCATGTTGTTATCCACTAATGGTTTTCTGTCACATAGATTTAAAAAGAAAAAAAACCCTTGGGAAATTGAGGGACAGTGGTAGCCATGTCACACTGTGTAACGCAGGTCTAACACTAGCCTGCAGTCTAGTGGCAATTTAAAAACAGTGGTTTTGTACTAAGACAATAATTTTCTAGCTGTGGGAATAGTTGATGATTAATAGAAGTATTTTCCTCATCAATCAAGGTCTG
>NW_008825230.1:168860-172430 GCF_000699105.1 Pygoscelis adeliae
GGCTTTCTGTTAAAAAACCCCAAGTTTATAGACACACAGACATTATACTGTTCCCGTATTTTCATTAATGTACATGTATCACAATTTCAAGTTTAGGTATTGGTGAGCACCAGAGTAAACTTTTGTTGGTGAAATGTGGTACCTCTTGGGGTGAAGTCGGAAAGGAATACAGTATCCTTCCATTTGTGTTAGTTCCAAATATCCTAATAATGACAATACAACACCACCTGAAGCATTGAACAGGAGGGGTTTTTGTTAACTTTTGTGAAAGCCCAGTTAGACAGATTTCTTGTGCTGAGTTACTATTCTAATAGGAAAGTTTATTCTGCTTAGCCACAGATTTTATTTCTGCAGGAATACCTGTCCACACATTCCTATGACAAGACTGACAAAATAACTTTGTCCCTTTCTGTGCCTTTGGCTGGGCACGGACATCAATCAGGAAAATACATTCATTTTTATATTACAAACTATTTACAGGAAGCAGCTTCCAGGATGAAGTTTGCAAGAAAGGAATGTAAATAATCAACACCTTCCAGAAACATGCAGTCTCTGAGTGGTAGCAGGCCTCACACTGAACAGTTTACAGGTGGAAATCTCACATTCTGTTGCCTATTGGCAAAAATACAGAAGTATTTTATTCTATACTATTTTAAAATCCCTGTTACTTTTCTACCAATTTCTCATATTTTCCATGTGTAGCACGTGCTGCTTGCAGTGGTGTGACTGTACGGGACAAAAGTTGGGCAGCCACAGACCCTGGCCACGTTGCAGTGCTACTCAGTTTGCAGGAACTGGGGCACACCAGGAGGTACCTCCTATCGCCTGAAGGGTTTCCTGTTTCTATCTTACTAATCCCAAGTTTAGCAGTTAGAAGAATAAAGAATACTATGTCAGTTTTAATTTTTAAAACCTAGTCACGTTATTTTTACAAATCTTACTAGATGAAGTATCTCAATAGCCATCTTTAGAAAGCCGTCTGCTTCTAGAAACCACGTGCTTTCAAGAATTAAAGACTTTAACATGGAAATATCCAAACATTTCAAGAACGCGTTCTCTTACATTCATAGTTTGTCTTTAAAAAAAGAACTTGCTGGTAGCTTTACACTTTGGTGAAAGCCTGAGTCTGCAGCTTCTGAAGCTGAACTATCTGCTCTGCTCTAGCTCTCTGAATGCTTCAGCTAACATTTGGTTTTTAATCACTGGCTGTTACCAGTCCACTAGAAAACTCAGTTTACTTTTAGGGTAGCCCACTAAGTGTAACAACAACGGTGGCGTTTTTCCTGTCTGCGATAAGTATTGTGTAACTTCAATAGTGATAGACATTTGGCAGAGTTAGTGAATTAAACACAAAAATCGGTAGCAGTAAATAGATTTCACTCCAATACACGTATAGGATATTTCAGAATGACTTAGTTGTACAGTTGTCTTCCTCTGCCTCTTAAAGCATGTCAAAGTATTCTGACAATGCACCACCACTACGTGCCAGTCCTTATATTGTTTGGAAACTATGTAAAATGAACAATTTTAAAAGTGACTTTTCCACCTGGACTATTTTCTCTCTGCTGACTTGAAGAATAAACTTGTATTTGTATATGTTGTAAAAAAAAATAAATGGTTTAAGATGTTGACTCTTTGCTTTTGCCTTCCTGAACTGACCAAGTACTGGCAAACGGCCCCCTTGGAATTTTCAGAATTTAAATCACATCCGTATTTGCAACCACTTAACAACTAAAAAGAACTCCTCAGAAGTTGTGGGAATGGCAACCTAAACAGACAGAAACACAGGTATTACCATCAGTATTATGTGGCAGCTTCATAATCCACATAGTAAAATATGTATTTTCTAATCCATTAATATAGATGTCTATTCCAAAAATGTTTGTGAATTTATGTTTAACTACTGGAAATTTGGTGAACTAGTCTGATTAATACTAAAAACATGTATTAAAATAAAAATAAATTACTTACAAAACTATCTGAGAACCATAAATCAGGATGAAGGACTAAATACCCTAGAGAAAAAGAAGTATTTTCTGATTATTGTAAGGAGGTTAAGCGACTTGAACAAAAGCTTTGCAAAACTTACAACATGTATCATTATCACATCGTAGACTAAACACTACAAAACGTATTAGCTGCCAGCGAGGGACAGCCCACCACACTCCCCCCTAGAATGGATTTCGGTAAAGCCAATACTCACTTTTAAGGTATTTAATATATTTTACTTGCTGTTTGCAAAGCCAACTTGCAGCTGAAAATGGATTCTAAAACAACCAGGCAATAACTAATATTTGGAGAATGAAGGAAAAAAAAAAGATTTAAATTCTTACCTTGAATTTGTCCAGTATTCTTGACAGCGATGGTTTACTGAAGACACTGTAGTAGAGCATTCAATCATGATGATAGTTCAGAACTGGAATTCAGTAATCTCAATTTACCGATACCAAGATTCATCGGAGGGAAAAAACCCCACCAAATGCAAAATCATTTCAAGATGAGATAAATGGTTAGGAGACATCGGAAGGAAAACAGAAAAAAATGCAATACATACTCCAAATCTCTAGGTATCTTAAACATCAAAGTCAATATGATATTAAAATTTCCAAAATATTTATTATCAACACAACCCAGTGATTTCTCAGAAACACATCTGTCTATATTCTGTTATAAAAATTAGAAAATACATAAACAAAAATACTATAATGCATGGTTGCAAACAATTTTAAAATGACCTGGTTTTGTATCTTTTTAAATTACTGATGTGACTGTTCATTGTAGTTGCCAAGCCCTGAGAACGTGGGCTCGGTGGTTAAGTGGAGAGGCCTTGTAACTCTGTGTGAAAAACCGCTGTTACATCTTCTGTGCGTTTCTGTATTCAATCAAAAGCCTACTTGAATTCCTTTAATGACGAGTGGAGATTCCTTTCAGCCAATCTTTCTCCGTAACTAAGAAGCCAACTGAACGTGACTGATAGATGCATTTACGACAAGGATGATTCCTTCAAGTGTTTAGCAAAATCCAAGGGTTTGTGAACAACAGTCTCACTGATGTGTTGTTGAAGCTGTTTGTTTAGCTCTTCATCTATAAATGAATCCGTTTGTGAGAACGTATCCTGAAAATTACAAAATATTCGTTGCATTACTAAACAAGGCCAGTATGTTTTCCATGCATAGCCTAAATTAGCAGTCCTGTTTCTCTCCCATGCCCCGGGTCATCTAGACCAGGCTTAGGGAACGAGCTCACGTATATCTGGCCTGCCAGTAAGTTTCACGTGGCTAGCAACAAAGCGATGTGTCAGGCAGTCCTTCGTAAGCTCCTGGTTTTGGTGAGGTTTTTGTTTTGTTGTAAACTGGGCTTTAGAAGACTACCTACTACACATAGCCACAGCTTCCAGCTGTGAAGGAGCGTACACGCTGCTTCCCGTTCAACACAACTTATAAAAATAAATCAAGCATCTCCGATCAGAAGGCTACTGAAAGCAATGATGCTCACAGTAGAGGTTGTGAGTCAGAAAGGAATGCCCTGACCCTGCCTCACGAGATCCCTTCTGGCTGCAGCCAGGTCTGG
>NW_008825230.1:172455-180857 GCF_000699105.1 Pygoscelis adeliae
TCATGCACGTGCTTTATACCTCCCTGTTAAAGTCTTAACACTTACATCGTCGAGTACTTTGTGCACTCAGGGACAAATGAGATCCTCCCTTCAGTGGTGCACAGGGAAAGAAAACTCCAATTCAGAGCTGCTGTCAACAGGGGGAAAGTGCTGACAGACAACGCCAGCATGGCACACAGAAAAAAAAACATGCCAGACAGATATAGGGTAAAACTCAGATACTGCCAAAATTTGTTAAAATGAGCCAAACAGCCAGAGAGTAGGCAAGACCCCAAGGTAGTTTTCCCAGTTATGCCCACTATAACCACCTACGGACAGTTTGTTCTCTCTGTTATCTTCCTCTTCCTTTGTTTCCGCTACCTTGAGGAGCTTGTGCACTTCCTTACTCAAGCACTACACAATCTCTCTCCTGTCTGCTCTTCCCAGCCTTGTTCTGTCAAGAGCTGCTAACGTAACACACTAGCAGGACAGACACGTCAAGAATTCATTGTAAAAGGACAGAATAAGTAAGTACAAATACATTTTCAGAAGTTGCTTCTCTAAAATGGAAAAAAAAATATTGTGCTCTCAAGGCTTTAACTGACATTACTGAGTTACAAATTGGAGGCACCAACAAGGTTAATAGGTTATAATGTTTTCATTAGGAAGAAAGAAAATTAATTATCACTTTTTAAAGGACACAGCACTCACTGGACATTTAATGGAGGTTGGCATCTGGAACACATCCAGTGCTGAGGATCTAAAAAGTCTTCACCCATTTCTCCTCTTTATGCGTTAGCTCTTTGTTCCCTTCAAATTTACACTTTAAAGCTATAAACTGACACTAATAGGGATCAGTATCCTTCTACATACTGAATCAAAGGCTCTGGAAATCCAGCTGTCCTGCCAACCACCCACACTGGGGAAAGAGAGCTGGCTTTTTATTACTGCTTTTTGAACAAACATTGGTTCATCATTACAGAAAAGGGTCAAGAAATCTGCACTGAACCACTGCAAAGTGCAAAAGATAAGTAAAAATAACAGCTACCACATTCATCTTGCTACATTAACTGATGCTGTAGGAGGTGGAACTATTCACACAGCTTTTCTTCCTTCTTTACAGTCAGTGCTATCTTATGCCAGTTAAAAAAAATAGTTGACACCGAAAATACAGAAACCAGAAAGCCAAAGTAAGTGTGCTAATGCCTGGGCACTGCATAGCGGGCCAGCAGATACAGGTTCTATTGGTATATCACGTGGTTAAAAAAGGAGATAGAGAGATGAGATACAGTACCTTTCTTCTGGGTGTTACTGATGCAACAGGAGGATTAAAGGTCATTCCCCTCATACTGTATGCCTCAAAAAGTTCTGTAGCAGGCCTACAGCAAAAAACAGAATGAAAGAAAAATGGCATTAGATACACTTCTAAGTACTATATCACCAAACCAAGAGCAGCTTCTCCCACACACACACCGTTCACACCCTCCATCATGCTTTACGAGAACTCCTGAGTAATGAGCGTCACCTGGAAAAGATGGGAAGCCAACAGCTAGGGAACAATGCAAGTAAAAGCAAGTAAAATGTGTCCAAGTACTCAGCTGGGGGACAGGAGAAGAAATGGGAAACGAATTCTGTTCTGTTGGCTTGCCAGCAGTCACTGCTTGCCCTGTACGTGCTTGAAAAAGTAAAAAAAAATATGTGGATAAAGATTACCCAGCTGATACAATCTGCCTGAATTTCCAACAGTTCCTTACCAAAGGGTTTTATGAAAACTAAGCAGCCATGGGAGAACAGGGAAACCATCACTTGGGAAAAGAGCTGGTTAAAAGACAGGAAATAGAGGACAGGAATCTATGATCAGTTTTTGCAATGGCAGGAAGAAACTATGGATTTCCACAAGGTCTGTGCCAGGACCTGTGCTTTCCAACACACTCAAAGATGAGCTGGAGAGTACCAAGTTATTTGCGGTAGTAAGAACGAGCAGCCTGTGAAGAACTGCAAACAGACTGTATGAATGAGATGGCCAGTAAAATGGCAAATTAAATTAAGTGGGGGAAAAAAAAAACAACCCAGAGAGAAAAGCAATCTCAGCATCACATAAAAACAACAGGCTCTGAGCTGACCACTGTCACTTAAGGAAAAAAATACTGTTGTTACAACAGACACTTTCATGGGATTCTGACCTTAATGCTGTTTGGAGTTGTAAAGAAACAGAGAACAGAATAGAAAATAGTTACATCAGTGTATAAATCCACAGATCACCCACATCTCAAATATTGCATCCGAGTCTCCAATTTCCTCATCTTGAAATACTTGAATTGGTAAAAGTTCAGGAACAGGCAACAAAGATGATGAGAAGTATGGAACAGCTCCTGTCTGGGCCAGATCCCTTCAGCCAGAAGAGATGGCAGACGGGGGGACAATATGACAGAGGTCTACCAAGTGAAGTGAGGCACAGAGAGAGTGTATTAGAGCAGACTGTTCATTTCGCCTCCCAGGGCAAGAACCAGGGCCTGTTAAATGATGCACGCTGGCACCAGGTTCAAAACAAAAGAAGGTAGGTCTTAACGTAACGAGCTGTGGACTCGTGAAGCCCTTACCAAACAACGCTGTATTTGCGAAATGTGTGCTTTGGTTCAAGGGACACTGAACAGTTTTGAAAAGAATTCCATGAACAGGTACTAAATAGAGAATGGTATCAGGTTCAGGAAATCCACCAGGCTGAAACCAGTCGGAGGCTAGGCCACTGCTCAGAGCGCGTGTCTTAACATGCTTGCCCTGTTTTTACTCTTCCTGAGGCACCTGCTTCCAGCCCCTGCTGAAGACAGGATGCTGAACTAGATCCTTAGTCTGAACCAGGATGGCTGTCCCTACGTTTTAACATACTACGGACCTTACGCTGCAACTTGGTTTCCAGTTCACACTGGACAGCCACGGTTCAGTGATCCTGATCCATATTCAGATCAGGGCTGCTGATGCAGATATTTTGCTCCCGTGGGAAGAAAGCACGCTGCACTTTGAGATTTTTACCCTGGTCACAGCAAGGCAACAAGCTTCAAAAGGAAAAAAAAAAAAAAAGGCAGCCAACATTCTGTACTGGCAGAAGAACAAAGAAAGTGAGTTTGAAGAACAGAATCTTTTAATTTTACGGATAATTATTTTTAGGGATTCCTTTAATAAAGTATGAGCAACAGCTACTTTTCAGGGCACTATTTTTAAAACCAGAACTCTTTGATAACTCACCTTTGGCTCAAATCAAGTGAAAGAGCTCCTGAGCCTTCAGTTGGAGCTCCAACAATAAGGTGAGCTGCAAATTTCTGCACTGTTGGATGATAGTGTCTCTGAAAGAAAGGAAGAAAGAAGGCAGTTGACTGAGGGATAAGGGATAATGTATTTATCTATGGATTCTCGCATTTATTTCCATTTCAATAAGACAGAAGGTTCTGCTTTTGTTTTAGATAGAGAAACTGAGCACCCCAAAATCAGTCAGTTTCTGGGGTTAAGTGAATGAGAACACCCAGTCATACATTTATTCACTAGTATGTCATGCTGTGAGCGTAACTCCCCGCAGTTAATCTAACTCCTACTCCCAGAAGGCAGGAGAAAGGGCAGAGGAAGCCCTCCCCAAGCCCCAAACTCTGAACCCTGGCTGGAATGACAGATCAAGGTGTCAGTTGGTCCCTGGAGAAGGGCTGGACTGCAAGGGAACTTAACAGATGATTAAAAAAGCCTCCAAAGGAGCCTTATTAGGCAACCTGCAGTAAGATCCAGTGTGGTACTAACATACGGGACGTGTAACATCCCCTTTTGAGCTCATTCTTTCCCTGTACCACTGCGCTGCTGTTCCTCTTTGTATGGAATAGGCTCATGTGGGCCAGATTTGATTGATAAGCGTGAAGACCTCTGTTCTCTATTTGTGTAAAGCATATAAACATTTAGCAGCTCTTTACTGCTGACTTTTACTTCTCAAATCACTCAGCTACTCACTAACCTGCAGCAAATGCAGCTCCCACAGAGCCGTGTTCTGAGCATTGCAATGCTCTGGTTCATCTAGTTCTGGGAGATAAACTCCACTGCCTTGAGATTCGTTGTCTAGTAAGAGGTCCATCTTTGGGAATGTCTACAACACAAAAAAAAAGGACTGAGTTGCTTATGTTACACATCCAATTATAACATGGTTAAGTTCAGTTCAGGATTCATTCCATGTTATTCCGTCTCTGCAGCATTTAAGGATACTCTGTGTTCATCATTCTTGCTTAAGATGCTTCAAAATATTTTGCATAAAATCAATTTGTCAAAAAATGCAATAAGCTTTAACCAGCAAGCTAAAAATTCCAACAAGTAAAACTTACTTGCATTAATACGCTGTTTGTTGCCAAGATCCCAACACTGGAGTTTGGAAGTACATGAAGAGCAAGCATGGAAAGTCGCTTTAGGAAAGCAAGAGCTCGTTGCTGGGAAACTTGCTTTCTCCGCTTGGCAAACATGGCGTCCAGGCACTGGAGCACAATCCCTATGTCATCATTGGTACGACCTCAAAAGCAGAATTTCATACAAAGAGTAAATACCCATTTTGAGGAACATACAGCTAAATACTCTGCTATTGAGTGTACACTGGAACCTGAGAAATAGAACGAAAGCCAAGAGGTTCAAACACAGCACTAATGCAATACAGACATAAGCATCCATCCATTTTTGGTAAAAATAGTCCAGCTCTGAACAGAAAAAATGTATCATCGTTTCTGTGCTCCTTTCTAAGAAAATATCTGCTCCACCAAAAATGTCTAAACATGAGAAGCAGTTAGTGTTGTAACCCTCAGCGCATTCACTATCATCTTTTATAAATTGTTAAACGGTGCAAAGATTTAGTCTTTTACCCATCCAGAATTGTAGAATGTTTTTTCTCAATCTTTCCTCCTTAGTGAATACAAATTTGTGAAGTTAATTAAAATTATGTTACTTTCAAACTTTATAAGTATCTTCTTTATAAACTATTCAGCTTCTCAGAATTATTAGAAAATTTAGATTAGAAAATTGAAACGTCAGAATTATAAAAATCAGAAATATAAACCAGAAGATTTTAGAAAACAGAATTTAAATTGAAATTATTTTTAAAATTATGTTAGAAAAATTAAGTGATTTTTCTCTATTAGAGAAAGAATTAGAGAAAAAAACGAGAATTTTTAAATTGCCACTTAAAGAAACAATTATGAGGAAGTAAAAAAATTAAACTGAGGACAGGATAAATGCTTCTCCAAGATCACATACTTGGCATTCCCTCATGAAATGACATGACTAGAAGCTGTTAGCATGTATTGCTATAATACTTCTAGTACCTGCATTGCAGTAGTGCAATGTGCAGCTTGAGAAAAAAGTGGATTACAACGGACAGTAATCTTTTCGGAACTCGGGTATCTTAAAACAACTGTAGTTTATTAACTCTATATTAAGGCTATGACACCGAACAAGCAGAATAAACATTATCTAGGTGAACACTGAAAATAAGAATCTGGAGTTACCTGCATGTAGGCTGAACAGTGTCTTGTAAAGATGTGTGTAGAATTTCATCGGATCAATGTTAAGAACATCACCTATTAATATAATCCCAAATAAATACATGTACTCCATTAATTTATCAGACAATATTAAACAAAAGTTTGTTTTTAAAGATCTCTTACCTTGACCAGAGAGTATATGAAAAGCACTGAGAATGCAATGAAGACTCTCACGATAGCTTAAACCCTAAGAATACAAAACTGATTAAGAACCCAAAAGAACATAATTTTAAGAAAACTGTAATAAAAACAAGCTCAACTTACCCCAGATGCAATAAGAGAATGAAGGACAATCAACAGGTCATCAAAAAATTCCACATTTATGAGATGAGCAAACCTTGAATCAAAGAGGGTTTTTTTTCAGCTACAGACATTATCTGCAAACTCAGTTCAAAGTATTTTGAATTGCCAAAATCTGCACCTTAAAAGCAGAGCTAAATCAAATGCTGCACATCTATTATCTTCACCAAGATGGATGATTCAGCCCCCAGCTGCTAATCACGGCCTCCCTATAGCACTAGAGACATACTTGTGCTCTTCAGGAAGTAATCAGACAAAATAGTGGAATCGCATCACACCCTGCTGGGTTTGCATCACATCAACTCTGTCATGGGAAATTTCACATCACATTGAAATGTTTTTAGAAGTAGATGACAACTTCAGCAGAGAAATAAAAGAATTTCAACAAATTTGTCAGGGACAGTCTTCTCTTACTGCTTATAAATCCCCTTCAAAGTCAAAAATCCCTTTAGTGCTTTATGTCTTTTCTAACACACACAAAAGAAGGTGGACTCAGCTCTTACTTTGCAAGACCTTCTAGCACGGCTGGCAAAAGTGGAGACTTCTGAGCTTTCTTCAAGATTCTAAAGTAAGTTACAAATACAATATTCAAGGTCTCTGTGTGCTGAAGGAAAGAAAACAAAATAAAATACTTAAGCATGGAAAACAGACGTTTCTATTTCACTTAAACTCAACTGAAAATGCTCCTCTCTGTCCAAGCCTGCACTCAGGCCTTCCAAACCAGCCCTGGCACCGCCATCTCTGCTCTTCTTATGCTGAAAAGCTCAAGTCCTGCCCTCCTGCCCCCTACTCTGTCCCCTCACCCCCTCCTAGCTAAACAGCCTCTCTTCCCCTCAGTCCACGCTAGCCACACTCCTCCTTTGCCTAAAGGCCACTTGAGAGGCTGGTAACGGCCATTAGCATAGTGTCATATGTAACAGGAACAGGGCACCTGGAGGACATAGTGTCGATAGATTCAAATACCTTTTTGTGCAGAGAACAGAAGGAAACAGGAATGGCTAAGTTGGCTCTCCTGGGTAAACTGAGAGGGCTTGGTTTACCAAAACCTAGACCTCTGGCCCAGGCAAAATGTTTGTAAGCTGGCACATTATCTAGAGGTGTGGAATGCTGACAGGTTGGGATGGAGGGGAGACACGTAGTTACAAAAGGGTTAGGAGCTGCTACTTTGAAAAAATCAGAAAATAATCTCTATATTACTTACCAGCTTCAGTTTTTTTTCTTTACTTTCTGACGCTTCTGCTTCCAAGAGTTCTCGTTCCAGTTTCTCTTCTGCTTTCTTCCACTGAAAACATACAGTTGATTTTAAGGCAACAGATCAAATGTTTCCAACCAGCCTGGATATCCAGATTCCAAAGATACCCAGAGAACAAATCTTCCATGCTTGGCGAGTTGCTTAAGTCACCCTGTGATGCTACAGGGTAACCAACTTGGATATATTCTTTCCTATCAGAAACAACTAATCAAAGGCGTTATCAACACCAGAAAGAGAAAAAAATTAGGAGGATAATTAAATTCCCTGTAGAACCTCATAAATATTCAAGTACAACGCAAACGCTAATCACTGATGCTGAGAGTTAATAGTGGCAACAGGAGAAGTGCAATCATTGCTGGAACAAATTGCTACATAAAGTCACTGCAGTAGAGCACGCGAAAGCACACGTCATACCTTTCTTTGCATTCTTGAAAGATTTTTTCTTTTCTCTTTGTAAGTCATGAACTTTTTCTTTGGTGCAATGTCTTCGGCATCTTTTTGTAGTTCTACTTCCTTAATTCTTAAGTGGAGAAATACTTTTAACACCTATTGTAAAATAAAATAAATACAATGAAAGGTGATCCACAACAAAGGAACCGAGAGGGTAAGAGATCCTGAATTTCGTTCAGGCTAGTGGGCTTTGCTGGTCAAAGGTTCTTCTGTTTACTCCCCTCCTGTTCCTTCATCTCTCTCTCTCTCATCTCTGCTCCCAGTTCCTTCCCCAGCACTGTCCATTTCTATCCATTCCTCCATTTGCCTCTCTCACTTCAAGTTTCCCTGCCTGACTTAACCCATGTCTCTGTCCAGGGCTGATCTCCTTCCCTTGCCCCATACCTCTCTTTCTAATCCTCTGGCTCAGCCCACTCCTAAGCTGCCTGTGTTCTGACAGAGTGAGGAAACTCTGCTTGTCTGTTGCCAGCAGCTGCACTAACTTTAACTTTCAGATTTTTTAAACCAGAACAGACACAAGAAAATTGTGTAGTACAACAGAAAGACTCTTACCTCAGGTCTGACGTCGTAATTTCTACCCCTCACAAGGCCAGAAATGACCTTAACTACACCGAGTGAAGCATAGCCCAACTTGTCTTGTTTAAAGAGCTTCTTAACTGCCTCAAAGCACAGTTCAGAAATCTGAAAAGTGAATTCAAACAAATTCTTCTGTAAAGCCAAGTCTATGACAACAGCTAACTGATAATACTGATGGTATTTACTAATTATAAAGCGGACACAGCCTGTAAAATAGCAAAAAGATATGGCCACAAGATCAGGATATTGTAGAATAAAGCTCAGAAATACGATTATTTTCCATGCAAAAC
>NW_008825230.1:180989-188405 GCF_000699105.1 Pygoscelis adeliae
GAAAATCACTTACCATTTTTGACGCATCATTCATGAGCGGAACAATGAGAACAATAATGTTGTTGTGGAAGTTAAAGTGGGGTAGGGCCACAAGCAGCTCACACAGACATTTCACTGCAATCTCTGCTAGACCTTTATATGCTTTTAATGAGACGACGTTGCTTTTCTTCAACTTCCTTTGTTTCCAATCTGCACAAAATATTATTTTTAGTGATTACTGTTCAGAATGTAGGGAAGCTTCAAATATTCACATTTTCAGTTATTGCAGGCATTCTCCTGCACACTTATATGAAACAGTACTTGCATGAAAGACAGCAGATAGCATTCAATCAGAGGAGGTTAACTGTGATGCTGCAAACCATTTTGCAATTACTACAAAAAATGGAAAGTGTTGACTGTACCTTTAATTGTTTGTTCCAGATTTTCCAGGTAAAATTTATACTGACTTACAAGGCCTTCTTCAAATTCTCTCAGTTTCTGAGTTTCTTTTTTAACCTGTAAACATAATGCACGTGAAATTTTATTTGGAGAGCTAAATCCTGAAATTAGCCAGAGGTGAAAAAAACCCAAAGTTTTAAAACAAATTATCAGATACCTAAGTAGTTTTTTCTTCTAACAGACATTCCTAGAAATGTATTAAAAATAAAATATTTCTACATATTTCTCTACATGTTCTTGTGCTCAGAGGGCCTTTTCCAACTTGGCCGATTTAATTTATAGGTACTGAAGTGAAATTTGTAACTAGATGTTATTTTAAAGCCATGACTCTAAACTGCACTACCTATATTCAAGAAACCTTCTACAGAATTGGTTAAAAACAAGCTCCAGAAAACGAGTTACTCTGCATTTGTTCAGCAAATTAGTGAACACATTACACAGAAATCTGTGCCAGTTAGGTGACAATGTTGCATAATTTGCTTTCTTTCTAGTTTCCTTCAGTGTGATACAAAACACCATCTTATTCTGAGGTTTATGATGAAAGGCACACAGGCTTGGTGTGCTACTTTCACATACTATTTTTTCCCTCCATTACCAGCAGCACGTCACCTACTTATTGAAGGAAGTACGTAAGAATTAAAGGTTCAAAACAGAGACCTCTGCCCCTGAAAGTGTCATAGTTCCAGAATTTCCACAGGTACTTGTGTATTTGTCACCCTTTGCTCAAAACTATAAATTCATATTAAACAAATCAGTATTAGTATTTGGCATAACTTAAAAAAATCTGAACTACTCGCAATACTCTATAAAGAAATTTGGTATTTCACCTTGGTAGCCTTTTCTGCTTCAGTCAGAGGCCGAATTTTGTAAGAAGGCACAATATCTTTGAATATCTCCATCAAAGAAACCATGACCAGCTTCCGAACAATCACGGCCACATTGGGATCCTGTTCCATCAGCATGGCACGCAGCTCCTTCAACTTTTTAATCTGATTAAGAAAAGAGGCAGACAAAGTCAGCTGAAGATCACCCACAAACCAATGTACAAGCACAATGTACACTGCAGCAAAAGTTTGCCACAAGAAACGTGCCTCATTTTTAAATACTAGAAAGAGAAAAAAAATAACTCAGCAGTTACTCAGACACTACTTAGCACTGCATAAAGAGCCAAGAAATGCTAGATATCCCAACAAAATTTTTATCTCGGGAATGTTCAAACTACCCTGGTTATTACAAACTTGCACAGAATTACAGCAAATTACTAGCATATCCTGAAACATTGAGAACTATCATATACAACCCTGAAATCAGAGCTTAAGTAAGGGTCATGCTTAAGGAACAAGGTAGTTTGGACAGGAAATACCTCAAACAGTATTATTCCTAAAACCACAAGTATTCAGAGGGACAAATTACAACTGAACAGAGCAAACACAGTCACCCGGATCTTCACCTGATTCAAATCCTTTGTACCAACCTATGGCAGCAGTTTCGTCGTTTGCCGCCCCCTGAGAAGTGATAGAACACTGACCTTTTTCCTTTCTACTCCTGTATTTTTCTGCTTTTGCTATTGTTTTGTTACTTCAGATCTTTATTTATTGACTTATTGCACAACATAGGCAGACATACATGCACGTTAAAAGTAAATGCTACCTACATTGTTGTCTGGCTCAGAGAGAATGGCGGATGCTAAGGCAGCTATGTGCACCTTCCTTTCCTGCAGCTTTTGTCTCCTTTGAGCAGCCATTTCCTCAGGAGTGAGAACAGGCAGGGGTTCTTCATTAAAGTCTAGCACAAGGTGTGAGTTAAAAAGGAGGGTCACTAGAGAACCTGCTTAACAAATACCATATTGCAAACTACAGTTCTAGATACTGCATTTCAGATGGGTACCGCGGTAACACCACACAAGCGTTAACACATGCAGTTCCACAGTAAAAGAAGCTTTAAGAATGACCTTGCTAGAGCTTATGTTAACCCAGAGGTTAATTTTTGCTCCACTCCAAAATCTTACGCTTACAAAAAGAAATGGACCAAATGTTTTTGAATCTGCAAATGGTATTCCCTCAGTACAGTGGCAACACACAAACTCAACTTATGATCCCAACTGTGCCAAGAAACTGCAGTGCTCTGCAATTTGCAGCAAACTATTCACCATTCACTTTTTTCTTTTAAAAATACAATTGTTTTATTTGTGTTTTCTGAGTATTATTTTGCTAAAAGTATGTCCTTCCTCAACGTCAGATTATATTTAGAGAATAATGACCCTGAAGTGGCAGAGTTACAACTGCAACTGTTATTTGAATATGGCTTTTAACTGGAGAGCAAACTGCCAATCGCAATCTGAATTTCCTGGTATTCTGATGTTTTAAGTAAAAAGTTTCAAAGACAAAGACACACTCAAAAGCCTGCAGAAGTCTGTGTCCTGAACTGCATTTCAAAATGATCTCAGAGTAATTAAACTAGAACCACAGCATATATTCTTTAAGACCAAGATTTCCCTTCTCACTAGCAAAGATGACACAACTGATGTAAGGCACTTCATGCAAACATCAGCTCCAGGTGAAAATCAAAATAATTTTAAAGAAAGAGATTCGGAAGCCAGCTGTTCCTCAGGTCCTGGGATCCTAACAGGTAAGAAAGCAAGCTCTGAACCACTGTTATGCTTTGGGGGCAACATGGTAATGAACATATTCAAAAATACCCTAAACAAAATACACTTACATTACAAACTTCCTTAGGGAACAGCAAAATACTCTTCAGATATGTCAGTGATCTGGAAAAAAAACCAACCCCGTAACAACAAGCAAACATGTTTTATTACCCTCTGCTTCCTCCATTTCTTCTGTATCCTCTTCTTCATCCTGTGCAACATTGAGAACTGCAAAAATAGAGTGCCTAGTGTCAAGCATGTAATAAACACTCCGGAATTTTAAAAGAATAAATTATATACATCTTGGCTACTATACCGATTCCGGAATCTGTGCCTTACCTGGCTTTTCCATAGTTTGGGGAATAATGCCACCTTTGTCTTTGATGGGGAGCAGATGGATGAGTTCTTTTTCCGGCTCAGTCTGCATACGTCTTGGCACTTTCTCGTATTTGTCAATCACATTTTCATGTTTTCGTTTTTTGACGTGAACAGGTTCACTGAAAAATCCAAGGCAAACTAAATGAATTAGCCATTTAATTAGACATGAACCATGTATGACAGTATACTAGCTGGATTAAGTGTCCGCACTCAGAAAAATAAATAATGGCTGATCTTATTAAGTGGAATGTTTGAGTGTGTTCACCATTGACAGCACCAGTCACCACTCAATCAAACAATGTAATTGTGGGTCTGTACAGGATCTTTGAATTCAGGACAATACAGTGCTTCCCATCTCCTTTTTATAGGAAACTAAATGTGAAATGAGCAAAGACAAAATGAGATTTAGTTAATCTGGCAGGTCAGCCAACTTCGTGAATTTCGAAATGTTGGCATATGAGTGTAAACACACACACGCATGCAAAATGCTTGCACTGATTTTGAATTTATAAAAAAAATTAATGAAATGGTATAACCACTTATAATACAGGCACACTATGAAGTGTCATCTGTTCATCTTATTAAAAAACTAAAAGCCAGGGATAAAGAATCACATTGCTTAAGCCAATGGTCTGTCTTATAACAGGAACGCTGCTTTTGTTCTTGTAAGGGGCAGAGTTTCAACTATGGACATCTGAAGGACTCTGAAAGCTCTGGGCTCAGAGACTGCTAGGCTTCAGAAAGTAAAAATCGCTTGTATGAGAAGCAGTTTTATATCCCAGAGTCTACCCAGATTCCCTGCACACATGACACAGTCACCCTACGCATGCATTTTAAGGACAGTGCACCAGCCTCAGCCTTGCTCTCCCTGTGCAGATCAAACCTCTCCTGTGTACCCAAATCCTACTCAACGAGCACAGGAATTCTACACGTCTGTGATTGATCTGTTAAGCATGAAGAAAATACAGCTGCTGTGAAAACAAGGGAAATTCTGGGTCATACCAGACATCTGGACACCCTAGTACTAGCTGACGGGTTTTGAGATGGCACTGCTCCCATTCATGTAGCAGTAAGGGACTTGGGGACCCTTCAACGTAAGGCAACAGCGAACAAATCAGATGAAGATTGTAAAGGCAAACGTCCTTCGGAAACATGATCTCAGCTCTAAAATATTAAAAATTTTGGAGAAGAGTAAATAAAATACAAACATGCAAAACAGAAACTATTAAGATCTTGGCTGTGGCCTGTCTCTCACCTAGGCCAGAGTGCTGTTTTACCTGCCCGCCTCCCCACTGTGCTCACCCACTGCATGAGCAGTTGCCCTGGCACGGCTGAGGCTCACTAAAAACTTAACCCTGAGCAGTCCTGCCATGAAGGACTCCACCAGCAAGCAAGCAGGACTAGGACCCTCTCACTGGATAAACAGTCCAGTGTCTTCCTTAAGATGTCCCACAGCCTTTGCTCTCCCCTACTCTGCCTTGACTTCCCAGGTGACGCTTAATCAGGATGAGATAATGAGCGGGTCAGTGCACATTTTTATTTATCCCTACTCCATGTTAACTTTTACCACTGCTACTATCACTCTCCTACTCTGCTCACTGGGAAAGCTTGTGTCACACCCCACTCTCCAAGGACAACAGAAACAATGCAGTGTAGCGTACCACCCTTTAGCACCTATGTTGCTAACCTGCACATAAGTATATAAGAACATAAGTATTTAGTCTGTGCTAACATGAACATGTAATTTATAAGTGAGGTAATATTTGACAAGTTCTTAAGAATGATTACACTTGATCAGAGTAAAGCAGATTAAAAAGACAAATTCTCCCATTTAAGGGAACACTATGAAAGGAGCTAAAAGCTAGTAACAGTATAACAGGTAAAAGAGCAACTATCCTTCTATGTATTTCATTGTGAACTCTACCTAACACCTTAGTCCAGAACACTGGTAACGAATTTTTGTATGAATGTTTTGGTGTTGCATGTGTTTACATACATGGCTTCCAGAACCCTTTCTTTTTTTTACAGCAATTTGCAATGCAGTGAAAGTACAGTGACCCAAAGTCCGGGGAACGTCCTGAATACTCTACATAGAAAAAAAGACTCTGTATACAGATTAAAGCATTTCTTTCAGTTTGAGGAATGCTACTCATCTCACAGCCAGGGACCTCATGGGAAGGAACACTGTGCAGAAACAGCATGTACTGATACACATCAATACACAAAATGAATGTACTGACAGACTAAGGAAACACTAAACCAGATCTGCAAAGGAACATCAGACTGAAAGTGACCTCCTGATATATGTACCGCATTACATATTAATTACATATTAACCACACAAAGCTGAATTAGTACGAAAAGTAGACATCACAACACCACTCACTTAGAAGAAAGATCTCTGGTTAAAAAGGATGCTTTTTGAGCCAAATCCTCCATTAATTTTAAGTCATCTTCATCCATCATGTCCAGTGGAAGAGCATCTTCTTCCTCTTCTTCCCATTTTTCAGCTATTTTAGAAGATGATGTGTACAGATTAAGATCCTGTACGTATATTCAAACTTGAAAACCTAACCCTGCCTACAGTTATGAGACCATTTTACATCTTACTTCAACCTTGAGCTCATCAATCTTCATGCATGTGTTTTCTGTTATCCCAGAAAACTGCCCCTTTACTGTGACATTCAATAATGATTAAAGCAAACACATTTCTACCATCTCCAACTGCCAAACCTTGTTGCCAGAGTGGCTACATTTTATATTTTTTGTAACTCTCCCTTTCTTTCCTTTAAACAAGAACAGCAATTATTTGTACATAGAAAATGAAAAGTTGTTTTCTTGATACATAATTTTACAACATGAAGCAGCAGAATATTTAGTAACCCTCATATCTTTTTGCTTACAAAAGTAACTCTGAGCAAACACTTACCAACTTGTTTTTTCTTGCATTCTTCCAATGGAAAAGGTTTTCTAGAGATAGCATCTCTGACAGCCTCCCTTAGCTTCTTTTGTTCTTTTCGATACTTCTTAGCAGCACTCTGCTGCTTGTACTGTTTATTCTTTAATTTGTTGTCAAGTTTTATTTTACTTGTTCTCAGTAACTTGCGAAAGCTTGGAACTCGTTTTGTGTTTTTTCTCTAGGAAACAAACAGGAAACTACAAGTAACTGACATGTTCATAGCCTTTGTGAAATTTAGTTCACTGTTTCAGATCTCATTAAGTTCATATTTCTATCAGGGCTGAAGAACACGCTTCTTCCAAATGGTGTCATCAGTTAGCTCCAAATTTACCCAACCGTGTTAAATTTTTGAGAAGAGAGACCTGTGAAGAATGTTTTACAGGAACATTCTTTGACAATTTTTTTTATTAAACCCTATGTCCATCACTTTTAGACACATGAACACTCCAAGTATGGTAAACAGATTGTTAGGGCACAGTTCTTGGCCCTGTGTGCTCCCAAGCACGCTGCCTCCTCTCTTCACGACGCCATTCTTCCCCAGCACATAAGGTTCGGAAGGTCTGGTACAAGGCCACTGCCTCAGGCAAATGTCCTCCTGCAGCACGCTTCCCCACGCTGAGCTTTGACTCTCCCCTGCCTCCGGTACCCGCACGGAAGAGGCACGGCTGCCTGCTGCAAGGCTCAGGACAGCACGATGCATAAGCTGTGTACGTGTTACAGGTGCCAAAGCTCAGGGAGCCACAGTGGTCACGAGAAAGAGGGCTCAGGGAAAGCCCAGGGGCGCAGATCGATACAGGCACCCCGTGCCAAAACCACAAACCACTCCCAGCAGCGTTCAGGATGGAAATGGACACAGCACAGCTTACCTACGGAGGGGCAAGGGAAGACAGGGGCTGCGGAGGGAAAACGGGCCGTTGTATTAGTCCGGGGGGTGGGGTGGGGGGGGGGTGTCCCTTTGGGAAGGGGACAAGCGGCTGGACCAACGTGGGGGGCC
>NW_008825230.1:189362-236780 GCF_000699105.1 Pygoscelis adeliae
GGACGGAGGGGCGCCCGCTCCGGCGGGGAGCTGCTCCCGCTTCGTAAATAAATCAGTCTTTTATTTCAACGCTCCACCCTCCGCCCCGCACCAAAACGCTCCCTGGGGAGCGTTTGAGGCTCTTTTTGAGCCTCAAGAAGAGCCCAGCTAACCTGGAGGCGTACCAGACTGCCCGTCACCTCAGCTCCTCAGGGAGGCCAGAAGTCCAGGCAACGCAAGCGCCGTTACCTGGTGTTGCACTGCACTATCCTTGAGGCGCTTCACAGGAATTATGGAGGAATGGAAAAGAACCACAGCGCACATCTGCTATAAGTTTTATTTACACAGGAATTGTTACTAGTGGTCTTAAAGGAAGGCTTGATCCTTCTATTTACAGTTATATACAGATTTATAGTTGAAAAGTAAGAAAACTGTACAAGATAACACAAAAATATAAGACAAAATTGGATCCAATTAAAGTAGTGAATACATAAGTTAAGAAAAATCTGACATTTAAATTTAAAACTGTAATGTTATGAGTAGTATATACGTAGTTTTTAAACCAGATAGCAACGTGAGTTACACCACACTAAATCTTTACCCCAATTATGTCGACTCTGCTTTTAAACACCAGACAACTGGAAGCCTCCCGCACTTAAAAATACATAATGGTAATTTTTACTTGATTTCCACAGAGGGACCAGTTACAAAAACCCACATGTAAGGAATTTATTTACATTAAATATTAGCAAAAATGGACCAAGAGAGTGCAAGTGTTCCTCACCTGCAGTGCTATCCATTTTAAATTTCCATCCCCTACAATCACAAGTTGTTGTACAGCATCGTTGAGAATAGGAAATGTTTGAAAATATCTGCCGTGACACATAACATATGACCTTATGTCTCACAGTTAAAAGATGTTAAAGAATTAAGTATCACTAAACCAGATGCTTTTTGGATTTCAGTATTGCACGCTAATAAGTTTCAAAAATTACTCTGTCTGCATTATTCCAAAGTGTTAAAAGTGGCTGCTCCTTTGACAACACAAAGTCTACAGATAGCTTTGTCAGTTTCTAGTGTTCACCATTACATACAAGTATTTCTTAGTTGGAAATGACTCGACAAAATAAAACTTCTGGTGGCAAAACCCTTTCACAGAATACCCACACTCCATTTTTAATAAGCTGCACAACCAATACACCAAAACAAATGCTTAACACCACTGGCTTTGAAAGCTGTACACTCTGAAAATAATAGCCCTGATCTTACCACTGTTTAAAATTCAGATGATTTTTGCTCTAACAGGTTTGGGCACAATAATTCCACAGTTCCTGAGTTAATTACATTTGCCCAGACTGAAGAATGAAGCTGCAACTTAAAAAAAGAAAACAAACAAGTAAATAAGACAATACCCCTTCCCAAATTTTAACCATCTTGCACATAAACATACCAAACAACCCTATTTGGTCCTCAATACTTTCAAATGGTTAATTTTGGAGGTAATATTTGTACCAAAGCATTTGGTTTGGATAGCAGTTTTGGGGCCTTAAGATTTAGCATTTCCCTCATTCCCCCCCCCCCCAAAAAGTGCCTTTGTGGTATTTGTAAAAAAAGTTATGCCTCAAAATTTTTTTTAAAGTACCAACAGAAGTTATTACAAATGTTTATTGCATTGAGCTGACTCTTCTAAAGTATTAAATATGAATTCCCCTGCTTCTCAGTTTCATAGGTTTTAGTATTCTGTGTGAAAACAAATCTTCCCACGACAAAAGCTAATACTGGCAAAAGGATGAAGATTTCATCAGTTCATTACTCCACTGAGAGCTGTGTCGGTTTTCCATCTCATTTTCACATTTTCTATAGTGCTTTTCCACATAGAAGGGATGTGAAAACTCCTTTGTCATCAAGTGGTTTTCCACATTTTCAATTGACCTCAACATTACGACGATTAGCTTTTCAGTGCTGGGCTATGGTTCTTGTCCCCTTCTTTGTTGTCCTTCATCAGTGAGGCAAATACCTGGAAAAGGAAGTTATTTAATGAATATAAAAAAGCCAGTCTCAAAAAAGATCAATGTTAACCACCACAATATTAGTATGGAGATTAATTTCTAGAATGAGACACTGGAAAGGAAGTGCCCATTGCTCAGAAGTCAGACATGCAGCATAAAGTAGTCATTAAGAGAAGTGCCCCATGTACTCATGTGCTGACATGTCTGTTTTGATATATATCTCATATATATCTCTCTCCAAGAAACTCACCTGTGCCCATTTTTTGTTACTATTCTGCATCTGAATAGCTGCAATACAACTAAAAAGCTTTTCTGATGTAATGTCTTCTGGAAGTTTTGTTAGAAACTGCGCTATATGAATAAAGTCCATCTGTAGGAGAATATCTTCATATAACCGAAGGATTCCTAAACCTGTCCTAAACAAAAATTCTTCTCCATCTCTACAGAAAACGTCCCAGACACGACAGGCCAGATCAAGTGGTAATGACTTGCTGTAGAGTGTAAAAATCCTACAATTGAGAAAAGGCACAGTTATAACTTTAACCTACTTCAGAAAGATGAAAATACAACCTCCTTTAAATCTCAGTTACATTAGCTGAGAGTGAGCAGATGACAAATTATTTCATATGTTCTTATTTTTTCCATATTTCAAAGATCCAAAAGTCTCCAGTTTTTAAAGTCAGAATTCCTGCTCTGAAACCCATCTCTCTTCATGCTACAGGAAATCCTCCATTTGAAAGCCACCTCCTTTAGCAAGCTCTGGCTAGAGAAGTTAAACACCTTTACACTCAAACAGGGTGTAATATACAAATAAGAACTTAACCCTTCCCATTCTTTAAGCCATACAGTTTAACAGCTCTGTTCATCATTTGTTTTCTAAACTAAATCTAAAGCCACAAATCATCTCAATAGAAGGCTACATCCCACTAATGCACTACTGAAAATTCAATAACTACATTTCCATGATACATTTTGAATTTCTATTCACATTAAAAATGGCCAAAAATCTAAAGACAGCTGCTGTTCTATTCTTACTGGGAAGAGCCCACTTGCATTTCTTATTGCAAAGTTTATTTTTAAAAAGCATTCGTTATACATGGGCAGAGAGATCAGTCTGCTGTACGTATCATATTGTAGAACCGCTCCCATAAATTTGTAGTGGTTCCTTTGATACAAAGCACTGTGTTCTCTCTTTCCCCATTATTCCTGTTGGGAAGTGGTTCAGGATCCTCAGAGCACTCCCTACCGTAGACTACCACAACCTCTTCTACTCTGCCTTTATAAGAGGAGACTACTCTCTATCTCAAGGCCATCTTTGGAACGTGCAGGAATAACAATCATCTTTTCTCACAGGTAATTGGAAGCAGAATATTCTAGTGCTTTGTACAGCAGCACTATTTCTGCAACATATATACCTCTCTCCATCTGCCTAAACTCTCAGGACTGCAGCACACTCCTGACTCAATGCTGCTATTGTATAACCTGCTCCTGCTGAGACTTACTGCTTACCGATAAGCTGCATCTTATAGCCCAAGTTCTTCATTCCCAAGTACTCGGATGACGTGACGCTTTTATATTATTTAATTCTACCCAATTCAATTTACTCTATTAGAAACTTCTAACCCATATAATAATCCTATATGAAGCACATCCTTATCTACACACACTGAAGAATAGACATTGTGTATTTGGCAGCACTACACACACTTCAAGGATGCTTGCATTACTGCCTTCCATTACAGGCACATAACGCAGTTTGGTACTCTCTGCTTTAGAACATTCATTACTTCAAAATGTTCACTGTATTTCCAAGTTTATCCCTTCCCAAAACCAGGTCCTAAATTTCATCCTCCTTCTGCTTTGAAGTCCATATTCCTATATTCATACTTTCTTTAGTAGCTGATTATGTTCATTTCATCAAGTCACTTACAATCAGTCATTAAAACAACTAGAGTGTAGTAGCCTCTTCTCCCTTACTTACATCACACATAGCTGACTCTTACCTGCAGCAACAAGCAAAGGAGACACACAGGAGTCCTGCGTGCTCCCTTTCTATCTGAATAGATGTCGCTCCTAATCGCAGTTCATAAAATTTAAATCCCGTCAGAGGAACTGCAGTTGCACGAAACAGTTCACAATTTCACAAGACCTAGGAAGCTGAGGTACACAAACACCTACTGAATGCTTTTTTTATGCTGTATTTCTATTGCTGAAAAACCTATAGCAAAATGGAACGTGTTCCAACAGTTGTAAGGTTAGGTTTGCTATGTTCTCTGAACTCACCAGTCTATCAAATATATGTCTGGAGTAAGACTGTATGATTTGAAATGAAGAAACAATTTGGGAAGATTTTCTTCAAAGAATACCTCAAAGGCTGCAAAGTATTTCAGCATCTGTAGAGACAGTAAAGCACCTCATAAGCAGTCATCAAAAGAATGTTTAGCTGTAAAATAACACAAACCCCACCAAGAATTGAGGATGTCAACATAGCACAATGTGACTTCTTAGGATAAGTACAACAATTAAGTGTTTCTAGAGGAAAAATCAAAACAGTAGGATGTGTTCTATGGATTAGCATCTGGTATTCTCAGTTTTGTAACCACAGGTTAAAGTTCTCCATTATTCAATAGGACAAAAGGAAGTCATCAATTAATCAACTATGCTTCAAGGCAAAAAAACGTTATGGTTCAAAACCAGAAAACTCTGTGCATACCATGCTGTGATCCACACGGAAAAAGGCCAGCTGGCATGGCTTGTTTAGAAGATTAGCAAAGGCAATGAAAGCATCTGCCTCTTCCAGATTGAGAATGAGCACAGCAGCAATGAAGGACATCCCTTGTACCTTCAAGTGGGAAAAGCATCGGGCAAATATAGGTGAGTAGGTTCAGTACATCTTATATCTTTGGAAATGCAAATATTTACAGTTTGCAATATATCAAATACCATTACATAACATTTCCAGATGAACAGAAACAATACGGATAAATAATTTTTATGCATGCAGGCAATTTGACTTCAGCAAGACAGTGTTTCTTCAGATGCCGGATTTAGGTGCTTGATGGAAGTTCCGGGAGGTCTCACGATCACCAGTGCTTAGGACTTGGAATGCAAGAAAGTTAAAACCACACAGGCTGGACGCAGAGCTCATAAGAGACAAAATTTGGCCTTAAGTTCATTGTTAAGCTATGGGAAAAGCAGACATGGAGAAAAACCTCACATATGGGACAGTTTAGACCCAGACAGATATGTTGGAATTGAGACAAAATTCTGTTTCAGAACAGTCATTAGTATCTTTCCACTTGCCAAACAGTATTTGTTCACATACATAAAATTACTTTTAAGTGATTAGCTACAATGCAAGTTTACATTTTTCCATTATTCTCTCAAAAACACTTTAGCTTGCAATAAAAGTGAAGACCATTATTCTTGTAGTTAACTGATGATCTGAATACTCATTATTATAAAAAAATACTGAATAGTCATTATATAATAAAAAATAATTTTGCCAATTTCAACTGCAATGATGATTTCAACTGCAATGCTGTTTCTAGGCATTTATGCTGCCTGCTCATTTAAAAAAAATGCACTCAGTATTTTAACTAGGGAAAAAAGTATTGATATGCACCAAAACCAGTCCTGCAGCTTTCCATTTTTGTGGGATAGATGGGTGTGGAAATAAGATTATATTAAATTTACTGCCATATTAACATTAAAAAAAAAATCTACGATCAGCAGTGTCCAGGCTAGCTGTGTTCCTAATGAAAAAGAGAAGACCTATCCATGAAAAATTGCTTACTTGCCTTTTAAAACTCCACCCTGGGAACAAGCAGTCTCAGAACCTGCAGTTTGTAATCTCACTTAAAGAGTATGGGAGGGTCTCCAAAAATGAGGTCACAGATGACAGAATTCAGGGCTAAAACATTTGAACATGAAAAACCAACTAGATATTGATGCAGAGTCCCAAGCATGTCTCATTTAGAGAGGAAAAACACACCCTGTGCTAAATAATGCTTTGTTGCATGGATCAGACTTAAAACTCTTCAAGTTCTTTTTAGCCCAGAAGCGATTAGAGCTTGTGAAAGTTGTTCCTAGCTGCCACCAGGAACAAAGAAGAAAAAAGCATCGATTTGTTATTTAACTGCTTCTGTAAGCTGACACCATTCAGAAAGATGTTAGGTTTAGTTGGTTTGTTTGTGGGTTTTTGGCAGTTTTTTTACGGGCTTTGGTTGGTTGGGTTTTTTGGGGGTTTGTTGTTTGGGTTTGTTTGTTTTTTTTTTTAACCACAGTAACATTTGCTGCAAACAATCTTATCTTCACTGAACTCAGATGGAGCAATTAATCTTTGACAACAATACACCAATAAGGAGTTTCTGGATTTTAGGATGTGTGGTAGTGAAGCAGAGTATCACTATGGAAATGGCAGCAGTGGGAGCAACACTAAGACAGAACAGGCTAAGTGCTTACTGGAAGTCCACTAGCGTTTTGTTTTTTTCTGTAGATACCATGGGTCTGTCAGAACTATAATGCCTTGTGAACACATCCATTTAAAATTTTCCATGCAAGCCAGATAGTATACTCATCCTTGACATTCAGTACATTTTCACCTATTTAATTATCTCTAAGAATTACCATCATTGTAACTGCTATGAAATAAGTGCCAAAGTTGAATTAAATTTTTTTTTTAAGTGCTAGTAGCATAAAGTTTAGATAACCTACTTACTTAATACACTCTAATACCTGACATCTTAAGCTTTTTTGCCATGTTATAAACATTTTACAGCAAATACTTACATATCCCACATCCGGTCTGTAACATGTATATGCTCCTAAAACACTATGCAGGAGATCATGATAAGGACCACCCTAATACAAGGGGAGGGAGAAAAGAAAAAAAAAAGGTTGGTTTTTTTCCAAAAATCACTGTATAAATATAGGAAGGTAACAAGCCAGTATTTTAAGATGCAAGTGAAGCCAGTGAATTATTGCCTCGTTCACATCCAGAATAATACCCGTTTTTATTCTAAGCATTACCATGTATGCTTTTGAGATGTTAAAGGAAAAGTAACAGACCCATAATCCCATGGAACAATTCAGTGGAAATCAGCATGATGGAAAATGAGGATATCTGGTACACATCCAGCATTGATTTTTCCTTTTCAGAGACAGTGGATGTTTTAATTCTTAGTAACACAAGTTACTGTATTACAATAGTGCATGCATATATTATATCTATATAAAAATCATAAAGCCTGAAAATGTGTACTAAAACACATCAAGATTTCTGTAGAAGCAGTAAGAATATTCTCATTTTTGCATGTAATTTCATAAACATTAATAGGAACCACACGAATTTTTTCCAGGAGAAAAAGCCTTACAGTCCATTGTTAAGTGTCCCTACCTTATTCTCATTTAAAAAAAAAAATATTACTATTTGCTGTTGTATGTAGAAGAGAACTAATTTTACTTTTGTTGCTTTATACAAACAACTTCTAAAAGCTATTCCATATTTAGACAGCTAAGTTTCTTTTCTTGTTTAACTATTCAGAAGTTTAAAGTTGTCATAACTAAAGTTACAGAAATCTCACCTTCTGGAAAATATACAGGGATGGAAATGTGCGTGATATATCCAGCTTAATTAGCTCCAGACTGGCCTCACGATCAGCAACAGATGCACCTGCATCTGCAAGCAAAACCAATACTTACTAGAACTGATACATAAATTCTACAGACTTCAGAATAAAACTGCCATAGGCACATAAAGACTTTCAGAATCTAAGGAAAAAAGTTACCTAGTTCTAATTCTTGGGGTGCACTTCTACAGCACAATACTTCAACAGCTAAAACTGTCCATTGGTACCCGGTATATGCCATCAATTCCAAAAAGTGAGGGAAACGATCAGTAATTACTACCTGTCTACTCATCCTTTTTCAAGTCATACACCTTTACACCATTCAGACTTAAAACCAACAAGTTACCTTTTACTTCTGTGTAACACTCTATCCAGGCCCAGACTGGCCCTGCGTTCACTAGAATTTGAACTTTGCCCAGCCCAGTCCTCAAAACCCTGTTTTCTGTCTTATCTTCTGCTGTGACTTCAGTTACTGAGTCTGTGTAAGAGCACAGAGTGAGAGCACTGTTCTCGATCTAAACGTCATCCAGTGGGATCTCACTTTTCAAATTTTTCATTCCTATTCTGCTCATTTGGTGGCTTATTTCAATCAGCAGCATTGAAATATACACTAGAAGAAAAAGATGAATGACATCGTTATCACAAGAAGCCAGCACTTCTTCACCTGCAAAGTCATGTATATTACTTTTGAAGTCATGCTTTTCTCATGCCCCACTTTTACTGAAAGTAACTAAAATATACAGAGAAGCTTCCAGAACTGACCACACAGTTACGATCTGCAGAAGTTACACTACTTACTGAGCCAAGCTCTCGTTTGGCTCAGTTTTTTTGCATCCTTAGGAGTGGCATTCCTCAAATAGCAAGAAGGAAAGCAGCATTCACTCAAGAACCTCCAGAAGAAATTCAGCTGGGCCTTGAGTTATCCCTATCCTGTCCTCTACATAGGGACATGATGCAAATACTAGTAATAACGAGGAGAAAAATACACAACGCTTGGGGAAAAGGCTCTTTCAGAGGGCTTAAACCAGTCAAGAGCCATCTGGGAAGTGGAAGATGGCAGAATTCGATGAATAGGCTAAACAGAACCTGCTCTGCTGAAGCCTGGAAAGCAGCATTTTCTTCCAGTCCTCCTAAAACTTAAGATAGTTGCATTCAAGAGTGAGTGGGACTGCTGCAGGCTGTGTTAGGGGAATTTGGGAGAAAGGCAGCCATTATTATCACACAGGAAGAACATACACAATCTGAAATAAAAAGTTCAAGAACTGCTGCTTGATCCCTCCTTTATCTTCCAAAAGGAACAGATATTATATTGGTTAATTTGGGACCATTTCATTTGCGACAGTATCCATTTAGAGTATTCCCAAGGAAGATTATAATCTATGGTATAGAGCATAAGAAACTCTGGATTTATACAAGAAATTCAGTTCAACTCCAAGAGGAGTCACCGGGGGTCTTTTGAACACATCTGACAGATAACACATCTTTGATGAATCTCTTGTTCATCATTGTTGATGAATGAACACATCTTTGTTGAATCTAGGACACGAAAAGCTACTTTTCATGCTTTAATCTTTATCTGCCAAAATAAAGTGTTAAAGATGTTTGAACAGGAAAAACCTTCAAAACTACTCTAATATGTTAAATGAGGCTAAAATAATTGATCTTCCAGACTTTGCTACCAAAGATTAGTAATAAGCACAGTGGGCCGGCTTGCTTTTCAACCAGAGATGAAAATCCTATTACTGTAAGTTCTCCCTTCTTGCTACATTTCCCAGAACATCTGACACAATCAAATTGGACCCTTCCCCCTCTCATTCCCATCCAGAACTACTACCTTTCCAAAATAAACCAATTGCCTAAGCCTTCCCCCACACTCAGCCCACACCCCCACAACAAAAGAACAAACAAACCACCACCCCACAAACCAAGGGGCACTGCAAACGTGTTTTCCAAGGATAAGCATATTTACAGTCATATTTACTTGTACAAGTTTCAGATGAGTCACAGAGGTAGCCTAAAGTCGACAAATAATTTACAAAGTAGCCAATTAGGACAGGCAAGAGGAAACAAAAAAGTACTTCTTGCATTACAATGGTATTTTCTTTCCCAAAAAAAGAGACCATCTCAAAAAAAAATAGTTATTTCATAGCAGCTGGTACTGACGGTATCACATAGACAGCATTTAAAAAAGTAACTGTTAACAGCACAAGGAATTAATGTTTATAAAAAGGATGTCTCCACCATTAAAAACATCATTGATGCTATTTTTAACAGGGAGAATAGCCACAGGAAAAAGCAATATACCAGTGATAAAACTCCATTACACATACAAGTGTGCTAACATCCCCACTTAATAGATCAGGGAGGAAAGGCCATCTGGGCAACCAAGGAAACCCAAGTGGGATACAAGTGTATAATATATATTCTTCACCTTTCAGTTCCACAATCAAAAAATAGAGAATAATTCTTTCTTTCCCAAAATCATGGAAGGGATATCAACGTAAGAACCATCTAAGCAGAGCTAAGCAACAGCACACATTGTAATTTAGTTTCCCATTTCTTCTTTTTGTATTTCATCTAAAATTTTCATGAGAGCTTAGTCCTGGTATTTCAGGAATTTGGAAGAAAACACATTCATTTGGAAGTGAACTAGCACATGCAATATTTTAATGCATCTTTTATTGATACATTAAATACTGTTAAGCCCCTCACTCACTGACTTGTTACAAGAAAGCAAACATTTAAGTAGGGAATGACTCAGAGGACTTTTAACAAGTATTCCTAAACTTGTGAGACTTTCTGGGTTTGTAAAAGTGAATAAGAGGCTGTCTAGCATTCAGCAGATCTCACCTTCTATGTCATTCTCGGAACTTGTCTCACTGAAGCTTTTCCATCGTTCCTTAGCTCTCGACAAGAAGATTTCATAAAGTTCTGCAAGAAAACAAAACCAACAACAAAAAAGGAAGAGATAAGTAAGACAAGCACCCATCCAAAACAAAAGCACGCTAAGTATTCTTGGCTTTGGTTTTGTTGCTCGGTTTCATCTTAACCACTGGGGGCAGGGGGAGAATCTATTAGATGGTTACCACTAATCACTGGAGTACCACTATACACAGTTTTATAGTGTGCACTGCATTATGCTTTCTTCTGTGGTGAACATGCAAACTACAAGAGGGAAATCAAGCCTTAATTAATTCAGATTTTTATTTTTGTGAATGGGTTAGAACGCTTCCCAGTTCATCAAAATCATTAGTTATGAAATAAAGCAATTCCCCTTTCCACCCCCTTAAGAAAACAAAGCTACAAATTCTCAATTTTAAACATAAAAATAATTTCTTTGGGGGGAGCGCAACCTTAACTCTTATAAGACTAAAATGTTTTTGTAAGCAGTTTTTGAACCTTGTTTCCATAATTTACCAGGCTATGACATCTAATTGTGAAAAACACCTGTTCCTAAGGTTGTGAAATGCAGTTCTTCAAAAAGCAAATATACCCTGCTTTAGGGTTTTTTTTAACAAAAGTTTAAGTTTTTCTTTGAAAATAACCAACATAATTTTGCATTAAGGTGTGATTTGTTAAGGCATACCAGGAGTGATATTTAATTCATTTCCCACAGCTAGACTCCAAACCTTCCCACGTACGCTTGGGGGTAATCCCTGCCACCACAGCTCTCGAACTCTTCGGGTAGCACGCCTAGGATAGGGAAGCAGGGAAAAAAACAACACCAAAACCAAAAGGCACATATTGCACATCCTGTTTTCTAAAATCATTGGGCAACTTGCAAGCAAAATAACATACTATTTCCCAAATCAATATTCAAGGATCTCTGCTTATGCTAAAGCCCCACTAAAAAACCCCAAAACATTAAGCTCCCAGAAAGCACATTTCATGTTGCTCTGTAATGACCTCTCACTATATCATGGCAACAGAAACTGACTTGACAAAACAGAAAGGAAAAGGAAAGTAAGGTACGTGGTTCCTCTGTTTCTAGAGGAGAAACAAGCCAGCCTTGCCTCATGTACACAACAGAACTTTACTTACATGCCTTCCCAGTTAGGTAGTATTTCATTGACCCAAATCACCATAGCACTAGCAATATTCTCTTCTTGCTTGAAACGCGCTCTCATTATTTTTTTCCTTTTATGTGCTTCTTTAATTTCTGTTAGGCATAACATGTTAATAATTCTGTATTAGTGTATATAAATTATTAGGTAAATATTTCAGCTATTATCTAATTATTTAGATGTCTGAAAGATCAAGGGTAAACTACAGTTGCACATGAGCTAGCTGGTACTATTTCTGTTGATTGTAGGTGTATTTCTCAGGAAATCTTTTAATTTAAGCTAAGTTATTCAAATACACAGGGATTTAGACAAGAAAAAAATCTGGCTAGAAAACTTGTAGCACTTTTTCCTGCAGTACACAGAATGACTAAAAGGCAAGCACATCATCAGCGCTGTTTTTCCTGTAATGAGTTTCACACCCCGTTCTACCTAAGCCTTACTTATTACTTAGACTAATCAGCATTAATTATAGATAAAATTATTATTCAAAAGTGCAATTCTACATCCATTTTAAAATTATTCAAATTTTACTGAAACTTCCACCTAGAAGGATTATGTATTTTCTTTTCTGGAAAGGACCTAAAGATCTGAGACAAAGCCACAACGCTGAACAAGAGAAGAGTATTCTGCCTTCTGTTAAAAAAAGGATCATTTGTAGATTCCCTCTTATTAAAAAGGCTAAAAGAAGGACAGAGCAGTGCTTTCTTGACATCACTAAGAACCACTGTAAAATTGCAAGACATTTTCTATTTATGCATGCATTAGACACATCAACAGAGTAAACATGCCATCCCTGGTAAACTGATCAAGCTGACCAGCTTAAGTTTTTACTGAAGCTTTGTGTGTATAACAATAGTTAATTTAATGAATTTAAATTATATAAATATATAAAATATATATTTAAATATATTTATATTTTAAATATATATTTTTATATTTTAAATATATAAAAATATATATTTAAATTAAATAGGGCACACATACTAAAACACTACACATGGCTGACCCTCCAAAGATGCAGTTAGAGAACATGGACCACAGAACACACCTTACAAGATGCACACCACAAGAGAAGAGTGAAATGAGTTGTCAGATGCCTTGGATTTCTTATTACATCTTTCAGAGTAAGCTGCCACAGATCCATAGAGGCTCAATCAGTTCAGAAGCTTGTATCTCTGACAACAGCCCAAGTAAAACATGCAGCACGGATTCTTAAAATAGCTTATTCCCTGAATACTAGGCACGAGACTACAGAAGCCCTTTCAACAACTATTCATAGATTGACACAGTACCAGATGCTACAGATCTGTTTTTTTAAATTAAACATATCTAGTGGGAGTAGGATCACACAGGTACAGCTGGTTGGAAAAACCCCAAAGTTTTAATCTGTCTTCACATTGGAATTGATCTCAAATTCCTGAAAAAACAGATCTTTAAGCAGTCAGCTTTATTATACTTTGGCTCTCAGTGGCAACTGCAGCAAAACAGCTTGAAAAAAAGAGTCCGAGTACCCAGAAAGATTCTAGCTGATCACATTATACAAGCAGTTTAAAAAAAGTCATCAAGTTCCTACTTAAAAATTAAAGAAAAGGTTAAACTGACTTCTGAACCTAGTTATGTTCACTGTGGTGGAATAAGAAAATGATTTGATAATTGAGTTCTGTTTTAAACTGTGTGCACGTATGTACCAGAGAATAACCTAGATATTAAACAAGGTTGTTCTTTTACTGTACCTACTAGCCAGAAATTATTGTTGCCGCTTAGTTAAAAAGAATTATAGTGATTATTGGCAGTTAACATACCTCGTTTTTTTGCCTCTGCCACCATCTCATCATATTCTTGTCGGTGACGTAAAGCCTCCTCCACTGATTTGGCAGGAAGATTTCTGAAAACAAGTTGTTCCTGAATTCAATACACACAAATGACGTTCTGAACCATTTCAAAACAGGTTTTAATTTGGCTTCTCTCTAAGGTGAGCTTTGGGGTTGTCACACTACCAGTGTTTCAGTAACAGCAGTAGAGAGCTACCAGATGCTTACTGCTTCTGTTTATTAGTTCTCCTATAGCTTTCCCCAAAGCAGTGTTATTAGATTTGTTGAACATCTGGAATGATGCTCAGATGAAGTCTGCATGAAGTGACAAAAGGGAAATACTGATATTCCATACAGTTTAGTCCAGTGCATTTCTGCACACGCATATTTTAATCACTAAATATACCTGCATATCGATGCTCCATTTGCTCATATGAAATCTATGATGATGCATTTTCAATAAGAGGTAAAGGGTTTTATTCATTATAGTTAGCACTTTAAAACTCCCACAAAAGAAGATAGGTTTACCAAAGGATGAAAGGGTAGATCCCCATTTATGTCAGAGCTAAAGCTAAGGAAGCTTGCTGCAGTGCTACCAGTTCACTAGCTTAAAACGTGGTTGTTCTTCGGCTGCATAGTGATCCCCTAATTGCCAAACACACGCTTCCTTTTGACCAAGCAAACTCATTCCAAAACAAATCAGAACACAATGTTTGTCTCAGTCTCTTACCCAATCTCCAGTCTACTTTGGTTCAAAATAAACAGAAGACAGTTCTGTCATTTTAATACTAAAAAGGTTTTCCATCTCCTCTTACACAAGCAGAAAAGATCACTTTATTAATATTTCCAATGAAAGTGAGAGCAGAATATATTTTTCAAGGATAAGGTTGTGGCAACACATTACACACTTGGGATGGCACTCCCATTTGAAACAAGTGGAAGTGTCATTTGTAAAAGCATCCTTATGTTAGTTTGTGAAATTGCGATATTTTGAAAGTACAGAAAAGCATCAGCAAACCTGTTACTGCATATCTTACTCTCCACCATACAGTAAAAGAAATAATGCATTTACACAAAAATAATCATAGCAATCCATACCTCCATTCAGGGTATTTCTGTCTGAGCACTGAATGAGCTTATATACCACTAGAGACAATATCGAAGGAAACTCTGTATGTTGTATTTTTCATTTCCTAAGTAGAACTGATTAGAGCAAACATTTAACACAGTGCCATCACAAGCTTTCTCAAGGTGCAATTTGAAAAGCTTTGCTCCATTTGCTTTCCTCACAGCATGTGTTCCTAGCCAGCAGGTCCTCTTCTTTCCTTCAAATTGCTGAAGACTGTATAGCTGAAAAAAACTGACCAATTTATTACCCATTTTTCATTACTATTCTTATTTGTACTTAATGCAGTTTTTGTTGCGTCTTCATCTGCTGTTGCCTTGCCTTCAGTTGTAGTTTTAAGGAGTCATGAAAACATAACTGGAACAAGGGCAAGGAACAGTATCAGTGAATACTATCATCTCGGTACCAACAAAGCGTTTAACTGTAGTTGCCAAATACAAAATGAGCATTCAGCATTTGTGACAGGAAAGTATTTTTTGCATTTCAAAGGCAATTGTTCCCACTTCTGCTGTTACCTACCTAATACTTTTTCTTTAAAAAAAAACACAAAACAACCCACAATCCTTCTGGTAAGCCAAATCCAGGTTTACTGAAGTTAACAACTGCCACTGTTAAGTCTTCCCAACTAGTCTAGGAAATTAAGTTTCCAGAATGGGGGAAGGAGAAAGGAGTGCACACTGAGATGGCAGGGGGAAAAAAAAAAAATCCATAAGAGTCTCAAGGAATTTTCCTGATTAAGGATGCCCACAACACTTTCAGACAACTGTGATATACAGTAGATAACAGACCGGTGGCCCCATTACAGCGAGAAAGAATTCCTCATATAGACTATAATATACTTAAAAGTTCTTTTGAGGTATTTGTTAGGCTATTATCTGGGATGGAATAATCCAGTGATACTTTCGTGTAAGACTTGTGAAGTTTAGCTCATCAGAAGCACATCTAACAAATTCAGTCATCATCAGTTCCACAGCAGAATCATACTTACGCTGGTCGATCCTCCAGAATCAAAGCAGTAGTTGAAAGTGGTTCAAATTCAATATTTTTACGTCTTGCTGATGGGGGTGGAGGTTTATACATTCTTCCTGTCCGTGCTTCATATTCCTAAACAACATTATTGATAAAAATTGAATTTCAACTTTCAGCCTCACTTCTAATATTACTTGTTTAACACTTATTAAATAATGTTGAAATATATAATAATAAATAATTTACGATAGCAAGGAGCTAACATTACAAGTTGAAATTGTTTATAGCAAGACAGTGCAGCTTTCCAGGACTGTTAAGTAAAGATGAATGAGGAAGCAGTTTCTTGTATCAAATTAATCTTTGTTCTCTTCTAGTTCAATATTACTACTGAGCATCCAAGGATCAGTTACAGGTAGGAAATCTGCATAACCTCCCCAAACTAATTAGCGCGTAAGTATATTTAAGTTATCTGTGAAGCTGACAAAAAACCCAACAAAAACCACTAATCAAGAACGTGTGTGTCTTCCCATTTCTTTCCTTTTGATTCTAGCCACCCTTAAAGATCCGGTACCCCTCACGTTCCTGAAGCCTTTAGCAAGACCATCAAACCCACATTTATCCAGAACTACCTACACTATACTCAGTGACAACATAACAATATTTATCATTAAAAGTCTGTTTCACATGACTTTTCTCAGAGGTTAAAACATGCAATCTACTTAGAAATATTTAAGAGCATTTAATACACAGAAGATTCTGAGGAAGAAAGAATCCAATTCCTTTTTCCACAGAGCAACTCAACAAAACAGAAATACGAGACGGTCTTTAGGAAGAAGGCTAGACAGAGCCAGATGAAAACCTCAGATCTCACATTCCCTCTTTTTTAGCCTCTGTAAATAAAAATTTACTGCCAAGTTCCTGCGAAACCCATTCTTACAATCCAGCAACTCTTAAAAGGTTATCTGTGAGAAGACTTCCAACTTACTCCCAAACCAAGTTAGCTTGTGGGTTCACAATCTCCTTAGGCATGAAGGCTAAATACTAGTTTCTCTGCAAGTCTTCCACATGCTGGAATTCAAAAATACAATACTAAGAGCTGAAAAATCATTTTTTAAAGAGAACAAGTTGAAGGTACTTCAGTAATGTACTTTCACAGATCACACAGCTCTATGCTTAAGCACAGCCAAGTGAGCTCTAACTTGTACAAGCTTTTTTATCTAAAGAGAGTTTGCTCTTGTACAGCTGTTACTTTAATAATTGTACAAGTAAATTCAGTCTCAAACATAAAATATTTTGGTTAATCTAAGTCACCAAAAATAAAAAATTGATCAGTTACTAATTAGGTCATGTATCTTCCCAATCAAACATAACAATCTTCTCTAGAAACTGCTCCCAAATGAATCTCACACCTAATACATAGCTTCTTGTACACGTTAGTTCTCCCAGGGAGAAACAGAGGGCTTTACACATTCAGCATTCATTGATAGCGTTATAGAAACAGAGCTGACAACTTTAAATCTATTATGTAGCTTAAAAGTTCAGTACACAATTGACGTCCATAAAGTTAAATGGGGAAAGACCTCTTACAAACATGATAATGCAGCCTCAGATTTCCAGAGAAGACAAAGAGTTTGCCCAACAGTAAGGTGGCTTAAAGCTCGCTGCTCAACAGTCTCCTTACCCTATCCCTTTTAATGATCGCTGACAAAATATCTGTTCTTCCACACTGGGCATAATACATTAAATGATCCAAAAAGTATAACCTCAGTGAAGTCATGTTAATCTCATCTCAAGAGGACGTTATCACAGAATCATCGAGGTTGGAAAGGACCTCTGGAGATCATCTAGTCCAGCCTCCCTGCTGTAGTTGACCCTGCTTTGAGCAGGTTGCGCAGGGCCTTGTTCAGCCGCATTTTTAATATCACCAAGGATGGAGACTCCACTCTTGCTAGGCAGAGGCTACAACACCCGGTATTCCCAAGTGGTTTCCGATCCAAGTACTGACTAGGCCCAGCCTGCTAGCTTCAGAGATCAGAGGAGGTCGGGTGTGTTCACAGGGGTAAGGCCATATGCATTATATGCCACTATACTTTTCAGATCGTAAGGAGATATCTGGACTTCTTGCCCTTTTCTTTTTCTAGTTTGTGGGAGTCAGAACAATAGTTTAACTGACAAGAAAAGGTGATTGCACCTCCACAAAACAAGCCAGAGAATGGTTTTGAAACAAACATTCTCAGTATCTTTTGAAGTGGTTTCCACCCTCACCCCCAAGTCTTCAGCTATCCACCCTTTAACCGCTGTATCATACTCGGCCCCATGGCAGCATAGCAAATAACTCATTTTGTTAGCATCCTGGAAAGACAAGCACAAGTCTATAGCAACCAGCCTACTATTTCAACTAGAGGAGAAGCTCTGTTGCTTTTCTGTCTTCAAGAAAAGCCCGAATATGCACCTTGTACAGAAAAAGAGTGAGCAACTGTCATTTATACATACATGCACACTAAAAACCTAATGCTTTGTAAACACAATGACTTAAAAGTTACTAGCCAACTGTTCTTTAATATAACTTAGTTCTAAATATTTCTAAGTCTCTGGCCAAGAACAGTGGTTATACAAATTTTCTAGACCATACTCCTTTCCTGAAGGGTAATTCAAGACAACTTTTGATGGAAAATAATACGCATTCAACATCATTTGGCACGTTCAAACAAGTATCTTGAACATCCGGACATACAGGATTGGTAGAGTTCTGTTGTAATTCACATAAGCACGAGAAAAATCAGAAACCCAACATTCATTGTATGAATGAATATGTATATTGTTAAGCCTAAAATTATTTCATTCCACCTAAAACCATAGAGACATTATAGGCACTCCTGCCATGCTTTATACCTCAGGCTACCCCAGCATATCCTTAAGTTAGGAATGCATCCTGTGATAGCACGCGGAGGTCAGCATCCAGGCTGCAGTAGCAATGCCATCCCTCATACTCTTGGTAGAAGTTCTGATTTACTTTCACACTTTCCAGTACTTTGTAACAGGAGCCACAAAAATCAAGTTCATTTAACGGTCAGAGATGAGGAAGCTCAAACGGTACCAACCATTTCAACACTCCTACATACCTAATTTGTATGCAAGTTGAATAAAAAAAGCATTGCAAATTAGAAATGAAGCCACTCGCACCCTTTTATTACAAGCAACACATTTGAATGGTGCTAGTGCTTCTGGCTATCGTACATGCTAAGAACTGATATACTATTTCCAAAGCAACAGAGAAAAAAAGAAAAAATCTTCAACTTGGATTTCCACAAAAGGCAGAACTCATCGCCCAACTGTGTTTCTGGAAGTAAGTACACTTCACAAACAGTTGTTTTTTTGCAAGAAAAGAAGGCATGCACAGAGAGGGGAAAACTGTAAGCATTACTAAAAAGAGTCAAAGCAGAGACCAAAATAGCTTCAAGCTCAAACCGTCATGGCTGCACATTCCCCAAAATGAAATATATTCCAAAGTATCAGAACTTCCCAATGTTCCCAAGATGCTTGCTCCTCAAGAAGCCTGTGCTCTAGGAAACTTACTTGAGGATTAGATCCCAGAACCATCAGACATACATGGAACTCACTAGCTTGTGCAAGTAAAATATCAATTTTTTTCTGGAATATTTTGTATTACTAGATGTAAGGAATCCAATAGCCTTAACCATGCATTTGATGTGGAATCTAAAAATCTTGGCACAGGACAAAAAGCTTGAGCTGACACAGAATTTCACTTCCAAAGATGTGAGCTAATACTCTTCCATAACAAGGTAAAAATACAAATTAAAGTCAAATGTCTTGGCAAATGCTTAACATGCAGGGCATATGCTAGAGGATAGAACAGTTGACAACTAAGATTCAAGACTATGTAAGACCTGTTTATGTAAAAAAAAATAATTTTGGAAGCGTCACATGTATGGTTTCAGTAGTTTAGGGAATGTAGTTAAAAATTCTTTATTGCAGCATATCTGGTATTTATTAAAAGATACGGAACATTTCACAATCCCAAAATAGATAAAGAAAAACAAACCTCAGCTTTAATAGAAAGTAAGAATAGCTATCTCCTTATTAAGGCTGGAACTGCATCCTCTCATCTACTGCCAATAATAAACCTGTTAACAGGCTAAAAGCATGTTTTTCCTGAAAAATGCTGTGACAATATATTTAAGACCACTTTGATATGTGGAGGGACTTGTATTTCAGTAGGAATAAATACCAGAAATATAGATAAGCCTATTAACCTACAGACAGGTAACACAAATGGGGCTGGGGAAAAAAGTCTTTTGCTTATAAACTGCCTTTGTGCTTAAGAAGATAAAGATATCATAGACTGTAACTTCCTTACACACACACAAAAAAAATCCAACAAAAACACCCTGGTGTTTTAAACAAAAGAAAAAATAATAAACCTGCACAGGTCTTTATTGCCTGCACCTTTTTGATATCTACATGGAAACATACGAAACTGAAGTTTCTTTCATCCTTCCTCAGAAGAACCATACAGGACAGCTACACCATTCAGAGCTATTTTAGATCTCTCTAAACAGTACTGGATTGCACTGTGTAACATACACATAATTGCCCATAGCTGCTGCTTCCAACATCTAAGCAAACTAACTTACGGAAAGGAAAACCAGCTGCATCGCAGCATTCCAAAAGCATTAGTTGACCCCTAAGTAGGGTATGCTTGTGGGGATAAAGTATTTAACTAAGTGTTCACATACTAATTCAATTTTAGAAGACAAACTTGCATCTACAGTGCCCAAACTATAGAGCTTTAAAGGCATAATATTGACCATGAAATTTAATATGCATCTTGCTGTATCCCAGTTTTGATCTATCAACAATAAAAGCTGAACTCCTGGAAATGAGTAATAAAAGCCTTGGATTACAAGGATTGTGAAAGTCCTCAGTCCTGGAAGTACCAATTATACAGATTAAGCACCACAGATCCAATTATGTTTTAGGTATGCTGGAGGAGAAAGTGACAGGCTGGGCAACACTGAATTAGCTTTCACTATCTTAAGGATTGCCTCTATTTAAAGTAGATGTCAAGGCATACTAATACTCCAATTAAACGAAGCATGCACCTTGTGTATTACAGTTTCTTCTAACATGCTTTACCCCCTCCAAATTCTAAGCCTGATACCGAAAGTGGTTTTATTCAATCATGACTGCTGTTGAGGAAACAATGGGTATTGCCATATATTCCGAAAGTGATTTTAAACCTCTCTCCCCTCTGCACACGTGCAACTCTGGAGCAGATCAGCCTCTAAACACATCTATACAATTATTTTCACAATGTTGTACAGCTAACTAGAAATATCATCAGAAAGATTATTTCCCTTCATTTCAAGCAGAGTTGATCATCCAAGAATGGGAGCATTAATAGAATCGCTTAGGAGGGCGCCCATCTACATCACTTTAATAAAACTAATAGAAAGTTTATGTAAAAAGAATTTCTGCTAACGCATAAGGATTCCCTCTTATGTCATCATGTGTGTCCCCCCCAGGTTAAATGTTAAAATTGCTGAGCTAGAACTGGTTACAAGGTGATTAAAAACAAAGAAATGCTTATAGCAAGAGTAGATATCACTGAAAAATTCTGCGACTCATAAACTAGACATTTTCCCAGAACTAAGAATGCCAGATGCTATCAGGACAGCCAGAACAGTACATTCTTTACTAACTTGCAGGTGATATAGGAAGAAACTATATTGAAGGAGGGAAAAATAATAATCTTCACGTAGTACAAGAGAACAACCAAACAGACACTGAAGAGTTTCTAGGTCAACCTTCCAAAGTAATGCCATCCATCTCCAATTGTTTATTTATTTTATGTTTTCCTCAACTGGATATTTAACAAGTTGCATCAAGTTCCATCTTTTGTTGTTTACAAAAGAGCATGAAGCCAGGGGCTTCTGGGCCCAATAAAGAAGAGCCAAGAGTGGCTGGACCATGTAACGTGAACTGCAGGCATCATATGTCAACTAGCGGTTATGTTACTGCTCTGTTTCACAAAGCCAGAGTTACAGATCCACAGAACTAAAAAGCTAACTTGTACTATCCCTGTTTAACACAGGGTGTGGGATTACATTAAAAGATTTCAAAGTAACAGGCATATGCATTGGACCAATTTCAGCAGGGTACCAGTCACAGCAAATAGAAGACATAACAGCATATAACAAAAGTTTCAATAGCTATACTTTTCTAGGTTTCCAATTTCATACTGGAAATAGCAATTAAAAGCATCTGGAGTTCTGAAGTGCCACTGTTAACAGCTTGTATGACTTAGTGACGGGGAAAAAAAGATTCTAGGAAATCAATTTTCAAAGCTAATACGAGGTGCTCAAAAATATTACAAATTAAGCCTTTTAACAACTTTTACCATTAAGCAAGGAGGCACAGCAAACAAAGTAAATTACTGTCAAGCTATAGCATTACCTATTTCCTGCTATTGAAGAACATGCAATATAAACAATAATAAACAATTATACTCTATCACTTTAAGTTGTTAGTGAGATTCATGTGTGAAGTTTATTTGCTTATTTTACTAATGGTATCTAATGAGTTGATGGTTAGTGCCATAAAATATTCATGCTACTGTGAAAATGTGATGTTTGTTCTATTTTAATGAGTGCTACATAGTCCCATGCATGGCATTAAATACAACTAGAAAGAATATATATTAAATTTCATACCCCTGTGTTTAATAGACTGAGAGCAGATATTGACGCAAGACTGCCAGAACTGTCATCCTAATGAGAAAAACAGAAGCAAAACCTTAGTGAATAAATGAAGGAAAAGACCATTACAATATAGCAACATGCACGCCAAAATTTAAATTCACATGTAGAGTATTTACACTCTATGTTTGAAGAAACATAACATGGCTGTTCCTCCTTCTTCTCCAGGCCCCAAAATACACAAACACACATACAAAGACTTTCCACTTGTGCAAGATGTCTATAGACATCTATTGGACTATTCTTCTGTTTTAATTGAAGTTCTATATTTTCTACCATCAGCACCTTTGCCTGAAGGGAGATCATCTTCCATGGCATTTCGCAGGTGCATGACAAAAGGCGTTCCCTGATACACTGTCTCTCCCTAGGCCACATCACCCATAGAAGTTAACACTTATTTAAACACTAGCCTTGGAAGATATGCTGTTAAAAAGGAAAGAACAAAACATTGTCTATAGGCCGACACAAGAAAACAGAAACTGTTTGCTCTGAAAATGAATCTTGAAGACCTTGCCCTCATTCAGCTCACGTTAGATTGCATCTCACACCCAACTATATCTTCACCTATAAGCTAATTAGCTTTAAAGCTTAAAATGAATACTCAGGAATAGTACTCGCACTGTGGAGAAAGGGAAGAGAAACATAACTGGACTTGGATAAGCATTTGGCAAGAAACAAAATACTAGGTAACTTTCAAACAGAACTTTCACATAAGTGTTTGGGTTTTTCTATTTAACATGAGAGGGTAGAAAACGTCATTAAATAGCACAGTGACTTAGAGAGGGCCTTTCAGTCCCCCACCTTCCCCCCCGCCACGTTATAATTAATATTTCTAAACTGAAAGCTCGAAAGTGGACTACACCTCAGCCTCACTGGTGAGCTGATGAGAACTAAGATACATTTGTAAGGCTTTGAGAAACAGTCACTTAAATTAAGAGTAAGATTCTAAGCAGCGATATGAAACCCCTCATACCACGTTGCAGCAAGGCAATCGGGCAATAGCATGCCCAACTACAGGAGACCCTGTACAACCACAGCTCTGCAGGTTTCCATTCAAAAGTCAAAACTGGTTTTCTAATGGAAGAGCCAAGCAAGCTTAAAGACATTGAGGTTGGGGGGAAGACACAGCCATTGCTTTTAAGCATTGGATTACAGCACCTGGAAGAAGGAAAATAAGCTTTTATCATGCCTTCAATGTTATTTCTGAACGTATCTGCAGTGTTCTTGTACCATGCATACCTCAGACTAATGAAAAGCATTTTAAAGGCTTCTTTCTCCCTTACCATACTATTTTATCTTTTTCAGTACTGAAGTACCATGCCAGCCTCAGAAGGATAAGGCTTATATTAAAAAAAACACCACAACACACAAAACACAAAAAAAGTCCATAAAAGACAGCATCTTTACCACCTGAATATTTTTGCTAAATCCTATCCTTTTGGAATTTGATACAGCCTACCTAGGCAATGATTTTGCTATCGCAGCACCTCAAGCTCACCAGCTAGGTCTGCTTAACCTGCAAAAGCTCACTTCTTAAGAGAAGAAAACAATTATTTTTATCTATGCCATCCTTTGCTAAAGAAATTCAAAGGCCAATAGAGGGGGAGGCATCCCATCAAAAAGAGGATCCAGAAGACCAAAAAAATCTAGTGTCCTACCAAATCAAAGTAAAAGAAGTTCTATCATTTTTATTACCTCAAGATTGTTTCTATATTCTTTGTTTCCCTAAAACCCAGCAACTTCCAACGACAGAAATGAAAATACGTACAATGCTTATGCTTTCTTTTTCAAGCTTTAGGAAGAGAAAGTTTGCTTCAATACTCTTCGTAGTTGACCTCAAAGACTTTAAGAAAAAAGAAAACTCAGCAATCAGAAGAATTCACATCAGCAGAGTCAATGCCTCTGCGGTGTTTTCAAAATATTAGTCCCATGCTCACTGTAGAGTACTCCCCTGAAGATACATTTGTGCCACCAACATAGCATTGACATCATGAGAAGTTCTCCTTGACAAGTTTTCCTTGTCAAAGCAGCTGGGTAAGCCCTGGTACTAGGAGATGAACTGTATTTTATGTGCTTTATGCAAACAAAAGGAGAGACATTTGTCTCACTGGGGTCCTACCGGTTTCATTACCATTTTACTGACAAGATAGTAATTGCAAAAGTCTAAAACACTGTGGAATGCCTTTGATTTACCTCTAGCATAGCGTTTCACTGACTACATGTGTGACTCTGGAAAGATGGTGGACATTTCTTGAGAATCTGACCGCTACAGTGTCTACAAAGAAAACCATCACAGCCTTCTCACTGCTGCTAGTAAACAAATTGTTATTCAGGTGTTACATGCTCCTTGCAAGACCAAATACCCCCATTTATTGTCTGTCCTGGTTTCAAGGTAGTTTGTTACCAACGTATTTCTACCTATATCTGCTGAACAGGCAGAAGTCTTGCCTTTCTCTTCTCTCCAGTAGTAGTGCAAGACGAGCCAACATGACTTCTACCTAGATAACTGTCTGCTGAAGAACTGCTCCTATGAAAAAGCATCTAGCACTGTATTTACCTACTTCTTTCAGATATTCAAATCCTTAGATTTGTTGACAAACATGCCATATACACTTTTTAAGCATTAGGAGCTTCATGCATTTTTAAACCGAAACAACAAAGATTGGAGGGAAGAGTTAATATTGCAAGTTAGAAGGTCTGAGTCGTATGAAAACTGATTCAAAATGCATGTTTGTCTGAAGAGAAGCCTCCAACAACTCTTGTCCCTGGGTGCTGTGCTGATTCAGTGAATGCAATTTCTCCATTAGATTTCAGACCGGAGATAACGACATCAGAAAAATATGCAAGTGAAGACACTGGTTTTTTAGCCCTCAAGTACAGTATTTTACTTTTTTTTTTTTTTAAGATTTCAGAGCCACCCAAAAATAGTATTTTCAGAGGTTAGTTGTAGGACAGTGACACAGTCATCAAAATCAGAGTTAGTATTTAATAGACTGTCTAAAATTAATACCTTCCATTTTGTACACAAGGTGTCAGCTTTTGTAAAAGATGGCTTTACTTCACTTCTGAATAAGCAATCATTTCTAAATCACTGCAAGGTTTTCATGGTGTGTCAGATTTAAATAGAAGCTTCCCCCCCCCTTATTTAAGGCTGTCACTGACAGTACTTTGTTAAAACTGACGTGTATTTCCATATTTTGAGTTTACTTTAATTCAGGCATATTAGGGAAAAAATCACCATGCTCCTTTAAACAAATTAATAAAAAGTATTCAAAACTGCTTTAATAAAAAGCAAGAGCTCAACTTAATGACTTGATATTCAGAATCATTTTGATCATAGATTAAAAGCTCTTTTCTTTAACCATAAGCACAAAGAATGACATTGAGCTTGTATTTTTAAACAAAACTTGCACTTCAGTCAATACACACCAAAACGTTATACATCAGCCCACAAGTCGGTTTCTGCTTTAAATGCTTCTATATTAAAAAATTTCGGCAGTCTAATTTAAAGCAGATTTCTGTACAGACTGAAAAGAATTTACCAGACTGATCATTAATGACCACATACTTCTTATAATAGCCAGTTTTATTAGCTGCAGTTCATGAAAAAAGGCACACTTCCTAAAACCAAACGCATTTGACATTTGCAGTCCTAAGGAGTTGCTATTTTCCCTTTTTAAAAAACAGCGAAGGAAGGAAGCCCAGAGGAGGGAGATGTCCAGCAAAAGAGTTGGCCTCAATCACATCCTGCTTGGGCAGCTCTAAATCCAAGGAGAGCCGAGCGTGCCAGCAGCTGCGAGCGGGGAGATGCAGCTGCCAAGAACCTTCAACCTCTGACCCAGTTCGAGCTAGAGCATCTCGCCCAAAGCATGCTGATGGCAGCACAGCTGCGGGGGACTCTGCCATCTCCCCAGCCAGACAAGCCCTGCAGGTTGCTTTTCGACTAAAATATTTTTCTTCTTCTACGTACGCTAAGAAACTTGCAGAGACATTATTTACAGTAACGTTCATTAGACAGTCTCTGAAGGCAGAGCTGGCTAGCATCGTTGTCTGAAAAATGTCTGAACCAGTATCCCAAATTAAGTTTCCAGCTTTTCTTGGAAGTTATTCAAGATATTAGAATCGCTACCTGACTTCTCTGTAGAGGCAATGTCTAGTTGATAGACAGTGACTGGGAGCCACAAGCATTCATTTAAATGTAATTATCAATTTACTACATCATTCTTACCAAAACAAAGATAACACAGGAGGCTTCCATCAGCCAGGATGGAAACAGGGCATGTGAGCTCTACCACCCTTTTGACTATAATCTACAACGATGCCATTTTTTTCTTGTTTTACTAATAGGAAAGTACTTTAAGCTTCACAATATTGCCATAAAGCTTTGATGTAAGTATTACCCTTACCCAAAAGACTTCCTCCTCCTATTAATTACAAAGGTTTTCCTGTCATGAGTTAATTTTTCTTGCAAAAGGGCTTCTTAAGATCTCATCCTTCATCTGAAGGATGCTGACTCATTACTGAGTTTCCTTAATCAAGGAATTATTTGCACCCTCCCAAAGCTGGCCACTGGCATCAGTAAAGTCACAGAACTTTGTGTTCAACCATGGGGAATGCCATAGCTGTTCAGGAACGGCAAGATTTGTTGCTAATAATAAAACTATCATAAACTCCCTCACAGGCAGCTTGCCTACAGCTTAAGCCCATTCTACTTGCATAGCCTTACGCCTAGAAGCTCATTTTGTAAAAGCTGGTAAACAGTGAGTAGCCGTTGTTCTGACCACAGATGGCTAAAAAAATTGGGAAAAAATGCAGGTTTTGTGTTTCAGATCACACTTGATCCCTTGACTTCAATTTAGAAAGTCAGTGCGGAAGTTTGTAGAGACACTCCATGTAGGATATAAGTATTCTGTCAGGTTCACAGAATTACTTGTGAACAGAACATATTAAGCTTTAATCGTATTTCTATCAACTTCTTAAAGGCCTCATAACTGCATTCTTGCCTATATTCTTTTCACTCACATGTCCTGCATAGTAAGGAATTTAGTCTAGGGACTTCAGTCAGCCATTCAGAAGTGAAGATGCTATTTTCCACTGATCTTCAGTAACCAAGTGTGCCTATATTCATTCTAACCCATCGCCAGCTTAGCAAATCTGAACATTTTTGAGAAAAGAAACCATTGGCTTTTCTTCAGAGGCATATGCACGAGGAGCTATACTGTAAATTTTAAGCACACATGCAAGACATTTGATATATGTTAAATATGGAGTCATTAGAGTCACCTCAATTTAAGAATCAAATTTTCTCAGGTATTGTAGATCTAACTCTGTGCAGAGTATACCGTCAATCAGGATCCCCCTTTGATAACTGTCTATCTTAGCTCATAATGCTTTATCTAAAGACCATGCATGCTTTAGCTAAAATAGAAGCTAAAAATATTAGCTGTTACTGACACATTACTCAAGATTATATAAAGCAATAATGACCCTAGTCCGGCAACCACTGTACCACAAACCGCATGACTAGTAGCTAGGACCAACTCAATCATGTTTAAAGACAATACATTGTTTTAATATATCTGCTTTTCTGCCATTTCAGAGAAGTTAAAAAAATGGGAACACTACAGTTTAAAAGAAAAACAGTCACTGAGGGACAACAGGATAAGAAAATAAGACTATTTCTGTAGACTATGACTTGGTCTCCAGAACAAACATCTTCATTACCAGAAAACGGGAAACAGATGACTGGTAGCATTGTGCACACTCTCCATTTCTCAGGATGGAAGAGACATCTGGATTTTTACCACTGTATTTTCATAGCACAAGGCCAACAGCATTCATCTGCAAGTAAACTAAGAAAGAACACTTGCCCTCTCTCACCCAAAAAGGGAAACCATTTAAATAAGGAAAATTGTATTTGAAAATGTTGAAAAAGCACCCAGTTTACTTCAGAGTAAATAGCACTTGTTGCAGTCTCATCATTTTCCTACATTTCATTGCGTGACAAGTCCCATTACACTGAAGTCCTTCAAAAAGAACCTCTTGTTTTTCACTTTAGTTGCTTCCAAAAGGCCCTCTTCACCACGAAGCTCTTTTCTAGAAGATGACTGAACACTGCTTCATTCACAGCCATTTGCACCTGCCAAACACATCAGCTTATATGGAATTTGAGAAAGGAGACAAAGAGAAAGCAGCTCTCGAGATTCAAGTTACTGTTTTCACCAACACAAGGGACATTCATATTTCTTAGGTCAACAAATCTTTCAACTTCAGGATCCCATGTTAACATTAAGTTACATTACCAATTGCTCATCTTTAAAGACTCTGCCATTTTATTATTATTTTATCAAATTAAAGACAGATTCCACAGGAACGAACATATGGAAGTACAACTTGGTATCAGGGGAAGGAAATCAGAATTACCTTTCTGTAGTACCCCAGTAACACCAAAACAAGTTCAACTTACAGTACTATTTTGAAACAAAACTACCTTGAGTGAGATTAAAAGTCTAAATGAAACAAGATTACATGTTTCAGAATTCTAAGCAATTTGTCACAAGTTACCCAGATAGTAAGTCTTCCAGGCAAGAAGGACTATGGAAAGATGAGTTAGATAAATTAAAAAAAAAAAAAAAAAATCAGTTTTGTAACACTACATTATCCAAGAATGCTTTAAGAGGATAAATTTTACTAGATTAATATCTAGTTTGAAGAAAACCTGAATATATAAATATGACTATGGTTTTATTGCACAGACAAGCAAAAGTAACTCAGAACTGAACTTCATAATGGAAGTCTAGAGTATTTCACAATCACTTTTGCCATTAAAGAAGAATTGTAGCATATTATGTTAAATAAAGCAAAATTTTACGGGAAGTATTAATACAAGTTCTGATGTTTTGACCTAAACAGCTTAAACACTTTTTTGAACATGTATCACCTTTTTATAAGCACTGAGATGTACTGAAGAATATACTAGATAATCATAAAACTCAAACTCCTTCTCAGTAACTACTATTCTTTAGACAAAGCCCCAAAAGAGTCTTCCCAGAGCACTCTAAGGTTGTACAGTAAAAATGTGGAGATAACAGCAAAGAACTGCAATATCTATGCATTAATTTTTACAAGTTTTGTACCTAGAGTTGTTTGATGTTTACTCACCTGCTGAATAATTTTGGAATCTTTTGGAAGGTTTTCCCTGGGCGGGACTTTTCCAAACAACTTCCAACCAGGAGCGCTTTGGACAGCAGGTTTGAGTTCCTTTGTCCTTTTAGTGAAAAAGTTTCTGAAAAGAGAGGAGGGTTTTCTTTTTGTTTATTATAAGCATATAAACAAATGATATTTGTACCCACTTACATTTCTTTAAACCAAGTTCACCACTGTAGAGATTTACAGCTCAGCAAATGCATAGTGTGCTACCTTAGCTTTCTCTTTTACTTTAGAATAATTAACTTGAAGTGGAGCAGCTTTCGTTACAAGTGCTTTGATGCTAATATTTGTACTTAACACTCAGTTTTACCTCTGAATTCTAAGCTACTTTACGCAATATCAGAGCTCTTTTAGTAATACCGGGCACTTTTTAAGATGTAAGTTAGCAGCATACAACAGCTCTCTGACTTTTGTTTGGGGTTTGTTTTAGCATACCTTATGGAGCTATTTGGAGACTGAAAACAGCTGAAAATCACTGTATAACTTACAGATTTAAGAAAGAAGTTGTGAACTATTACTTCTACTAACGGTTTCTGCAATCTTCACACCTTCAACTTTCATAACATGGACTAGAAAACCAGGGAACATGCACACAGCTTCAGTTTAGCAGATAACCTTTGCCAGTGCCTAAAGCAATTACACTCAAACAGGTAGATGACTGCATTGCTCTATTACTTCCTAGAAAGCCAACCATCACAAGATCATATTAGCAAGCATTTGTCTAGATACGCGGCTGTACTATTTGACTCCGATCACAAGCTCCCACACAGCATGCTATGTACGAGTGCTTTGAAAATTAAAGTACATTTGTTCTGAATATTGGAAAGTTACTTTCTAGAAACTTATGAAAAACACAGAGGGATTAAAAGTTTAGTAGTCTGTAAGGTTACTTCTCAGGATGCTTACAAGTTGACCTCTGAGCGAACAGAATATGGAGCACTTTTATTGCAAGATGTTTTTGTGCAGTGCTAACTAGCTAACCTTGCACTTTCGCACTCTTCCTCTGCAAAGAGATCCCCAGATTTATTCTTCACTTACAGCATTTGCTGTATTTTAAAATACATTTCCTTCTGAAATGGAATGCATTCACGTTTGTGCACAGAAAACAGTCTCTTGGCTTTGCCCAGACAGAAGTAGCATGGTTCAACAACTGCAAATCTGTCCAAAAAGTGCACAGTCACTCTTAAATTCCAGCGCTGTCAGGGTCTCTGGCCATGCAGCATAGTTTTACAATTAGGAACTGTTAGTGTTTGTAAGACATTGTACAGTTTTCAGATACAAACTATCTTTTCAGTTCCCAGAATGTTTGTTATCTGGGAAACAAGCAAACACCTGTCACAAAAATCCCTTTTGTACAAGTCTGCATGAATGGACTCTACAGATACTTGTGTGTAGTTGAAGATCTAGCCACCAGAAAACAGCAAGCTGGAGAGTAGATGCTGATAAAGTGTGAAGGTCTCCCAAGAACCAGTAAGCTCAAGACTAGCGGTCCTGTGGAATCCAGAAAAACTGAGAAACTCAGAACACCAAGACTCTACTCGGTCTGTCAGAAGCCACCAGGACACACTACCAATAAACAACAGCTTGTTAAAAAGAAAAAAAAAGGAGAAAGACTGCATTCAAGAACACAGCGGCTGCTACAGGCAGGCGGGGAGTATGGGGTTACATACACACCTGATGAAAGAGAAAGTGCCTTGAGAGATTATTTTGGACACCCACATAGAAGCTGTTGAGGCATCAGTACACGCCTCCACTTCTGTGGAGGTCTCCCAGCTGTTGTTCCAACCCAGTAAGTAAGCAAGAATGTTTGGGAATAATTGCTTGCACTGTATGAATAGTTACCTGCCATTAATAGAATCAAGCTGTTGCTATTAATAATAGCTTAATTAATACAAGGTGTTCTAGGAAGCATTAGCTGTGATCCATGCATCCCACAACTCTGTCCCCATCAGGGAAGCTTGCAATACCTTAGTCCATCCCTGTGGAAGCAAAGCAGGCACCCAGAACACCAAACCAGCGGTTTCTGACACATGACCTGGAAGGAAGGGCTGATGAAAAAGCCAAGCCATGATACCAACATCTTTAAAAGACACTGTCCTCAGTCAATCCCAGGACTGCATACCATTAGCAAAATGAACAGGTCCATCCATAAGAGAAAAAAGATGCAAAAAGCGTGCTTACGTACATAACAAAGGCTCATTTCACAAGTACAGGACACCTTTCACAGTGCTTTACATTGTCTTCAGGAGGGAAGGAGAAGTGTTCAAAGAATCATCTAGAATACTTTGTCTTGTTTTCTTAACACCAACATGTCACTACATACTACACTACAGCCTTGCACTTAAATCTTCAAATATAGCCGCTGCAGTAGTTGCAACTTAATTGGCAGAGATTTTCTTCCCAAAAGCAGGTATGCAGGAAGAAACATTCTGGAGTACCGTTCTTGAAATAGGCAATAGCTCATGCGCCCTGACTTCACCGATAGCAATAACCGATCTCTGCACATACTACGGAATACCACCAGGACTACCTGGCAGTTCAGCTCCATTGCTAATAGCACTTGTGGAAGCTGAAAAGATGTACGCCTTTAACATTGACGGCAATCTGTCACTGTATCAAAGCTGGTTTATGATTAACCAGGAAGCTGGCAGATTTTAAAAGGAAAAATGTGTAAACACACAGAAGGTTTTAAATCTTTTGTAGAGAACTATTAATTAAGCATGCTAATGGCTCTTACAAGATTTGATTTTTTAATATTTTTTTAAACAAATATAACATTAAAACAAACCATCCAGAACGTAGTCCCCACCATAATGAATCTTGGTGGGTTTTTAATATTCTTTGGTGTACTGAATTAAGCAAAGGCTTGTTTCGCTTTTTATGGATGCACAAGTGAAAATATACAGTTTTACTTTTATTGAGTAGATATTCATTGAAGTCTGTTTCTTGTGAAGGCAAAAAGGTGGTCAAACTTTGTATCATGTCAGAATAAACCTCACACAGGAATTCTAATCTAAGAGACATTAATGGGAGGTTTACAAACAAGCTTTGCTGGAGATGGAAGGACACTTTTAATACATTGTTTTGGCAGCTAACAGTATCACATCTGATGTGCTGTTGACAACAGTAAAGCCTTACAAAAGCCCTGTTAAGGAACAGCATCTGTGAATGCTTACGAGTTGCATTCACTGAATTGCAGGAAGTGTACTAGATTTGATATATTTGTTGCTGCTTAGAATATTCATGAGTTTCACTGATCCCAGGAAAAGTCATCCATTGAGATGGACTGAAAAGTCAATAGCATTTTAGTACAGAATCTCAAAATCCATTTGAAAACTTCAAAATTCCTTAAAGAGAAGCCTACACTTTAGAACTGAATAATGCTTTCTGTTGAAAGGACCTGTGGGATACAAGTATTAAATTAGTTCATTGAATTAAGCTCTGGTTTACAAAAGCCCAGTGGAAGAGTTGCAAGTTTTTCTCCCCTGCTAGTGTTATATAACCACACTGGAACGCACATTAACGCTCTCAAATGACACTCAGGAATGTTTCAGTAGGTGCACTGAAGAGCTTGAAAAGTAGCTGAAGCGCCACAGAATAAGCCGCCATTACTGGCACATACCAAGACATCTATCTATTCCTAACATTGTTTGGATTACACTATACAAAAACCCATGGGCTCTCATGATCACACAACTACAACAGCTGTAGTAACAGCTACAAGTGGCAGTTTTCTTCCTTATTTAACAATGCTTCAACTACTCCTGCCTGTGCCCACAGCACTCTGTGGAAGAGTTTCACCATACTGATGGCACAGTAATTCAATGATGTTAACCAGTTCCACAGGCGGCATTAATGTGACCTTCTAGTAATGCAATTGCTTGTTTCCACCCTGCTTTTCCTTTTCAAATCACTTTTTTGTTGCTGTTTAAGATAAATTGGTGAAGTCTAAATGCAGTTAGAATTAAGTCTCAGAATGGGACAGGTGGAACTTGATATTTTAATGTGATATTTTTTGTTTACTTTGGGGTTTTGGCTTCCCCTCCCCCACCACAAAATCTGAACACAAAACTTTTTTCCCCTTTTCAAGCTAGCTATATGCCAGCCCAAGAGGATGATAGATTTCCAAATTTTAGGGGAAGTTAATGGAAAATACCAGAGACAATTACTTCAAGCCTGATCTTAAATTTCATCCAAAACCAGACTAGAAACTGGGCTGCCCTATTTGCACAACAGCCACCCAAAGAACGCTGAAGTGCTTGGAATACAAGCAACCATGACCATCAGCAGGTAGGAAAGTCACCAGGCTGGATACAGCTCCAGCACTCTGCCTCTAGGTATAATTGATTCACCTTTCCACAAGACCAAGTAGTCTTGCGGTAGTCTTCTGTTTGACTGAAAATGTCAAACTCAGATCTAGTTTCAAGCTAGATGTCATTTTGCTACAGCTCTTTCAAAGACATGGACACATGTAGATCTTCCCTTTCTGCAACTCCACTGTGTGCCACTACCAACAGGCTATGAGTATTTCGCTGCTTTGTGCATCCCAACAAAACCTGAAGTTGCTTTCCCTCCCACTCCAAATGCACATCCTTGGGTTTCCAGTCTTAACTTTGAGCCTCAAAAGAAGCCTGCCAGAAGAATCACCTCTGATGATTCAGAGCTCTGATATTGTTGAGATATAGTAATGCATTATTGGAAGCAATCAACTTTCTTTATTTCCCATTTTTCCCCCGTAAAACTCCCATTTGAGTCCAGCATTCTTAACAGTAACACTTAGGAACAGCGTTCACAAGCCTGTATCTGCCCCTAGTCCTTAGCTTAAAACAAGATATAGATCCTGACTCATCTCTCCACTCCCTCCATAAAACTGTAACCTGTAGCCTTTAAACCCATACATTCAACAGCACTTGTAAAGTGCCAGCCCCAGCTTGGAATGCTACAGGACTAAAGGAAGACATTCGGTAGCACAGCTGTTCTAACCTGGCAGAGAAGCAGGAGCAAGAATTGTGCCAGAACCACAAAGAAAAAAGAAAATAGTTTAGAAATCTGTGAAATGCAGTTAAGTTGTGACGTAGCAAGCTAAAATGCAGTCCAGGTGTGTACAGCTTACTCTGCATTGTTAAAATAATTTGAATGTGGTTGCCTAGAAAGCCATCCTAACTGTTCAGTCAGTCAATCTAGTAACGCAGTTTCAGTCAGATTTTTAAAAGGCCTAGCAAACTCAAAGATAATTAGTCAGCCAAAGCAGACAGGTGTCCCAACAGGGATTTGCCTCTTCCACATCAAAGGAAAGGTTATGGCATTGTTCTACTTCTTATTAGGTGTTACGAGAATCAAATCATTAGAACTTCACCTTCAGACCCAAGCTTCACCTGTTCTGCTGCTTTTAGTTATCTATATACAAATTTCAAGTGCAGAGGAAGGTTGGGTCTTACACCTGAGCAATTTAAGATGAGTATCAGTATGAAGCATATTAAAATGAGCCTACCTTTTTCCAATTTGTTAATCCTGCACTACGAAAAATCGCAAAAAGTCAAGTGGTAACAACTACTGAGACAAGGATATGGTCTCTTCTAGAAGAGAGCATAAAACGTGATCATCATTACTGTTACACCTGAACAACCAAGCAGGTTTCCTTATGGTTCACTTTAATATACAAATAAATCTAATTCAAAATGCCGCACCATGTTAGACAACAAAAAACTGTGGGCATCCCTGGACAGCAATCCTTGGAAAACTTGAAGCATGGCACCAAAGAAACAATTTTTTCCAAATAAAATATTCAGAATTCAGGGTTATCTTAGAAATAAATGAATACTGTGTTTAAATCTTGATGCTGAAAGCTAGACTACTATTCTCTAATTTATTTCCCTTGCAAGGTAACTTTGACCTTGCTTAAAATGTTTACTCACTAATCTACAAATAAAGTAGTTCCACCAAGAGACCGCTTAAGTTAGAGTACTAAAAATGACTTTTTTTTTAGAAAAAAAACTTACTGTTAAAACATTTCTTGACTTTTACTTTATACACATGACAGTAAACCAGATTGTTATTTTCAATCAACAATCATTTCTTCTCATTGCATCCACCTTTCAAGACCTATGATAACAGGGAAGCACTGGGAAAACAAGCTTTGAAAGCCACAAGAACTGACAAAGGAAGTGAGGGTTGATACTACTTTCCTTTTTATTAAGCATCTAGTACCTGTTAGACACTGCATAAGAGAGCTGTCTCATGTTAAATCCAGGGAAGCAAGACACAAACAGGAAGGAATCAGCATCACATCAAGAGCATCCTCACTCTATCCTATATAACTTTTCCTCCCAGAATCACAAAGACTCAGAGGGGGAATCCAGCTACAAATGAGCACCGAGTTGGACAAAAAAACAGTCTAGGTTTTCTGTTTGTTTTAAATATAATTACAAACATGCAGCTAAAACCCCTGGAAGTTGCATTTCTCTGCAATAACTGAAGTACACTAAAAATTCACTGATTCCAATAAAACCTCAGAATTTGTAAAAGGAATATGAAGTAACAGAACTCATTAAAACTGTGTTTGTATTACAATACAATTGATTTTGCATCTCCAGAAAGAATGGAGTTCTGCTTGTACAGAGTCTATTCTTGCTCCATCCCTATGTTAATTTTTAAATAAGCTTCCTAGGCATACAAAATAGGTCTGTGGTTGAAATTTGAATTAGCTGAAAGACAAACTGATAAGGAAACTACTTATGTACCTAATAATCTTTATCCAGAGAGCTGTATCAGTGAGTAGTTAGAAGTATGTTGCAGGAATTGTTACAGACACATTTTTACTGGTATAGCATTAAAACGAATCATTTTGACTTAAAACCATACTTTCAGAACAGTCTGTACAACTTCTGGAGACCCCTGCAAGCCTGCAATTCCATATTCTTTCATGACTATAACTGAGTACTTAACAAGAATTATTACATTCACATTGGCATGTTTTTACCATGTCTAAAACGCAAAAGCTGCTTAAGAACACAACAGAATTTTTCTTCATAGTCAAGTCTTATCCATTCTGTTAAGGTCTTATGTGCAACAATTTGGAAATAACAGCAGAAAAACATTGCTTGATTATAGACAATTAGCTCCTCCTCCTTTAAACAAGACTTTTCAATAATTTACATACAGAAATAAATGTAAGCCAACTCTAAGCATAAATAATGAATCATTAAAAGGAAATAAATTTTTTGGTTAGCCAATTACAAAGCTTGCAGAGCAACAAAAGTAGGATTCTTTCTATATTTTAAACTATTTATATACAGTACGCCATTTGTAGGAATTGATAAAAAGGTGTCCAAAAAGTTACAATGTATTTTCAGAGTGCACACAATAATTATTTCTTAGACCAATGGATAGGGTGTCCCCTGTTATTTTAGATTTTAATTATGTGACATTGTCCAGGAGCTATTTGCTCACTTTCACATGCTCAGAAGTGTTTTCTCACATTATTAGTCATGGCTGGAAAAGTGACATGAACATAAATACATTAAAAGCAAATACCCCCTACTTTACAAATATACTTTTCAACTCATCCTTTACTCTCACATTTCAACCTTAATTTGTAAGTTAACATGCAAGTGTTGTTAGATTTAGTTTAAAATTCTTAACATGGAGATCTAGAACAAAACACTGATAACTTTAGAATTTATTACACGTTCTACATTTTTTAATTTCAATAACTTAGAATAACATCAGCCCATTTTGATTCAATACATTTATACAGTTGCTCCGAGTACAAGTTTCCAAACTCTGCCCTGTATCGGAGGAGAGGTGACCCAACCTATTTTACAGCTCACATCTTCCACCACCTTGCTATAAGAAGCTAGACACCAGCTTCTCTTTAAGTTGTTACCCCCAAACACAGATCTATTATAGGGTGTCTCTAGTTTCAGCACCTTTTAGCAGTACAAAGATCTCTTCTTTCTCTCCACACCAAGACAAGCTGAAGAGTATCCCAAACCACTCTCTCCAAAGGAACTTCAATGTTTCCATCTGTAATACTCTAAAACTACAGTTTTAAGTACTATACAAGCCATTTTTTGGTTTCTCCCTCCTCCCCCAAAAAAGTTGAAATAAGGAAACCAAAAAAATCCTAACCAGGAGAACACGCATCTTCAGCAAGACGAAGCTTGCAGTATTTTTTTTTAATGAAACTATTACATTTCCATTGATATTACTAGTCAACTAAAGCCTCAGCTACAATTAGCTATACCTGAAATCTAATGAACTGTCAAGGAGTAGCTGCTAAGCATTGAGGGGTAGGGAATAGGGGAGTTTCTGGCCTCTTAGAGAGGACGCAAAGATTAACAGAACTATTATGGAACCGCACTGAAGAGACTAAATTAGATCAACCCTATTGCTCAAGCTCCTAGTCGATACCAGTCCCAAACTGGCTTTACAAACTGCTGGCAAAACAATTCTACTACAGGTACAGAAACACTTGGGAAGTTTGAAGAATTGAAAGCGTTTAGCAATATCATAGAACACACTGTACGGAACACTTACTGGTAAACAGTATTTTAACAGTCTACATTATACTCTTAACAAAGAGCTGTTGCACAGGTCAGCTTTACAAACAGGTTTAAGCATTCCAAAACACGTGTAAACAAGCAGACACTTATGCAAGGTGACAGACATGGTTAAATTTCAGAATGCTCAAGTACAAAAAGAGTAAAGGGAAATAATCAGTGGGGTCTCACCTTTACTTTTCAGAGTCAACTAGCAAAACAGAGCTCTGTGCCAAACTATTCTATCATCTTCATGTTTAACCACGTAGTTCAGCAGCTATTTTGACGCTACACCAAACACTATGGTCAATCTTCTGACATTTGGTTATTATTACACTTGCCCACAGAATCTAAACCAAAATCCTAGTTCACAGCTGCAAGAAGTGGAGAATTTCTACCAGCTGACTACAGGTGTTCTGCTATTTCTTGCATGGCCAGGAATATCTACTCCAGCAAAGCCACAGCTGGTTAACCAGCAACATACTCTAAGCAAAACAATGCTAGAGGAATAAGACCCCTTCCTCCCACACACGCACATAACGGCCAAGCCGTTTCAGCTTCACTAAGGGGAAGCCCATTTCTCTTCCTTGAACCAGTCATGTCCTACACTCCCTTCTACTGCATCAATTCTGAGACTCTCCGTACCTTGCAAGTCAATTCAACTCACTAATCCCACAGAAAACCATCCACATTTTTTCACTCCCCAGCTTAATGAGCTACAGCAGCTCACAGAGGATAAAATAAATACCAGAAGCAGGGAAGAGACATGCCCTTTGTTTCCTGACAACAGCAAATTCTTCAATCAGCTCACCAAGATATCTCATGGAAGTACAACCTAATGAGGCAAACTACCTAAAACTGTTCTAGTAGTAACTCACTTTCAGTTAAGGCAAAAGTCACCAGCTTTATCAGGGCAGTCACTATACCTATAGTCCAAACGCTCCTATATGAGATATGTTTTCAAGACAAAGGTGAGAAAGATTTCCAGCCTTTGACACAGCCTACAAGTCTGTGAACTGTAAGTTCAAACACAGGGCAGAGTTTTATTCTGAAGACTGTCCCAAGAGTTGGCGATGCTTACTACTCTGACCAGCCCAGTTAAACCTCATTTAATATTTTTCCCTTCTGCTCCCAGATAGAGTGCCTGTCAACTACTTGATTGTGTAATGTAGTACTACAAAGTTCTACTGTACTACTTTTGTAGACACTCAGTGCATCAGGTTTCTGCTGTGGTTAGCAATTCACAATGTATTTTATGTCACTGCTTCAGTGACAAATTGCAGAAATACTACAAAATGCAAGAATCCATTTTTTATCTGTTAGACAGCTGATATTAATATGTAAGACCCTGATTCCTTTGTTTTGCCTGATGGCTTTGTGTTTTACAAAGCAAGGAAGAAATTCCCCAATCTATCACTCAGCTGCCTACAGAATTTGAGGAACAGCAAGCAACTTGCAAAACACCTGAAGTTTACAACAACAAAAAACTAGAATCATAGAATCATTCAGGTTGGAAAAGACCTTTAAGATCAAGTCCAACTGTAAACATAACACTGCCAAGTCCACCACTAAACCATGTCCCTAAGCACCACATCTACACGTCTTTTAAATACCTCCAGGGATAGTGACTCCACCACTTCCCTGGGCAGCCTCTTCCAATGCTTGACAATCCTTTCAGTGAAGAAATTTTTCCTAATATCCAATCTAAACCTCCCCTGGCGCAACTTGAGGCCATCTCCTCTCATCCTATTGCTTGTTACTTGGGAGAAGAGACCGACACCCACCTCGCTACAACCTCCTTTCAGGTAGTTGTAGAGGGCGATGAGGTCTCCCCTCAGCCTCCTCTTCTCCAGGCTAAACAACCCCAGTTCCCTCAGCTGCCCAAAGCAGAGATACTTTGTGCACTGGAACATCCACTGCTTCCTGTTTCACAGCTACCAACTGCCCAAATACCTTTGGTAGTTCATGGTTTGTTTGGGGTTTTTTTTAAAGCGCTCTGGCATCCAGCATACAAACAGCTTCATTATTGCCCAGCAGCAAGACAGACAAGATTCTACATTAATGGATGCATTAGGCAACTGAAGCAATACAGATAGGACTGAGCTTTGCAGGGTGTGAGACCTGGCCAGGGCCAAGCTTCCCCTGTTACAGAAAGCAGAGGAGCTGGCATCAACAACTGTTTGCTGTTCTTGGAGCACAAGTAAGATGTGTGAAGTAGAATAACCCTTCTCCCGTGGCATCAAACCAGGCCTCAGCGACAGAGGCAGCAGCAGCAGCAAGCCTGGGTTTCTGTAGCCCTTCTGCCTCTGCTGGAGCTATAGATGTTCTGTTGCTCTCTCCCTCTGGTGTCTTTTCTCCTTTGTTTCTAGACAATCACTTAGTTTGCCTATAGCTGGCCTTCAGAAGTTTGTTTAGATCAACAGAACTGCCTTAGGCAAGGGGAGCCAACAAGGCAGCTTTTATTATACTACCTGATCAAGAGAGACTCTTCCATTTACCCAAGAGCACATTAAATTAAAGTTCCCAATATAACAATGGAAATTGAACATGATTTCTTCTTAATAAAGAAGTACCTTGGAGAAGATGGAGAAAAACTGCTAAGAGCTTCCTCCCATAGGATACAGGTATTATTTTCAGGCAGGAGGAAAGGAATTTACACCACCAGTCTAGCTCTCAGAAGTTCTGGAAGAATAAACTCATGTATGACCATCAAAACTAGTTTTCTACTAATTGAACTCATAAGTTCACCTACACAACATCCATCCACCTCTCACACTGCTACCTCAACGCCGGGCCAGAAGCAATATGCTCTGCAGGTGGTTTGCACAGCTGACTGGTTTCTGCAAATACAGAGCCAAATTAGCAGAGTCTCTCTTTTGCAGGCTCTTCTTATGCTCAGCCTTCATTCAAAAACCTGTAGGATTTTTATATTCGAGTCCTCTCAGACTCAGAGAAGTTTGACTGAACCTGGCTAACAGGCTGCAGTATTAGAGAAGTCAGGCAGCAACTGCCTAAGCTTCACTTCCTTAGAAAGCAATAATAAAAAGTCTGAGCAGCACAGCCTGAGAAGCTTAAAGCAATGCCTACCACCCAATCTAACAAACCTAGACCCTTCCCAGCTGAACAACAACCAACAAGGGATAAAAAAGGACAGGCTTTATATCATAAACATCTCAGCAGTTCCCAGAAACTGAAGAGAGGAATAACAATTTTTGCAACCATGTGAATGAAATGTGACCAAAACCCTTAAACCCCTTTTTTATTCTTAAACAATCAAGACAAAATAGCCTAATGAATAATTGAACAGCCAGAAAAGCAAAAGCATAGAACTATCATTTTCTTAGAGGCCAGCTGTGATTAAAGCAACCTCCTTTGATTTTTTTCCATATAAAACATTCTCCTTTTAGTCATAGCCTATTCAGAAGAGAGGTCCCATTCACTTTGTCACACTACTCAATATATGAGTCTGTAAGAAATTCTGTGACACAAAATAAGCAGAAGAGACCAAGGAATGAAAAAGGCCACTTGCAAAATGAGGCAGGGGGAGAAGATACAGAGGCATTTAAACTTAACCTGAAAGTAAAGCACTCCTTAGCAAAACAAGCTACGACTCCAACAGTTTGCTGCACACTAAACAGCAATTTCAGCTGTTTGGCTTGAACAAAACCACGCACAAAACCCCCCAAAAACTACAGCATTAGTTTAAGAACTTACTTCAGAAAAATCCTATCAGGATTATAAGACTCCCAATGCAAGTATCTGTACCAACATAAAATATTACACTGTTTACCAAGGAGAGCAGAGAAACTTCTAATACTACTTTGGGTAGTTTAAATTGATAAAGGTTATACTTATGGCTCTAAGGTCTTAGAATTGACATCTATTTAGTCAGCTTTTTGGGGGGGGGACGGACAACACAGGCTGCAGACAGAAGTTGGAGCAATATAGCAATCTGATACCTATCCAGAGTTAAATCAGCATACAATTCTTCCACTTGCACCCCTGAAATTTAACTTTGGTTTGCTACTCAACAGACATCATAGCCAAAACGATAACATGGGTGCACAATGTCTTACATACTTATGGTGAAACACCCATTGCTAATGTTTTTCAGAAACACAAAACTCTCTAAAACCTACACATCATGAGGCCTGTGAATGAAGCTTTCTTGAACAGGCATTTTCAACTCATAGACCTTGCGGACTTGCTTATTTTTGTGAGCTGCTTGGAACTGATTCACTAATAAAAACAAGGCTGCTGTCATATAGATTTAATTTGCTACAGTGGGATCCACACTTGTGAAAAAAACTTTACATGTGCAGAGATATATCCTTGACCTTTTTATGAATAATAAAAAGTTTATATAATTTGGGTGAAATTTTCTATGTACACAGTTATTAAAAAAGTTGGGAGCCAAAAAAAAAGTAATGCTGAGTACTCATCTTCAAAGTTTGCTACAGCTCGTTTTACTTTGGAGATTACATTTACTTAAGTTGTCATTATATTTGTTATTCATATGACTGAAAGCCAGAAACTGGGCAACATGTCAACACAACTTCATAAAATAAGTCATTCTTAGCAAACAGTGAATGGAGAATCTACAGAGAAGCTTCTCATTTTGATAATATGAATGCTTTTTTGTATTTATATCAAGCTAATTATGTCACTAACTCAGGAAAAAAAGAATACTGTTTGAAGTCAGTCACAGATTTGGGTCCAGGTGCTCTTGCCTACTTTCTCCAGTCAGCTTTAATTCAAATCAATTATAAGTATCTGCTTGTTCACTTAAGTTACAAGATTGCCTACAGAAAGCAAAAAAACTAAGTCCGACAAAGACAGAAGGTGAAGGGTGCCCTCACAATTTCTGGTGGGAAGCTTTATCATATTCCCTCAGCTCTTCTCCGCAATTATCTTTCCAATATATTGTCAGTATATTTCCTTGACCTGTTAGAAGCATTCTGTACTTTTTTTTTTTAATCTGGACAGGATGAAAGCCAACCCCAAAATCAAAAACAAACAAACAAGTCTTTCAGGATGTCAGCAAGAACTGACCAAGATATAGGCACAGGCCATACAGGAATATAAAAGAAGCATTGTGGAATGCCCCCATCAATCTGTTCTGTGATTTTTACACAAACAGAAGGTTTAGAAGATCTGTTGCAACTAGGGCAGCTCATTCCCCACTTGACTCTCATTTTTGACCAAAACCCCACAAAACAGATTTCTTCCTCATAGATGCACAGCACATCCCCTGAAGTTTCACGCTGCTTTATGAAAGGAAAAAGCTCCGTATACAAAGAGAAACATTGATTCTGGTATTAAACACTCACAAGATGCAACTGTAGACTAGGTAGATGTCTATATAGCTCAGAGAGCTGCAAGTGCTACTTAGTAATAAATTGAAATATAAACTACAGGTCTAGAGACATTACTATGTACACAAGTAACAATACTCAGGGAAGTGAACCTGTGAACCTCTTTGCAACCCTCCACAGTCTCTGTCAATGTCATCAGACATTTGTAGGAGCAAGAAGATCAGCAGCTTTTGAAGAACTACTTACTTACTGAACCACAAGAACTGTGTTTACGAAGAGGGAGGAAAAAGATGTGGGCTTCAGCAATTTCTCAGTTCTTTGTTCCTACATATACTTACTCCCTTCAACTTTCCACCATCTCCACGAGTGAAGATTTTTCAAAACTAGGCACAACCATTCTGGGTGAGGAAGGAAGGATGAGACTAGAGACAGTTTTTATAAGCATGTGTGCCAATACCATACATGCCTACAACCCCTCACACCTATTGCTCACAGCACATCCTAAAGACCTACGAGAAGTGGCAGTTTGAATTAAGCTCTTTGCGATTTTACCAGGAAAACTTGTTAGATGAATTCTGGAAAACAAGTATTTAGGAAAATGTTGCTTTACTACAACAGTAAGTACTCACTGCTGTTGTCAACAGTAAGGTTTGACTCCAGGAACAAGAAACTTTGCCAACTACCAGATACTTAAATTTATCTAGTAAATACACAATTCAGAAAGGAACAATATCTACACATGCTGAGAAGATGCCTGGTACGTACATGTAGAACTACGAAGTATAATTAATCTCTAAGAGAGGTTCAGAATCACCGTGGCTTTATCTCAGCCCTGGAATACTCACTGCTGCTTGTCCTTTTTCGTTTACTGTTCTGCTCTGTATGTGCTGCTTTGGAGGATAAAGCATGCTGCAGTTAAGGTAATCAGCATGGCTTTACTTCAGCTGTCCACGCAACATCACTGAACCATTCTGTACCCAACAGCAATCCACCGGCGCTACCCCAAAGTGATCCAATAACCCAAGAACAGAGCGTTGTGCTTGTAAGCTGCTATGTAAGACCACAAACCGTAAGAACAGTGCCTATATATGTCTGTATTATGAATCATACACAGGAATACAAAGCAGTGACAGGTGACTTTCAAGAAGCCACTTAATACTCTGACCAAAACAGTAGCACAGTGGAGACAAGTGACCATATTAATGCAATTTTCCTTGCCACGGCACTCTGCTCCACATACCTCTGATTTACTTGAGGCATCCCACTTCACATGCTGAGAGAAACAAAGAGGTAGAACAAAAAGACAGCAAAACCAATTATTTTTCGGTTAAAAGATGCTAGCATTGATTTGACAGGCTTAATAATTTGGCACAAATACAACTTAAGATCCCAGGGCCAAATATTACACGTAATACCTGGAAAAAAAAAAGCTTTAATCATTGATGTTAACTTTCCCATGATCTTAGAATAATTATTACTGACAATCTCAAGGGCACAGCCACTCTTCCCATTGCAGAGCTCTGGTAAGATGCTGCTGTTGACAGCTGCTTGCTTTTTCCCCCTTACCTCACCTCATCGGCTTCTCCTCCGGTTCAGTGAAATGAAGACAGACAATTAACATGGATGATTTCAAAGAACTGCGAAGCGGGCCAGCCTGGTAACTGAAGAGATGGGAACGAGCAGCTGGAAGCAGCAGCCTCCTAACCCAGATCTGCCATGACCGAACAGTTTGTCTGACTGGGCAATTACAACAATGAAGCTTTCACACCGAAGGCAGCAGGACTTCCCCCTTGCCTTCTCTCAGTTTTTAAACAACAGCAAGAAATGTCCACCTTTTAAAAGAATTTCCAGACAATTATGACTATCAGAAGAAACAATGGGAGCTACCAAATTTTAGACAGTTTGTAAACTGGACAAAGAGCGTTACAAGTGTGGAACATCCTATATAAGATGCTCCAGACTGCTGAACTACCTGTGTTTAGCACATCCAGTACCTTTTCTCGTACACTGTGGGAGCAGGTACACATTCTGACAAGACACAAACAAGTTGTTCTCTCTTAGCAAGTACTTTTGATAGAACACGGCCACCTGGTACAACTTAAACTTTGGGGAGCAATGTCATTTATGGCTCTGTGCTCATTCAAAAATACAAGCAACCATCTGCTGAGAAGCTTCACAAGGAGGTATAGTTGCTACCAACATTCAATCACAGGACAGTTTTTAACAATTTGAGTCCTCATTACTGAAAGCCAAGGTGCTTCTCTTTCTAAGAATGGGAGAAAAACCCACTCACAATGGCAACTGTCAGTTTTGACTGACTCTGAGCAGTTTAAAAAACAAAAGTGAGAAGTCTAAGCTTTTAAAGTATCAGAAATAGTTCAGAAGACAAGAGCTAACTACTCAAAAAAAGTGATGAAAAGAGTTTTACTACCACTTTTCTAAGCAATGGAGACTACAAACTCTAATGTTGCTGTATCTAGAGACAAATCTATTAAGGAAGAGAAGTTTGGGTTTGTTTTAAAAAAAAAAATCAGTAAAAGTGGTTTTTATCTGCAGATCTCATTTGGGCTGCTCAGATGAAGTCAGCTGTAACTAAGGCACTTTTATGAATGTATAGGCAGAGCTGAAGGTAAAGTCTCCGAGGCCAATACTGCTCGCCAGGCCAAATGTACAAGAGGCACAGCCAGCTGGGCCAGTCAGGGGCTATGAAATTGGCTCCCTGGCAAATCCTTCTTTTTTTTTTTTCCACTGAGGTGTCAGCACTATAGCTTTTGCCAGGATATAAGCAATTAAATTTTTCCACGTATTACCAAAGCCTTCACTGAAAACAGCAAACGTCAGTGTATATTGACGGCAACTTCTACTGCACGCCAAGTTCAGTCTTTTCTATGAGGAAAATTCTCCAGAATTTGATTAAGCTACCGCTCTGGGGCAAAAAGCGACAAGTACCAATGTCACTGGTCAAAGCGTTCAAGTAATGAGGCAAAGGGAAGGTAAAATACTGCAGTCCACGTACCATGGGGGGGAGAAAAGGGTGTGGGAGGGAAGAACGTTAATAGGAAACAGTGGGACATCTCTCAACCTATCCTTGAAACAAAGTGGAGGCATCAAACTTACCCTGCAACTGCCACTATCCTTATCCTCAGGCAGGAATCCCTCTCTCCCTTTCCAGAGGGTTGGCAGAAGGAGCCCACTTCCCAAGTTGGGATCCTGCCTTGAGATTAAACCTCTCCTCTTCTGTATCAATTCTTAAGTTAATAGATTTAATCTTATTCTGTCTTCTCAAAATCCTTAGAGACCCTCTGCGCTATCAGAGTGACTGCCACACAATAACTATCACCCCGAGGTTTTGGAGAATAAAATCTGTTAGAAATCTGGAAATTAAACTCCCCTCTTTAAACATAAGAAAAGTAATATAGAGTATGCTATAAACTATTATAGTCAAGATGCCTCTCCCGTGTAGTATCTTAAAGAGTGAGTGATGCTAGAGAGTCCCCAGGTAATGAAGCTGGATGTCCTAAAGTGTTTAGTTTTGTGCTAGAAGCTTAACAGAAGCCCAATTAATCTGAGCACAAAGCCTGGTCCTTGAAGCTTTCCACACCACGCTTTGGAATAAATAAGTGCAATGTATCTACACCGTCAACAAGTAGCTTTATGAGCCTTCGCAACTTCCACGACGATCCTCAGTATCTCCTGGCAGTAACTTCCAATACCAACAATTTTCACCTTGTTCCCCAAGCAGTTTAATCAGTACCACTGCGTTCATTCAGATAGTAAAGCGCTCTGGCACAGAAAGCAAACTCCAGTTTGAAGTCCACGTAGTTTGCAGCAGCAAAAGCACCTTTATCGTCTCACACTCACGTCCAACGCAAAGCCTCTTTCTTGCTGCAGCCGTATTTACTTGGTGGCAAAAGATCCCGTCGGGGTTGGAATCGCTCACCATCTGACCGGCAGCAAGACACTGCTGACGCCGAGACACGGTCCTTC